>NC_041391.1:400475429-400748161 GCF_002162155.2 Triticum dicoccoides | reverse complement strand
AATGTTGCAAATATTCCAGAAAAAATCATCGTAAAGTTTCATCATGTTTGAACTTCTGCAGGTATGCTTTTTCTGTGAAACCAAAAACAAGAAAAAAGAGGAACTGACCTCGGGCACTAAATTAATAGGTTATTTAAAAAATGATATATAAAGCATACAAAAGTGATAATATAAAAGAATGAAGCAATAAAAAATTAAAGATTCTTGGAGACATATCAGTAGCCGACATTGAATGTTTGACTCATACTTCGTGTTCTTGATAGCAGCAAAGTGAAGGAAATATTCCCTAGAGGCAATAATAAAGTTGTTATTTTATATTACCTTATTCATGATAAATGTTTATTATTCATGCTAGAATTGTATTAACCGGAAACTTGATACATGTGCAAATACATAGACAAAACACCGTGTCCCTAGTATGCCTCTACTAGACTAGCTCGTTGAACAAAGATGGTTAAGTTTCCTAGCCATGGACATGAGTTGTCATTTGATAAATGGGATCACATCATTAGTGGAATTATGTGATGGACAAGACCCATCCGTTAGCTTAGCATAATGATCGTTCGGTTTTATTGCTACTGCTTTCTTCATGTCAAATATATATTCTTCCGACTATGAGATTATGCAACTCCCGGACACCGGAGGAATGCCTTGTGTGCTATCAAACGTCACAATGTAACTGGGTGATTATAAAGATGCTCTAGAGGTATCTCCGAAGGTGTTTGTTGGGTTGGCATAGATCGAGATTAGGATTTGTCACTCCGAGTATCGGAGAGGTATCTCTGGGCCCTCTCGGTAATGCACATCGTATGAAACCTTGCAAGAAACGTGACTAATGAGTTCGTTACATGATGATGCACTATGGAATGAGTAAAGAGACTTTCCGGTAACGATATTGAATTAGGTATGAAGATACCGACGATCGAATCTGGGGCAAGTAACGTACCGATGACAAAGGGAATAACGTATGTTGACATTGCGGTTCGACCGATAAAGATCTTCCTAGAATATGTGGGAACCAATATGAGCATCCAGGTACCGCTATTGGTGATTGACCGAAGAGGTGTCTCGGTCATTTCTACATAGTTCTCGAACCCGTAGGATTCGCACACTTAACGTTCGATGATGATATGTATTATATGAGTTATGTGTTTTGGTGATCGAAGGATGTTCAGAGTCCTGGATGAGATCACAGACATCACGAGGAGTCTCGAAATGGTCGAGAGGTAAAGATTGATATTGGAAGGTTATATTCAAAGTCCCGAATGGTTCCGGAGAGGTTCGGATATTTTTCGGAGTACCGAGGGGTTACCGGAACCCCCAGGGAGGTACTGGGCCTTAATGGGCCATAGGGGAGAGGAGAGGCAGGACACGAGGAGGTGGCGCCCCACCCCTGTCGGTGTACAAAAGTATGGGTGCTTCTGTACCCCTTACTTGTGCACGGACGGTCGCAGCCACCCCTACAGCAAGGCTTGGCGAGGCAGAGGAAGACAGCAGGAGACAAGAACAAAGAACATCAAGGCAAGTGCTCAGAGTAGCAAGCAGCAAGAGGCAAGCAGGGCCATGCCCGGCAACAAGCCTTGCCGAGGCGACCTGCGAGGCCCCCGGCAAGGGCAGCTCGCGAAGGGACCAACAGGGCCACCACCCTTGGGGTTGAGAGCTCTGACACCATCGACAATGTTCAAGATCAAGATTTGAAGAGCACATGCCTGGTAGCATCCGGCTCCCCACGACGATCCACGGCCCACAAGTCCATGTGGCATCAAATGATGAAGACCCCTGGCAAGACCCTTGCCGGGGATGATTCCAAGGCCCCCGGCAAGCCTTGCCAGGGACGATCGCCGGGCCGCGGCCAAGCCCGCGCTCGGCAGGGTTCCGCCACCTCACCACCACTCCAACGCAGCGATAAGCATGCCAACAAAGCAGACTCCTGTGTGGCGGCATGAAGATCTTCATGGAAACCTACCACTTTGCCAACACAGCAGCTGGTTGGCCAGCGTGGCGCTGCATGCCTCGTCGGCCCAGATGCATGGCAAGGCAAGGGGAAGCGGCGAAGGACGGGATGGCCTGTGTTGCCGTCCCCAATAAAGCGAGAGGGCACGTGGGCAACACATTAAATGCGCTTGTCCTACGTTGATCGAGTGATAAGCTCATATCACTATAGTTTGCCACCTCCTATGTGCCACTGTGGCAACCCCTTTGTGTATAAAAGGAGGTCCAAGGTACACAGAGAGAGGAATCAGACTTTTGGACAAATCACACATCATAGCTAGTTCAAAATCTCAAGAACACTCATATAACGAGATAAAGCAGGACTAGGGCATTATGCATCTTCGCGGCCCGAACCTGGATAAAAATCCTCTGTGTCCTAATGGCTCGACCTGCTCTTCGTGCAACTAATCCCCCACCGAACGTAGAAGGGATCCTTGTGACCCCATAGGTGATCGGTTTCCCCGACATCTTTGACATGCCAGGTAGGCGGTGTTAGTTGTGAGAATCTAGTCCGTAGTTAGTGCAGTAGCTCTTTCATCGCCATGGCTCCGAAGAAGAAGACGGCTGCGGCGATCGGCCCGTCCGGGGCCGCTCCGCCCGCACCCGCGCGGACGGGCGACGGGGCGGGCACCAGCGGTGGAGGAGATCGAGATCGTCCACACCATCCGAATACAAGAAATCAGGCCGCCGGCGTCCTCCGCAGCAGCGACAAGGGTCGGCACGCCGTCGCGCCCAAGGGTGGAGATGTGCCACCTGTGGGTGGTGTAGGGACCTCCAAGGGCGGAAGATCGACCTCGCCAACGCGCATGCCGTGGTCTCCTTAGCTCATGCACGACGAACCACATCGCGATGATGAGGACCCCGGGCGCTGCCACGACAAGAGCCCTCAGCGTCACTCTCAAGACACGCAGGGCCGACATGCAGATCATGGTGCAAGCAAAAAGAGCACGCGGCCATGGAATTGAGATGTGACTCCTTCTAACGTGCTTAGACGTCCGAGTTCCTCCCATTCCTCACGCTTGTCGCTGCCACCCACGCGAGCGAAAGCGCTGTCGTGAGCGCAGCTGCTCGTCGACTTTCCTCCTACCTTGGAGAAGCAAGAGGAGTGCATGGCTGCTATCCAAAGCCTTATAGGCCATGCCAACAGAGATGGCCACCGGGGAGCAAGCCCCTCACGGCGCCAAAATGAAGAGTCGACGCGTGTAGGCTGTGGAAGGGTCGAGGGCGCCGCAACCACGGTTCACTCCCCTCCGCCACGATCAGCCCGTCGGGGCGACGCCAGGGACAACGTGTCCACGGCATCATCAGACCCACGGATGCGCTGTGACCAGCGCCAAATTCTTCAAGGGCGCCTCAATGAGGACGCCCGGACTACCATCGAGCGGCAAGGGGAAGCACGTCACTAGTCCGATAGGCGTGCTGGGCCCGCTGAGTACAGGCCTGCCCCGGGGATGCTAGTGATTTGCCATATGCAATCACTGGTCCAGCATTCACCCGCAAGCTGCGGCTGTTCCATTGGCCCAACACCCGCACATTCAAACCAGAGGTCCCGGAGAAGTACGATGGCAAGACTCACCCGTCTGAGTTCTTGAGCATTTACACCATTGTGATGCAAGCTGCCGGAGCACAGGATGACAAGATACTCGCCAACTATTTCCCGTTGGCACTTAAGCCCAATGTCAGGTCATGGTTGTTGCACCTGCCGATAGATTCCATTGCCTCTTGGTCTGACCTGTGCCACGAGTTTGTTGGTGCCTTCACAGGCGGCCACGTAGGTCCTGGGCAGGCAAGTGACCTGCATGTGATCCCTCAGAGGGACGGCAAATCCTTGCGCAAGTACATATAAAGGTTTAGCCGCGTGTAGTACAACATCCCCGATGTTCATCCAGCCGCCATCATCAGCGCGTTCCACCAAAACATGCGCAATAGAAAGATGCGTGAAGAGTTGGCCATGAACAAGGTCGCGGATGTTGCTGAGCTGTACGTTCTGGCTGACAGATGTGCCCAGGCGAAGGAAGGACGGAAGTACCCCAGCGAAGACACCGACATGGGAAGTGACTCAGAAGACGAAGACATTGTCGCCCCAGCAAAGAAGGGTCGGCGGCATAACAGGAAGCGCAAGGGCAAGACCGTGCTTGCCTTTGAGGAATCTGGTGACCCCGACACCGCCAAGAAGGCCAAGGTCGACGACCCCGGCAAGGAGGTTGTTGGGTGCGACGCATGCTGGGCTTTGGCGGCTGCCGACAAGTCAGAGTGCTCCGACAAGCAGTACTGCAAGATTCACCATACCAAGGGCCACGATCTCCAGAACTGCCGCCAAGTGGAGCTGCTAATGGAGAAGCAAAGGGCTGAGTACGAGAGACGAGGCAAGGAGAAGGGCCAAGGAGGCGTTGAAGGGTCCGGCAAGAATCACGGCGGCCAAGGAGGACGCGGCAACAAGGAAAAGCAGCAAGAGAGGCCTGCCCGAGGACGCAACAAGAAAGAGGAGGATGATGATCGTGATGATGACGATGAATCCACCGAGCATGAGTTCCAGAAGGCAACAGAAGTCATTTGTGTCAACGGAGGTGATTCGCTGCATTCTTCTCACTGCCAACTGAAACAGTGGGCGTGTGAGATTAATGAAATAGAACCAATGCTCGATGCCCAGAAGCCGTTGAGGTGGTCCCACATGCCTATCGTCTTCGACGCCGAGGATCACCCTGATCGCATCACTGCGGTCAAGTGTTTGCCGTTGTTGGTATCCCCAACTATACGCAACCTCAAGGTGATGAAGATGTTAGTTGACGGTGGGGCCGACCTTAACTTGATCTCACCCCATGTGGTCAAGAGGCTGCAGATCCCCGATGAGGACCTTGAAGAGACAGGCACGTTCCAAGGGATCAACCGGGGAGAAGTCAGCCCAAGGGAAAGGTCACACTACCAGTTACATTTGGCAGCGACCTCAACTGCAGGACGGAGAGGATTGTTTTTGATGTCGCTGAGATCCCGTTGCCATACAGTGGGATCCTTGGTCGCCCCGCGCTGGCCAAGTTCATGGCAACGTTGCACTACGCCTACAACAAGTTGAAGATGCCTGGCCCGATGAGCATCATCACCGTCGACTGCGATAGGAAGGATGCACTCATCTACGCCGATCAGCTCTACCTAGAGGCGGTTGCAGCATCGACCGCCAAGGCACATGCCCCTGCCATAGGGAAGAGGACCAGTAAGGCTTCAGCTGTCGACAAGACTCCTCGCTCCGGGAAGGGCTCCTGTACCTTCTCTGGCAAATGCGCCTCCTTGGAGTGCGGTGTTTCCGCCGAAGACATACCAGAGAGCTCTAGCGGAAAAAGAAAAAAGTCCAAGGCGGCCCACCGGAAACCAAGAAGGTGTCCATCAAGGAGGACGGCACGGGAAAAGCTTTCATCATAAGCTCCACCCTTGACAGGAAATAGGAACGTGCACTCGTCGCCTTCCTGCGGGCGAATGTCAATGTGTTTGCATGCCAAGCATCTGACATCCCCGGCGTTCCCAGGGAGGTGATTGAGCACCATCTTGCTATCTGCCCTCATGCACGGCCCGTCAAGCAGAAGGTTAGAAATCAAGCTTTGGAGCAACAAGAGTTTATCATCGAGGAGATCAGGAAGTTGGAGGCAGCAGGTTTGGTCAAGGGAGTTCTCCACCCGACGTGGTTGGCCAATCCGGTTGTAGTACATAAGGAAAATGGGAAGTGGAGGCTATGTATCGACTATACTGATATCAATAAAGCCCGTCCTAAGGATCCTTTCCCATTGCCACGTATCGATCAGATAGTGGACTCCACTACTGGGTGCGACCTGCTGTCGTTCCTTGATGCTTATTAGGGTATCATCGGATCTTCATGGCAAAGGAAGATGAAGAGAAAACCGTGTTCATCACCCCATGTGGTATGTACTGTTTTGTACGGATGCCTTTCGGGTTGAAGAGAGTCGGTTCAATGTTCGCTCGGGCAGTCCAAATTGGTTTTGAGCCCCAGCTCCATAGAAATATGGAAGCTTACATGGACAACATAGTTGTCAAAACCAAAGATAAGGCTACATTCGTGCAGGACCTAGAAGAAAGTTTTGCAAACTTGCACAGGATCAACCTCAAGCTCAACCCAGAGAAGTGCGTGTTTGGCATTCTGTCCAGCAAGCTTCTTGGTTTCTTTGTGTCTCAACGTGGGATCAAAGCCAATCCCAACAAGATTAAAGCAATCGAGCAAACTGAGGCGCCAAGACGGGTCAAAGATGTCTGGAGGCTTGCCGGCTGTGTCGCCGCCCTGAGTAGATTCATCTCTAAGTATGCTGAGTGTGCCCTCCCCTTTTTCAAGATTTTGAAAAAGGTTGTTCCAATAAAATGGACCTCGGAGGTAGAGGCAGCGCTGCAAGATTTGAAGAGATACCTCTCGTCTACGCCGATACTGGTCGCACCCAAGCCACGAGAGACGTTGCTGCTATACCTGGTGGCGATGAATCAAGTGGTTAGTGCCGCGCTAGTGGCACGGAGAGAAGTTGAGGAAGAGGCGACAGCGGAGGCAAGGCCCTTAGGAGAAAAGCTGGACCCAACGGGCTTCGATCTCGACAAGGGAGAGCCCCCGGCAGGACCCGATCCCGGCAAGATAGCACATGCGCAGGCAAGCGAGGTAGAGCAGAAGAAGAAGGTGATGCAGCACCCAGTCTACTTTGTCAGCGCCCTCTTGCAGGGGGCTAGGTCAAGGTACTCCGGGATGCAGAAGTTGCTCTTTGGCCTCCTTATGGCCTCGAGAAAGCTGCATCACTATTTTCAAGCACACGAGATCACTGTCGTCACTCGCCTCCCATTGCAACGGATTTTGCACAATCCAGATGCGAGAGGGAGGATTGTGGAGTGGGCAGTGGAGCTGTCAAGCTTCAGGCTCAGCTTTGAAAGTACCTCGACAATCAAGAGTAGAGCCTTGGCAGAATTCATAGCAGAATGGACATCCATGCCCGATGAAGAAGTTCAATAAACCACCCTTCCCGGCAAAGAGGCAAGTAGTCATTGGATTATGTACTTCAATGGAGCCTTCTCGTTACAAGGTGCAGGTGCAGGTGCCGGCGTGTTTCTCGTCGCGCCCATCGGAGAATGCCTCAAGTACGTGATCCAGATGCACTTCCCCGGGATAGGTTGACAAACAACACTGCAGAGTATGAGGGGTTGCTCGCTGGTCTTAGGATCGCGGCAGAACTCGGGAGCAGAAAGCTTATTATCAGAGGAGACTCACAACTTGTCGTTAGGCAAGTCAACAAGGATTATCAGAGCCCGCTGATGGAGGCTTACATGGATGAAGTGAGGAAGTTGGAGGAGCGCTTTAACGGTCTACAAGCAGAGCATGTTCCTCGAGCAGAGAACAGCATTGCCGATGACCTGTCGAAGCACGCTGCCCTCAAGCTACCTGTGGAACGAGGTACCTTTGTGCTTCAATTAACTCAGCCATCTGACGAGCCGTCAGTAGAACAGAACAAGCGAAGGAAAACGGGGCCCGACAAGTACTTTCCCGCAGAGCTCCCAGGAGCCGCCGGCAAGGAAGTTGCTGGGTACCCCAAGCTTGCCGAGGAGCAGCAGCTTCCGACGGGGCCCCAGGCCCTTGCCATCGAGGTGGCTGCCCCCGCATCGGAAGACATGCCTTTAGCCCTTGCCGTCAAGCCCCAGACTCCAGCATGGGCACAACATACGGTATGTTTCCTCCAAACGGGAGAGCTCCCGGAGGAGCAGGAAGAAGCAGAAAAAGTAGCCCGTCGGTCCAGCATGTACCAGTTTGTGGATGATGACCTTTATAGAAGACGGTCAAACGGCATGAAACTGAAGTGTATTCCTCGGGAGGACGGACTAGAGTTGTTGGCAGAGATACACGGAGGCATATGTGGCTCCCACATAGGGTCGAGAGCCCTTGCCGGCAAAGCGTTCTGGCAGGGTTTCTTCAGGCCTACTGCCCTCCAGGATGCAACGGTACTAGTAACCAAGTGTGAAGCGTGCCAGTTTCATTCGAAGAAGCTCCATCAACCAGCTCAAGCCCTTCAGACAATCCCTCTCTCCTGGCCTTTTCGGCTCGACATACTGGGCCCCTTTCCCCACGTTGTCGGGGCTTTGAGTACTTGTACGTTGCAATTGACAAGTTCACAATGTGGCCAGAAGTGGAGCCAGTGAGGAAGGTGACAGCACAATCAGCCATCAAGTTCTTTGAGGGACTCGTCTGCCATTTTGGTGTGTCAAACAGAGTCATCACCGACAACGGCACGCAGTTCACAAGCCGCACCTTCATGCAGTATATCCAGGACCTTGGCAGCAAGGTATGTTTTGCTTCTGTTGCTCATCCAAGAAGCAATGGCCAAGCAAAAAGGCAAATGTTGAAGTGTTGCGAGGCCTCAAAACAAGGACTTTCGACAAGCTGTGCAAGTGTGGAAGGTGCTGGATTGATGAGTTGCTAACGGTTCTTTGGTCAATCAGAATGACACCAAATCGAGCCACTGGCTAGACACCCTTTGCCCTGGTCTACGGGGCAAAAGCAGTTCTCCCCACTGAACTCATAGACGGGTCACATCAAGTGCTCGCTTATGATGAGCTTGAGTAAGAGCGGTTGCACCATGATGATGTGACGCTCCTTGAGGAAGATAGTCTACGAGCTGCTGTGCGAGCCGCTCGCTACCAGTAAGCCTTGCACCACTACCATAGCCGCAAGATTCACGCCTGAAGCTTCGAGGAAGGCGACCTTGTTCTTCACCGCATTCAGTCCACCAAGAATTCCAACAAGTTGACGCCAAAGTGGGAAGGCCCCTATTGGGTAATACGAGTCACCAGGCCCGGCGCAGTCCACCTGGAGACCGAAGATGGCATTCCAGTGAGCAACTCCTGGAACATTGAACATCTTCTCAAGTTTTACCCATAGGGTACGGTTGCCGGGAGCTCCGGCAACCCCCCCCCCCTTGTACTAGCCTTGCCGGAGCTCCCGGCAACCCTCCCATTTGTACTAGCCTTGCCGGAGCTCCCGGCAACCGCACCCTATGTACAGAGCCAGGCGCAGACCCTGCATGCAACGAGATAGTTTTTAGCTTGTACAGTTTCTTGCTAGTTTCCATGTTCATATATAGGTATGCATGCATACTTGTCCAGGATATTGTGCTATCATAGATTCTAATAGGTGTTGGGGAACCGCCAAGATTCCATGCCCCTGTCCTCTCTTCCCTCCGGCCGCAGTGACAACACCTCAGCAAGAGATTGAGAAGACTGCTTGGCGTGGTGTCTCCATCAACAACTTAATCAGATAAAGTTCCTCCCCTGCCCATTCATGTTCATAATTTGTGACTTGCACATTAGAAAACCTCGCCACTTTATCTAGACTTGGGTGCTCCCATCCCCGACTCAAACGCTGCTTCGGTCGGGGTAATTGCAGTAACCATGGGCAAAAGAAGAGTTTAGCAGGGGCTGGACCCTGTGTCTGTAACCCGTCAGATGTGATTCTCCGACAGGCACAGGAGCGTTGGCAAGATAGCTTGCCGGGGAGACTCGTTTATTTTTCATTGAAGGGGCATTTTGCCTCTGCACGAGCGTACACGTGCATGAGTTCCCGGCGAAAGCTCATCTTTTTCTTTGATATGCTGATGCAAGTACAGATATTACAGAACATAAACATGGGCTCGGTAGAGTACATTTCCTAGAAAATTAAGATTTGGCAAGTTCCTACAAATTGAGAAAAAGATAAGTGTCCCGTAATCCCCATTCTTGCCCCATTCCTTTCTAGGCATGGTGGGACGCGCAAAGTGACGGGCATGGGGAAGTGGGCAATAGAGAGCTTGACGAGGAAGCCCGCCGACCACCATCGCCAGGGACAGCAGGACGAGTCCCCCGGCAAGGCGTGTTGCCGGGGGAGGGAGCGGGCCAGACGATGGTGCGGCCACTGGCGGTCAGCCAGAATCGGAGTCGTCGTCCTCCCGCCACTGCCGTCGTCATTGCTGGCGCCATCCTCCTCACTATTGTCGCTTGAGGAGGAGCTTTCGTCGTCAGTGGAGCTCTCCACGCAGCACCCTAGGCAAATTCTGGAGTTCCCGAAGACCTTGACGGAGAGCAGGCCGCTCTCCATTAACTTAAAATAGAGAACTTGTCCCTCCGCCAAGCTGTGGGCACGTGCGAAGGTCTTCCACCCCTGACGAAGGTACATGACGTGAGGGCGGCAAAGTCGATTTCAGCACACATGTTGTCGTTCCCGAGGTCCCTCATATGAAGCCTCAGGGCCCGCGGGGCCTCCCCCTCCATCACCCGAGCGAACGGAGTCGGAAGCCAGAGGCGACTGCACACAGGCTAATGTAGCCTGATGAAGAACTCATAGGTTTGGTTCTCGATGTGGCCGCCCATCAGAGGAGGAGCCACCAATGGGAGCGCAGCGGGTACGCCGCCCCGTCCGCCTCCTTCCCGAGCACCGCGACGACCTCGGCCCCGTCCCCTTCCTCTCCCCCTCACAGCGGGCTCCGCCGCTAGAGGCTCCGAGGAAGGAGGGACGCGTTGTCGAGCAGAAGCCCTCGTCGCCATCGTCGGGGTGCTAGCGCGCCCTTTCACCATGGAAACTCGGAAGAAGATGGCAAGCAAGAGGGAGAAAGGCGGGCGAGTGTGGAGAAGCACCATCCCTCTCCCCCATTTATAGAGGAGCAAGGCCGGAGCCTGGCCACCCAGCCCAAGGGGCGGCCGCCCCGCACGACCAATGCGGCCTCTTGAAGCATGGGGAATCGGAACCGGCCCGCTCCCCCAAACAACAAGCGCCTGATTTTCCGCCTCGGCACTAATGCCCACATCCTCCGCGCTCGCCGCTTGCCCTTCCCAACACATGGAGGGTACGTGGCGAAGCAGAAGGGGGCATAAGGACGGGTGGGATGACCAATTGCAACCCCGTGATCGTGGGGAGCGACGCCTTGCAGGCTGCGACCCGAGTCCACTTAGTAAATGACTAGCACCCCTGCAGATTCCTCCCTTTTTGTAGGATCGAAAGTATGTCTAGAGGGGGGCTGATTAGACTACTTGACCAAATAAAAATCTAGCCTTTTTCCAATTTTAGTTCTTGGAAGATTTTAGCAAGTTAGCACAAGTCAAGCAATCAACCTACACATGCAATTCTAAGAGTATAACAGCGGAATGTAAAACAATTGCATATGAAGGTAAAGGGATGAGTTTGAGGAGGCAAATGCCATGTTGACACGGAGATTTTTTATCCGTGGTTCTGATAGGTGGTGCTATCGTACATCCACGTTGATGGAGACTTCAACCCACGAAGGGTAACAGTTGTGCGAGTCCACAGAGGGCTCCACCCACGAAGGGTCCACGAAGAAGCAACCTTGTCTATCCCACCATGGCCATCGCCCACGAAGGACTTGCCTCACTCGGGTAGATCTTCACGAAGTAGGAGATCTCCTTGCCCTTACAAACTCCTTGGTTCAACTTCACAATCTTGTTGGAGGCTCCCAAGTGACACCTATCCAATCTAGGAGACACCACTCTCCAAGAAGTAACAAATGGTGTGTTGATGATGAACTCCTTGCTCTTGTGCTTGATAACCCACAAGTATACGGGATAGTTGTAGCCTCTTTCGATAAGTAAGAGTGTCGAACCCAACGAGCAGCTAAAGGTAGAACAAATACTCTCTCAAGTCCTATCGGCCACTGATACGACTCTACGCACGCTTGACGTTCGCTTTACCTAGAACAAGTATGAAACTAGAGGTACTTTGTAGGCGTGATAGGGTAGGTTTGCAAGGTAATAAAGAACACGTAAATGTAAACTAGGGGTTGTTTAGATAAAGAAGCAATAAAGTAAATATAGCGAGTGTGGAAAAGTGGTGGTAGGATTTGTGAAATTGTCCCTAAGCAATTGACTACGTTACTAGACCGATAGCAAGTATTATGTGGGAGAGGCCACTGCTAGCATGTCATCCCTGACTTGGAATTCTATGCACTTATGATTGGAACTATTAGCAAGCTTCTGCAACTACTAACATTCATTAAGGTAAAACCCAACCATAGCATTAAGATATATTGGTCCCCCTTCAATCCCGTATGCATCAATTTCTATGCTAGGTTGAAGCTTTTGTCACTCTAGCCCTCCAATACATAGTCCTATCAACATACAACTAACCCTAAGGTGTGATCTATGCACGCGCTCATATGATGGGCACCAAAGGACAGCAACATAACCACAAGCAAATTAAATCAATCATAGCAATTCATCAACCACCAATAGGACAACGAAAATCTACTCAAACATCATAGGATGGCAACACATCATTGGATAATAATATGAAGCATAAAGCACCATGTTCAAGTAGAGGGTACAGAGGGTTGTGAGAGAGTGGACAGCTGAATATAGAAGGGGGAAGGTGATCGAGACGTTGGTGAAGATGACGGCGGTGTTGGTGAAGATCGCGGTGATGATGATGGCCCCCGGCACCGCTCCAGCGCCACCAGAAGCAAGGGGGAGAGAGCCCCCTTCTTCTTCTTCTTCTTCCTTGACTTCCTCCCTAGATGGGAGAAGGGTTTCCCCTATAGTCCTTGGCTCCCATGGCTTGGGAGGAGCGAGAGCCCCTCCGAGATTGGATCTATCTCTCTGTTTCTACGTTCTGGAATTCTGCCCTTGCACCGTTTCTTTTATATCCGGAGATCCGTAACTCTTATTGGATTGTAACCTTCGCCCAGATTGTTTTCCAAAAATTAGCTTTCTTGCGGCCAAAGAAAGGCATCAATCGCCTTACGAGTGGCCCAGGAGGGTGGGGGGCGTGCCCACGTGGAGTGGGCGTGGGCCCCTATCTCCTGGCCACCTCGGGCACCGTCTCGCGTTGATTTTACTTCCCAAAAATCACAAATATTCCAAAATAATTCTCCATCCGTTTTTATCCCGTTTGGACTCCGTTTGATATGGGGTTTCTGCGAAACATAAAACATGCAACAGACAGGAACTGGCACTGGGCACTGGATCAATATGTTAGTCCCAAAAATAATATAAAAAGTTGCCAAAAGTATATTAAAGTTGAATAATATTGGCATGGAACAATCAAAAATTATAGATACGACGGAGACGTATCAGCATCCCCAAGCTTAATTCCTGCTTGTCCTCGAGTAGGTAAATGATAAAAAATATAATTTTTGATGTGGAATGCTACCTAGCATAATCTTGATCATATGTCTAATCATGGCATGAATATTAAGACACGAGTGATTCAAGGTAATAGTCTATCATTTGACATAAAATAATAATACTTCAAGCATACCAACCAAGCAATTATGTCTTATCGAAATAACATAGCCAAAGAAAGCTCATCCCTACAAAATCATATAGTCTGGCTATGCTCCATCTTCATTGCACAAAATACTCCCATCATGCACAACCCCGGTTTCAGCCAAGCAATTGGTTCACACTTTTTAACGCGCTTCAGATTTTTCAACCCTCACTCAATACATGAGCGAAAGCCATGGATATAGCACTATAGGTGGAATAGAATATGATGGTGAAGGTTTATGTGGAGAAGACAAAAAGGGAGAAAGTCTCACATCGACGTGGCTAATCAACGGGCTATAGAGATGCCCATCAATTGATGTCAATGCGAGTAGGGATTGCCATGCAACGGATGCACTAGAGCTATAAGTGTATGAAAGCTCAAACTGAAAACTAAGTGGGTGTGCATCCAACTTGCTTGCTCATGAAGACCTCGGGCATTTGAGGAAGCCCATCATCGGAATATACAAGCCAAGTTCTATAATGAAAATTCCCACTAGTATATGAAAGTGCTAACTCAAGAGACTCTCTATATGAAGAACATGGTGCTATTTTGAAGCACAAGTGTGGTAAAAGGATAGTAACATTGCCCCTTCTCTCTTTTTCTCTCATTTTCTCTTTTTTGGTGGGCTTCTTTGGCCTCTCTTTTTTTATTTGGGCTTCTTTGGCCTCTTTTATTTTTCATAAAGTCCGGAGTCTCATCCCGACTTGTGGGGGAATCATAGTCTCCATCATCCTTTCCTCACTGAGGCAATGCTCTAATAATGATGATCATCACACTTTTATTTACTTACAACTCAATATTACAACTCGATATCTCGAACAAAGATATGACTCTATATGAATGCTTCCGGCGGTGTACCGGGATGTGCAATGATCTAGCATAGCAATGACATCAAAAAAAGGACAAGCCATGAAAACATCATGCTAGCTATCTGACGATCATGCAAAGCAATATGACAATGAATACTCAAGTCATGTATATGATGATGATGGAAGTTGCATGGCAATATATCTCAGAATGGCTATGGAAATGCCATAATAGGTAGGTATGGTGGCTGTTTTGAGGAAGATATAAGGAGGCTTATGTGTGATAGAGCGTATCATATCACGGGGTTTGGATGCACCGGCGAAGTTTGCACCAACTCTCGAGGTGAGAAAGGGGAATGCACGGTACCGTAGAGGCTAGCAAATTGCGAAAAGGTAAGAGTGTGTATAATTCATGGACTCACATTAGTCATAAAGAACTCATATACTTATTGCAAAAGTCTACTTGCCCTCAAAGCAAAGTACTACTACGCATGCTTCTAGGGGAAGGGTTGGTAGGATTTAACCATCACGCGATCCCGACCTCCACTCATAAGGAAAGCAATCAAAGAGCACCTCATGCTCCAACTTCGTTACGTAACGGTTCACCATACGTGCATGCTATGGGACTTGCAAACCTCAACACAAGTATTTCTCAATTTCACAATTACTCAACTATCAAAACTCTAATATCACCACCTTTATATCGCAAAACTATTGCAAGGAATCAAACATATCATATTCAGTGATCTACAAGTTTATGTAGGATTTTATGACTAAGCATGTGAGTGACCAATTCCTGTCATCTCTCTAGATTGATATAAGTGAAGCAAGAGATTTTAATTCTTTCTACAAAAGATATGCCCATGCTCTAACAAATATAAGTGAAGCAAAAGAGCATTCTACAAATGGCGGTTTTCTAAGTAAAGAGAAACAGGCAATCCAAACTTCAAATGATATAAGTGAAGCACATGAAGCATTCTATAAAACCACACTCAAAAGATTTAAGTGAAGTGCAATGAGCATTCTATAAATCAACCAAGGACTATCTCATACCAGCATGGTGCATAAAAGAAAAATGAAAACTAAATGCAAAAGACGCTCCAAGACTTGCACATATCGCATGAACGAAACGAATACGAAAACATACCGATACTTGTTGAAGAAAGAGGGGATGCCTTCCAGGGCATCCCCAAGCTTAGATGCTTGAGTCTCCTTGAATATTTACTTGGGGTGCCTCGGGCATCCCCAAGCTTGACCTCTTTCCTCTCTTCCTTTTCCTCATATCAAGACATCCTCGATTAGACACTTCATCCACACAAAACTTCAACAGAAAACTCGGTAAGATCCGTTAGTATAATAAAGCAAATCACTACTCTAAGTACTGTTGCAAATCAACTCATATTTTGTTTTTGCATTGTTTCTACAGTAACATAACTTTTTCATGGCTTAATCCATTGATATAAATTGATAGATTCATCAAAACAAGCAAACTATGCATCAAAAACAGAATCTGTCAAAAACAGAACATTCTGTAGCAATCTGAACATCCACCATACTTATGGTACCCCAAAAATTCTACCCAAATTAGTAAAAATAAACAAGTTGTATAGAAATACAGTGCAAAAAGAATCAGAACCATTTGACGTTCTAGTAAAAAATGTAAAATCGCGCACTACAGCCAAAGTTTCTGTCCTGCACCGTACAAACCAACAAGCATTGTAAACATCCTAAAGGCAAACCTTGGCACATTATTTTTATAATACAATGGAATTGTACAAGGAGATAATTATTTTTGATGAAAAGTTTCTGTAATCAAGATTCACAAAGTTTCCGTGAGCATGAACAAAGTTCAAGGAGCTCCCCCACTTCAACAATGCTTGTCTCTCTCACTTTCACTTTCCTTTTTGAAAAGTTTTTGTGTTCCCCTCTTTATTTTTTTGTTTTTAAACTATATAAAAGCACTCAACAGAAATAAATGACTCTCTAAAACTTCCGGGTTGTCTCCTGGCAGCGCTTTCTTTAAAGCCATCAAGCTAGGCATTTAGTCCTCAAGTAATGAATCCACCCAGATCCCAAGGTATATCAAAGCCAATTTTAATTAAGAATGATTTGTGATTTAGTAGTGAGACAAAGTAACATAAATCAAGCAATGACGAAGTCTAACTCTCTTCCTATGCATCGGCATGTCATAAAAGAACAATTCATGCACATAAAGTAAAGGCCAATGCATAGTATAAGCAGTTTCTTGCAATTCTATCGTGTTGGAAACATAGAGAGGTGGAGATATAGTTCCTCTCTCATAATAATTGCAAGTAGGAGCAGCAAGCACATGCATATTATATCTATCAAAATCATCATGTGTACTAGTAAAAGGCAACCCATCAATATAATCCTTAATAAGCACAAACTTCTCAATATAGTGTGGTTGGGAGAATTCAAAAAGATAATAGGACTATCATGCGTGGGTGCAATAGCAACAATTTCATGTTTAACATAAGGAACTATAGCAAGTTCATATCCATAAGCATAATTCATATTGCATCTTGGCCACAAGCATAGCAAGCATCATCAAAAAGGATATTTCAAACAAATTCAAGGGATCATAGCAATCATCATAGCAATCATCCTTCGGTAAGCACGAAGGGGAATTAAACAATGTATGAGTTGAAGAGTTACTCTCATTAGAAGGTGGGCATGGGTGATCAATCCGCTCTTCCTCCTTTTGTTCTTAGCTCTCCTCATCATCTTTTTCATCCAATGAGCTCACAGTTTCATCAATTTCTTCTTCCATAGCTTCCTGCAAAATATTAGTCTCTTCTTGGACGGCGGAGACTTTCTCAATAAATGCATTAATATTGTAATTGTATTCATAATTGTCATAGCAATATTTCAATATAGCAAAATTTTCAGGCCTATAAACATCATCATCTAAAGCTTCATACTTTTCAAACAAAGATTCAATTTCATAAGCAGCCTTAAAAGCAACAAATTCTTCAATTCATTCAACATCATAGTAATGATATATACAATTAGCATAAGAAGCTAAGGTTTCATTATCATTAAATTTGCATGAAAAGGGAAGGTGTGGAGCCTTCATCCTAGAGCAACAATTAATATCATATCTCAAGCATAGATCCCGAGCATACCAACACAACATATTAATTTGATCCCATAATAGTTTCCCTTTTTGTGTCAAGCGATAATCCCTAAAGTATTCACGTTGGTCCAATGTTACACCCATTATAAAGTTGAGTTGGGTTTTCTCAGGATTATCAAAGTAGTACATAATATTTTGAACATAATGAGCATCGAGGGTTTTAGGAGGTTCCCCATCTCCATGAGCAGCAAGTACACCTAATTTTTTTGGTATTTCGTGTTCATATCCATAGCTAAAGATAGAGAACAACTAAGAACGCAAATAAAAATTACTTAGTGATAAAGCAAACAAGTACACACGAGAATATTCACCCCACGCTATGACTCCCCGGCAACGGCGCCAAAAAAAGGTATTGATAACCCGCAAGTATACGGGATAGTTGTAGCCTCTTTCGATAAGTAAGAGTGTCGAACCCAACGAGGAGCTAAAGGTAGAACAAATACTCTCTCAAGTCCTATCGGCCACTGATACGACTCTACGCACGCTTGACGTTTGCTTTACCTAGAACAAGTATGAAACTAGAGGTATTTTGTAGGTGTGATAGGGTAGGTTTGCAAGATAATAAAGAACACGTAAATGTAAGCTAGGGGCTGTTTAGATAAAGACGCAATAAAGTAAATATAGAGAGTGTGGAAAAGTGGTGGTAGGAGTTGTGAAATTGTCCCTAAGCAATTGACTATGTTACTAGACCGATAGCAAGTATTATGTGGGAGAGGCCACTGCTAGCATGTCATCCCTGACTTGGAATTCTATGCACTTATGATTGGAACTATTAGCAAGCATCCGCAACTACTAACGTTCATTAAGGTAAAACCCAACCATAGCATTAAGATATATTGGTCCCCCTTCAATCCCGTATGCATCAATTTCTATGCTAGGTTGAAGCTTCCGTCACTCTAGCCCTCCAATACATAGTCCTATCAACATACAACTAACCCTAAGGTGTGATCCACGCGCGCGCTCATATGATGGGCACCAAAGGACAGCAACATAACCACAAGTAAATTAAATCAATCATAGAAATTCATCAACCACCAATAGGACAACGAAAATCTACTCAAACATCATAGGATGGCAACACACCATTGGATAATAATATGAAGCATAAAGCACCATGTTCAAGTAGAGGGTACAGCGGGTTGTGGGAGAGTGTACCGCTGAATATAGAAGGGGGAAGGTGATGGAGACGTTGGTGAAGATGACGGCAGTGTTGGTGAAGATCGCGGTGATGATGATGGCCCCCGGCAGCGCTCTGGCGCCACCGGAAGCAAGGGGGAGAGATCCCCCCTTCTTCTTCTTCTTCCTTGACCTCCTCCCTAGATGGGAGAAGGGTTTCCCCTCTGGTCCTTGTCTCCCATGGCTTGGGAGGGGTGAGAGCCCCTCCGAGACTGGATCTATCTCTCTGTTTCTGCGTTCTAGAATTCTACCCTGGCGCTGTTTCTTTTATATCCGGAGATCCGTAATTCCGATTGGATTGAAACCTTCGCCCAGATTGTTTTCCAAAAATTGGCCTTCTTGTGGCCAAGGAAGGGCATCAACCGCCTTACGAGTGGCCCAGGAGGGTGGGGGCGCGCCCACCTGGAGTGGGCGTGGGCCCCTATCTCCTGTCCACCTCGGGCACCGTCTCACATTGATTTTACTTCCCAAAAATCACAAATATTCCAAAATAATTCTCCGTCCGTTTTTATCCCGTCTGGACTCTGTTTGATATGGGGTTTCTGCGAAACATAAAACATGCAAAAGACAGGAACTGGCACTGGGCACTGGATCAATATGTTAGTCCCAAAAATAATATAAAAGTTGCCAAAAGTATATGAATGTTGAATAATATTGGCATGGAACAATAAAAATTATAGATATGACGGAGACGTATCAGTGCTTCAAATGATAGTCTCCCCAACACTCAACTCTCTATCACAGGATTTGGATTTGGTGGAAAGAAGATTTGAGTGGAAAGCAACTTGGGGAATGCTAGAGATCAAGATTTATGTGGTAGGAATGGAATATCTTGACCTCAACACAAGTGTAGGTGGTTCTCTCTCAGAAAATGTATGTTGGAAGTGTAGGCATGTTCCGATGGCTCTCTCCATGAATGAAGAGTGGGTGGAGTGGTATATATAGCCTCCACACAAAATCTAACCATTAAACACAACTTACCAAACTTGGTGGGACCGAATCATGAAACTCGGTCAGACCGATTTAGTTCATAATGTGACCGTTAGGCATTTCGGTGGGACCGACATGTCAACTCGGTGGAACCGATATCGTTAGGGTTAGGGCATAACGTAATCTCAGTGAGACCGATTACACAAACTCGGTGAGACCGATTTTGGTAATAGACAAACAGAGAGTTGGTCAGGAAAACTCGGTGGGACCGATTCGCTCATCTCGGTTGGACCAAAATGTTACGAAAGGGAAACAGAGAGTTTGCATTGCAATCTCGGTGCGACCGATCGCTCATCTCGTTTTGACCGAAACGTTACGAAGGGAAATAGAGAGATTACAATCCCATCTTGGTGAGACCGAGATCCCTATCGGTGAGACTGAAAAAAGACTAGGGTTTCTGGCAGTGGCTATGTCAACTGAACTCGGTGGCGCCGGATAGAAAGTTTCGGTGGGGTCGAGTTTGACTTTTGGTTTGGGACATATGTGGATGTGAGAAAGTAGTTGGGGTTTTTTGGAGCATATCACTAAGCACTTTGAGCAAGAAACTCATTAAGCAACACCTCATCCCATGTTGATAGTATTGGCTTTTCCTATGGACTCAATGTGATCTTGGATCACTAAAATGAAAAATGTAGAGTCTTGTGCTTTGAGCTTGAGCCAATCCTTTTGTCCTGAGCATTTTGAGGGGTCCACGTTTCTCATCGATGCCATGCCAAACATTGAGCTTTCCTGAAATATTTATCTTGAAAATAGCATTAGCTCAATGAGCTATATGTTGTTAGGAATTACCAAAACTACCCAGGGATAGTTGCACTTTCAATCTCCCCCTTTTTGGTAATTGATGACAACATTTAGATCAAAGCTTCGACAAATGATAATAAGATTGAAAAACATCGTCGCTTTGATAAGTATGTGATAAGCAAGAGCTCCCCCTAAATTTGTGCATTATTTAAAATTTGCTTTGGACTGCAAATGCACAATGTGTTAGGATCACGGGCTACTCTTTCATGTCACATACATCTTGGTGGAGCGCTCAAAATGATAATAATTGAACACATGCACTCATCACCAAGCAAAAGTGAATTATCATATAAGGATATAAGATATAATATCATTCAACAAGCATTAAAGGTAGCATATGATCAAACACATGATCAAAAAAGTAAACAAGTACTCCCTCCGTGTCATAATGTAGGACGTTTTTTGACCCTACACTAGGGTCAAAAATGTCTTACATTATGGGACGAAGGGAGTAGCTCACAAGCACACAATCAAGAAATTCAACCAAAAACAATAGAGATAAAAAGCAACACTCTCTCTCGAAGCCTATGATCTATACATTTTCTCCCCCTTTGGCAACAAGTTACCAAAAAGTTCAAAAATGCGTAGTGCTAAACGTCTCTCAGGCTTGGTCTTCATGAGGTGGTGTAGAGATGACTCCAAGGGCGAAAGCATTTGTTGATGTAGCTGGAGCTGGTGGAGTGGCTGTTGGAGTTGGTGGCACTGAAGCTGTGGCTGCTGGTGCAGATGTAGTAGCTCTAGTATCTGGAATAGGCACTGCAGCAGATCTCTGTCCTCTGGGCACTCTAGCAAAAGCATCTGTAGTAGACTTGCCCTTCTTCTCCTCCACTTCCTCCTGAAGTTGCTCAACTGCAGTTTGGATCTCAGTTACATTGACATCAAGAGCATAGAATTTCTGCTCAATGATCCTCTCCAAGCTCTCTTGGTTTTGAGTCAGGGTGGCCAAGCCCTTCTCAATCCTCAAGGTGGAGGCAATCAGATATCCAAGCTGATCTTGCTTGATCTTCAGGAATACTTGAGATGCCTCTTCAGCAGTTGGCATCTTTGCAGCTTTCTCTGCCCTTGCCTTCTCTCTCTTCATGTGCTTGAGATGATGATGGTTCATTCTCATTCATAACAATAGTGTTGTCTTCAAATTCAGGGTAGATGGGAAGGTGCTCCTTATACAATAGATATTTTCCTATGCCCATCTTGGAGTTGATGAGCTCCTGAATTTGTGCGGCATACCCACCAAGATCTTTTCTGATCAGCTGTTGTTCTTTTGATTATCTCCACAATCAGACTCATGACTTTAAACTTTTGAGGCACATCAAACAAATGTAGCAAATTGATAGCATGTCCTCTGATCATTTGTGATCACCTGACTTGGGTAGCAATGTGTGCCTTAGGATCCAGTTGATGGTAGGCAAACCAGACAACAAGAAATGGATAGATCCAAACTTACGAGTCTCCAAAGCATAATTCAGGATCTCTTTGTACATGTGTGCCATAGTGTTATGGTCTTCCTTCTTTTCAGCATAAACATCCAAGTCATCTTCATTTTCTTCTGGGGCATTGATCAACTGAGCCCATTCTTCCACAGAGGATTGGTACCTAGTACCATCTGACATCCAGATGATCTTCCCATCTGGGTAGAAGTGGGCAGTGGAGTAAAACTGCATGATCAGCTCATCATTCCACTTGGTGAGCTTCTGGGCAACAAATGTATCAACTCCACATGCTTTGAAGCTGTCATATACACTTGGATAGTGATCTTCATTCTCCTTGATGTACTCCCAATTAACCCATCTCATGTCACAGACAATAGGCTTCTTGTCAAGCAAAATTGTCTCATAAAAGTCTTGTTGTTCCTTAGTGTGGAACCTGTAGTCAACAGCAGTTCTTCTCCCGACAACATAGGGATCAGACTGTCGCCATAATCTCAGTCCTAAATCCTTCCTGATTTTCATGTTCTCTACAACAGGATGTGCATCATTATGGTCAGGGATCTTGGGCTTTAGTTTTCTCAAAACAAGAGAATCATCTTCTTCTGCAGCTTCAGGCACTGTGGACTTGTTCTTCTCCTCAGCAGGTATACTTCTGGTGTTCCTCTTGGTTTTAGGCTTTTGAGCTGGAGCAGCAGCCTTGGGAGCAGCTTTGGGCTTAGATGGAGCAGCCCCTGATCTGATTGCATCTCCCATGAGCTTCTAAGCTTTGGGTGCTGGAGCAGCATCCTCTTCCTCTTCATCTTCTTCTTCAGAATCTCTCCTCATGGAGGGCTTGCCACGAACTTTGGCAGTAATTGTTCTTTCCCTCTTCTTTTTCTTGTCCTGGTAGCTGCCTTTGGCAAGTTACTAGGTGTGCTCCTGCTACCCTCATCATAGCTGCTTGAGGGACTAGTGCCCTTACTCAATTAGGCTTGCTCTTCAGACTTGTTCTGGCTATCACTTTGATCAGACATCTCTACAAAATCACTGACAGCAGACCCTGTGAATAGATATAGATGAGGTAGAGTGGATGAGCATCACAAAGTATAGAGGTTTTGCAAAACAATTGAGTCAACAACTTAGTTTTAGTTTTCCACAGAAAGCATTTCGGAGCTACCGATTTGTAAAATCGGTGATACCGAAGCAGCTTTTGGAACCTAAACTAGTGAACTCGGTCAGACCGAGTCACAGTTCGGTGGCACCGATACTGCTAGGGTTTCACAGAGAATTGAACTCGGTCACGCCGATTTGCAATTCTCGGTCAGACCAAAAATCACATGTGCAATGGCCTAAGCCAAATCGGCGACACCAATTTCAACAACTCGGTCGGTCCGAGATGAGTTCGGCGGAAAGCTAACCCTAAATTTTCAAATCAAATCTAATTTACAGTATGTTTTCGCTGGACAGGATGATTTCGTACGTGGCAAGAATCATGGCAAAGCAATGTGCTATGAATCGGAGTTAATGAATAGCACAAAGTATCAAGTTCATACCCTAACTCGGCGATGAACTTGCTACAGCGGCAACGACGGGGCAGATTGCCATTGATGGCAGCGGAGACCAACGGCGGGAGGTCGCTGGCGGCGAGAAGACGATCCGGAGACCCGAAAAGGCAGAGCAGGTTACGCGCGGGTGAAGAGTTTCATAAATTTTTCCAAAAATTGACCCGTCGGTATATATAACCTGACCCTGTCGGTGTGATCGAGTGGAACAACTCGGTGGCACCGAGATGCAAAACTGCAAGCAGTTACTGCAACTCGGTGTGACCGAAAGGTTCTAATCGGTTGCACCGAGATTGAAAACCTAGATCAACTTAGTGATCTCGGTATGACCGAAAAGGGTGAATCAGTCAGACTGAAATGCACAAAGAGGTTTTGGAAGTTTAAGTCTATGACAAATCAGGGACTCCGAGTGCTCCTCACACAGAGTGGTTCGAATCCGACTTGATCAAACTTTGTGATGTAGCATGAATAAAGTTTGAGATAAGAAAAAGCATAGATAGCTAGAGAAGGTTCTTAGGCATTCTTGTCCATCCACTTGGCAAAAGGAAAGAAACCAAACAATCAAAACAAGTGGATGTCCTCAAATGAGTAAAATATGCAACCAACATGCTCACACAATAAAATGGCAAATGAAATATGTGGCAAAGCATGCACAAACACTCTAGCATCTATCAAGCAATTGGCAATGACTAGGTCATCTATATATGAGTATATTGACTTAGGAGTCAAATGAGAACATTTGATCATAGGTCATACTCATCGTTTAAGCACAAGTGGGGTACCACTTTTACATAAAGCATTGTTGTGTTCACACCATTACAGTTGCTTTAGCTCTATTCTTAGAGTAAAGCTCCCCCTAAATGTGATATCCCCCCTAAGAGGGATGAACTAACCTTGGGTTTTGTCGATGATGACTTCATGTAGGTGTTGAAGATGTGGATGCTCAATGTTGATGTAGATCATTCGGAGCAATCCATTGGAGTGAGTTGCACTTTCCATACCTACATGGGTTAGTCCCACAAGGAACATACAAGGATATCCATAGACATAGAGTGATGCACACACAAGATGATGTCCATGAAAGCATTAGGTTACCTTGTCCCTTGTCTTACCAACAAGAGGGTTTGTGACTCCTTGAACTAGTGCAAGATGTGGAAGTTGATTGCACTTGTCCTTGCCAAAATGATAAGAGTGAAGTATGTTGGCAGAGTCACCCTTAAGAACTCTCTAGTTCTTATTCTTTGGGATCCACATCATCTTGATGGGAATCCTTGGAGTTGTAGTTGTACTTGATGAAGTATAACTTGATGTAGTCTTGGGAACCCACTTGACCAAGGCCTTAGGAGCTTCTTCAAATGCATCAATCTCCTCTTGAAGCTTGTCCTTGCCTTTTTGCTTGTGGTCTTGTGGTGGAAGATCGTCTTGAGCTTGTGTTCCTTTGAAAGAAGTAGGATCGTACTTCTCTTGTTGAGGAACAAACTTCGTCTTGGGGTATTGATTCGTTCAAAGCCAACACCTTGATTCTTCCGGTGCCTTCCTTGCTTGCGTACAATCTCCTTGAATTGCTTACTTCTGGCAAGGCTCTTGTAAACACCTTTCTCTATAATTCCCTTTAATAAGCTATTTTCTTGCTCAAGTGTAACTTTACTAAGAGAATCATTAGTGGAATCAAGAGAACTACTAGAAGCAACAACATTGGATTTAGCATGATTATTGTTACTACTAGAAGAAGAATCTTTCTTGTTCTTGTTACTAGACTTGACTTGTGGCATGTAAGTAGATAAGAGTAAATGATTAGCAATGTAAGAAGAACTTTTCTTGCGAAGATCATCATTGATTTCCTTTAAAAACTCATGCTCTTGCTCAAGGTTGAGCTTTTCCAAGCGTAACTTCTCATGAGTCTTTAAAAGTTCTCGATGATCTTCCAAGATAGTTACATGAGCTAACTTAAGAGTGTTTAGTTCTTTAGTTAGGCGCTCAATCTTCTCCTTATCATTGTCATTCGTTTTATCTTGATTAGCATGATTAATTGATGTTTCATCATAGTATTCATCACTAGAGTTGTCAACAAGTAAATCATCATCACCTAACAAGTCATCTTCATCACTATTGAAATCAACATACTCGGGGAGTGATACCTTTGGGCCTTTAGCCATGAAGCATCTTCCAATTCCTTCATTTGGTGAGTCAAATATGTCGTAGGAGTTGGCTAACACAAGTGCTAGACCGGCAACACCTTCATCTTTAGTATATAAGGAGTCGGAGTGATAGCTTCTCTCGGAGTGATTGTCGGAGTCGGAGCCGGATACCCATTCACCAACATGAGCTTGATGTCTTCGTTTTGTGTAGCTCTTTGATGATTTGTCCTTCCTTTTCGAATCCTTGCTTCTCCGTGATGTTCTTCGTTCATAACGATCATCTCTACTCCTTCTTTCTCTTGATGGTGATTCTTCTCTTCTACTCCTTCTTTTCGGAGAATCTTCTCTTCTTTTGTAGGGAGCCGTACACTCATTGGAATAGTGTTCGGGTCTTCCACAATTGTAGCAATTACGCTCACGACTAGAAGATCTTTTGTCATTGTAGGACCTTGACTTGGAACTTCTTTCCTTGCTTCTACTCTTGTACAACTTGTTGAAGTTCTTCACCATTAGGCTCAATTCTTAATTGAAGGTTTGTTTCTCACTTGATGATGTGGGAGCTTCACATGAGGCTTCGTAAGCACCACTTGACTTGTTGTGGAGCTCCTCCTTATCTTTGAGTGACATCTCATGAGCAACAATTCTTCCAATGACTTCCGTTGGCTTGAGGTCTTTGTAATTGGGCATCATTTGGATCAATGTGCACACGGTATCATATTTTTCGTCCAAGGCTCTTAGGATCTTCTTGATGATGAATTTGTCGGTCATCTCTTCACTTCCTAAGCCGGCAATCTCATTTGTGATGAGAGCAAGCCTAGAGTACATCTCAGCGACGCCTTCACCATCCTTCATTTTGAACTTGTCAAGTTGACTTTGAAGCACATCCAATTTGGATTCCTTGACAGAGCCGGTACCTTCGTGCATGTCAATCAAAGTATCACAAATTTCCTTTGCATTCTCAAGACGGCTGATTTTGTCGAATTCTTCGGGAACAATCCGTTGAAGAGAATATCACAAACTTGAGCATTGTATTGCAGCATCTTCAACTCTTCCGCGATAGCTTCACGGTTCGGTTCTCTCCCATCAAAGAATTCACCTAGCAAGACAATACACACAATAGCCCAAACGGAGGGGTTATGTCAAAGAATATGCATTTTCATCTTATGCTTCCAACTAGCAAAACTTGTACCATCAAAGTAAGGACATCTACGGTGGTAATTTCCCTCGCTAGACGCCATACTCTCCTAGGTTGTGAAACCAAGGCTATGACCACCAAAATCTATGGAAATCAAAGCAAATGGAGACCAAAGCTCTGATACCACTTGTAGGATCGAAAGTATGTCTAGAGGGGGGTGATTAGACTACTTGACCAAATAAAAATCTAGCCTTTTAAAAAATTTAGTTCTTGGCAAATTTTAGCAACTTACCACAAGTCAAGCAATCAACCTACACATGCAACTCTAAGAGTATAGCAGCAGAATGTAAAACAATTGCATATGAAGGTAAAGGGAGGAGTTTGAGGAGGCAAACGCAATGTTGACACGGAGATTTTTTATCCGTGATTTCGATAGGTGGTGCTATCGTACATCCACTTGATGGAGACTTCAATCCATGAAGGGTAACGGTTGCACGAGTCCACAGAGGGATCCACCCATGAAGGGTCCACGAAGAAGCAACCTTGTCTATCCCACCATGGTCGTCGCCCATGAAGAACTTGCCTCACTCGGGGAAATCTTCACGAAGTAGGCGATCTCCTTGCCCTTACAAACTCCTTGGTTCAACTCCACAATCTTGTCGGAGGCTCCCAAGTGACACCTAGCCAATATAGGAGACACCACTCTCCAAGAAGTAACAAATGGTGTGTTGATGATGAACTCCTTGCTCTGTGCTTCAAATGATAGTCTCCCCAACACTCAACTCTCTCTCACAGGATTTGGATTTGGTGGAAAGAAGATTTGAGTGAAAAGCAACTTGGGGAAGGCTAGAGATCAAGATTTATGTGGTAGGAATGGAATATCTTAACCTCAACACAAGTGTAGGTGGTTCTCTCTCAAAAAATGTATGTTGGAAGTGTAGGCATGTTCTGATGGCTCTCTCCACGAATGAAGAGTGGGTGGAGGGGTATATATAGCCTCCACACAAAATCTAACCGTTACACACAACTTACCAAACTCGGTGGGACCGAATCGTGAAACTTGGTCAGCCCGACTTAGTTCATAATGTGATCATTAGGCATTTTGGTGGGACCGACATGTCAACTCGGTGGAACCGATATCGTTAGGGTTAGGGCATAACATAATGTCGGTGAGACCAATTACACAAACTCGGTGAGACCGGTTTTTGCAATAGACAAACAGAGAGTTGGTCAGGCAAACTCGGTGGGACTGATTCGCTCATCTCGGTTGGACCAAAACGTTACGAAAGGGAAACAGAGAGTTTGCATTGCAATCTCGGTGGGACCAATTGCTCATCTCGGTTTGACCGAAACGTTACGAAGGGAAACCGAGAGATTACAATCCCATATCGATGAGACCAAGATCCCTATCGGTGAGACTGAAAAGACTAGGGTTTCTGGCAGTGGCTATGTCAACTGAACTCAGTGGCGCCGGATAGAAATTTTCGGTGGGGCCGAGTTTGACTTTTGGTTTGGGACATATGTGGATGTGAGAAAGTAGTTGGGTTTTTTTGGAGCATATCACTAAGCACTTTGAGCAAGAAACTCATTAAGCAACACCTCATCCCCTCTTGATAGTATTGGCTTTTCCTATGGACTCAATGTAGAGTCTTCTGCTTTGAACTTGAGCCAATCCTTTTGTCCTTAGCATTTTGAGGGGTCCACGTTTCTCATCCATGCCATGCCAAACATTGAGCTTTCCTAAAATATTTATCTTGAAATAGCATTAGCTCAATGAGCTATATGTCGTTAGGAATTACCAAAACCACCCAGGGATAGTTGCACTTTCACTTTTTGATAAGGGAAGCACGGGCCGCCTTTTTGCTATCGACTGCGAGATGACGCCAGCATGCTGAGTCCATTCCACGCATGACCCCCACGTCACGCACTCGACGCGAGTTGTGGGGAATCGCAACTTCCAGAAAGATCATGGCGGTTCACCTCTGCCACGCCCGCCCACGCACTACTTTGGGTCTGGCCCAACTACGCCTTGCACTCATGTGTGGCACAGGCCCAGGGGCTCCTATCGGTGTAAAAAAGTATGGGAGCTTCTGTACCCCTTACTTGTGCATGGACGGTCGCGGCCACCCCTACAGCAAGGCTTGGCGAGGCAGAGGAAGACAGCAGGAGACAAGAACAAAGAACATCAAGGAAAGTGCTCAGAGTAGCAAGCAGCAAGAGGCAAGCAGGGCCACGCCCGGCAACAAGCCTTGCCGAGGCGACCTGCGAGGCCCCCGGCAAGCCCCTTGCTGGGGCAGCTCGCGAAGGGACTAGCAGGGCCACCACCCTTGGGGTTGAGAGCTCTGACACCATCGACAATGTTCAAGATCAATATTTGAAGAGCACATGCCTGGTAGCATGCGGCTCCCCATGAAGATCGAAGTCCCACGAGTCCACGTGGGATCAAATGATGAAGACCTCTTGCCGGGGACGATTCCAAGGCCCCTAGCAAGCCTTGCCGGGGCCGGTCGCTGGGCCACGGCCAGGCCCGCACTCAGCAGGGTTCCGCCACCTCACCACCACTCCAACGCGGTGATAAGCATGGCAACGAAGTAGACGCTTGTGTGGCGGCATGCAGATCTTTCTGGAAACCTTTGTCAACACAGCAGCTGGTTGGCCGGTGTGGCGCTGCACGCCTCGTCGGCCCAGACGCGTGGTGATACGTCCATTTTGCATCATGATTTTATGTCAATATTTATTGCATTATGGGCTGTTATTTCACGTTATGTCACAATACTTATGGCTATTCTCTCTTATTTTACAAGGTTTACATGAAGGGGGAGAATGCCGACAGCTAGAATTCTGGGCTGGAAAAGGAGCAAATATTGAAGGACTATTCTGCGCAACTCCAAAAGTCCTGAAACTCCACGGAATGTCTTAAAATAAATAAAGAAAAATCGTCGCCAAAGATGAAGGCCAGGGGCCCACACCCTGCTCACGAGGGTGGGGCCCCCCTGGGCGCACCCCCCTACCTCGTGGGCCCCCTGGTGGCTCTCCGACGTCCATCTTCTCCTATATGAAGTCTTTTGATGAGAAAAAAATAGAGGGCAACCTTTCGGGACGAGACTCCGTCGCCACGAGGCGGAACCTTGGCGGAACCAATCTAGGGCTCCGGCAGAGCTGTTCTGCCAGGGACACTTCCCTCCGGGAGGGGGAAATCATCACCATCGTCATCACCAACGCTCCTCTCATCGGGAGAGGGCAATCTCCATCAACATCTTCATCAGCACCATCTCATCTCCAAACCCTAGTTCATCTCTTGTATCCAATTCTTGTCTCCAAGTCCGGGATTGGTGCTAGTAGGTTGCTAGTAGTGTTGATTACTCCTTGTAGTTGATGCTAGTTGGTTTATTTGGTGGAAGATCATATGTTCAGATCCTTTATGCACATTATTATCCCTCTGATTATGAACATGAATATGCTTTGTGAGTAGTTACGTTTGTTCCTGAGGACAAGGGAGAAGTCTTGCTATTAGTAGTCATGTGAATTTGGTATTCATTCGATATTTTGATAAGATGTATGTTGTCTAACCTCTAGTGGTGTTATGTGAACGTCGACTACATAACACTTCACCATTATTTGGGCCTAGAGGAAGGCATTGGGAAGTAATAAGTAGATGATGGGTTGCTAGAGTGACAGAAGCTTAAACCCTAGTTTATGCGTTGCTTCGTAAGGGGCTGATTTGGATCCATATGTTTCATGCCATGGTTAGGTTTACCTTAATACTTTTGTTGTAGTTGCGGATGCTTGCAACAGAGGTTAATCATAAGTGGGATGCTTGTCCAAGTAAGGGCAGTACCCAAGCACCAGTCCACCCACATATCAAATTATCAAAGTACCGAACGCGAATCATATGAGCGTGATGAAAAATAGCTTGACGATATTCCCATGTGTCCTCGGGAGCACTTTTCCTATTATAAGAGTTTGTCCAGGCTTGTCCTTTGCTACAAAAAGGATTGGGCCACCTTGCTGCACTTTATTTACTTTTGTTACTTGTTGCTCGTTACCATTTATCCTATCACAAAACTATCTGTTACCACTTATTTCAGTACTTGCAGAGAATACCTTGCTGAAAACCGCTTATCATTTCCTTCCGCTCCTCGTTGGGTTCGACACTCTTACTTATCAAAAGGACTACGATAGATCCCCTATACTTGTGGGTCATCAAGACTCTTTTCTGGCGCCGTTGCCGGGGAGTGAAGCGCCTTTGGTAGGTGGAATTTGGTAAGGAAAAATTTATTTAGTGTGCTGAAATTTTCTGTCACTTGTTACTATGGAAAGTAATTGTTTCAGGGGCTTGTTCGGGGTATCTTCACCCCGTCCAGTTGAGCCAAGAGTTGCTCCTCAACCTACTGAACCTACTGAACTTACTGAACCTACTGAAAATGAAACTCCTTTTTAGATTCCTTCGGGTATGATGGAAAAACTGCTAGCTAACACTTTTGCAGGAGATGGAACAAAGCATCCTGATGAACATCCATGCTATGTGGATGATATTTGTGGACTATTTAAGCTTGTAGGTATACCCGATGATGTTGTTAAGAAGAAGGCTTTCCCTTTATCTTTGGAGGGAGACGCATTGACATGGTATAGGCTATGTGATGATATGAGATCATGGAACTATAAAAGATTGAAATTGGAATTTCATCAAAAGTATTACCCTATGCATCTTGTTCATCGTGATCACAATTATATATATAATTTTTGGCCTCGCGAAGGAGAAAGCATTGCTCAAGCTTGGGGGAGGCTTAAATCAATGTTATATTCATGCCCCAATCATGAGCTCGCAAAAGAAGTGATTATGCAAAGTTTTTATGCTCGGCTCTCCGGTAACAATCGCACCATGCTCGATACTTCTTGTGCTGGCTCTTTTATGATGAAGCCTGTTGAATTTAGATGAATTTATTGGATAGAATTAAACGCAACTCTGAAGATTGGGACCTCGACGAAGGTAAGGAGTGAGGTATGACACCTAAGTTTGATTGTGTTAAATCTTTTATGGATACCGATATTTTCCGTAAGTTTAGCACTAAATATGGACTTGACTCTGAGATAGGAGCTTCTTTCTGTGAATCTTTTGCTACTTATGTTGATCTCCCCAAGGAGAAGTGGTTTAAATATCATCCTCCAATAGAAGTAAAAGTAGTTGCACCTATTAAAAAGTTGAAGAAAAGACTGTCACTTACAATGATCCTATTGTTCCCACTTCTTATGTTGAGAAACCACCTTTCCCTGTTAGAATGAAGGATCATGCTAAAGCTTCAACTGTTGTTCGTAAAAGCAATACTAGGACTTATACACCTCCTGAGCAAGTCAAAGTAGAACCCAATATTGCTATTGTTAAAGATCTCTTGTCTGATAATATTGATGGGCATGTTATTCAATTCTCTGGTGAAACTGCTAGAATTGCTAAACCCTGTGATAGAGATAAACATAGACATGTGGTAGGTGTGCCTGTTATTTCTATTAAAATAGGAGATCATTGTTATCATGGCTTATGTGATATGGGTGCTAGTGCTAGTGTAATACCCATTGACTTATACAAAGAAATTATGCATGATATTGCACCGGCTGAGTTAGAACAAATTGATGTCACAATTAAACTTGCCAATAGAGATACTATTTCACCAGTGGGAATTGTTAGAGATGTTGAAGTCTTGTGTGGGAAAACCAAATATCCCGCTGATTTTCTTGTTCTTGGTTCTCCACAAGATAGCTTTTGTCCCATTATATTTGGTAGACCCTTCTTGAATACTGTTAATGCTACGATAGACTGCAAAAAGAATGTTGTTATTGTTGGCTTGGATGATATGGTTCATGAGTTTAATTTCTCTAAATTTAGTAAAAAATATCATGAGGAAGAATTGCCTAGTAAGGATGAAATTATTGGTCTTGCTTCTGTTGTCGTACCTCCTAGTGATCCTTTAGAACACTATTTGCTAGACCATGAAAATGATATGTTCATGAATGAAAGAAGGGAAATAGATGAAGTATTCTTTAAACAGGAACCTATTCTGCAACATAATTTGCCTGTTGAAATCCTAGGGGATCCCCCTCCACCCAAGGGTGATCCCGTGTTTGAGCTTAAACCATTGCCTGATAATCTTAAATATGCTTATCTTGATGAAAAGAAAATATATCCTGTCATTATTAGCGGTAACCTTTCAGAGCATGAAGAGGAAATATTATTGAAAACTCTAAAGAAGCACCGTGCCGCTATTGGATATACTTTGGATGATCTTAAGGGCATCAGTCCCACTCTATGTCAACATAAAATAAATTTGGAAGCTGATGCCAAACCAGTTTGTGATCCTCAACGACGTTTGAATCCTAAAATGAAAGAAGTGGTAAGAAAGGAAATACTCAAGATTCTGGAGGCAAGTATAATTTATCCCGTTGCTGATAGTCAGTGGGTAAGTCATGTCCATTGTGTCCCTAAGAAGGGAGGTATTACTATTGTCCCTAATGATAAAGATGAATTGATTCCGCAAAGAATTATCACAGGGTATAGGATGGTAATTGATTTCCGCAAATTAAATAAGGCTACTAAGAAAGATCATTACCCCTTACCTTTTAATGAGCAAATGCTAGAAAGATTATGCAAACATACACATTATTGCTTTCTAGATGGTTATTCTGGTTTTTTCTCAAATACCTGTGTCGGCTAAAGATCAATCAAAGACTACTTTTACATGCCCTTTTGGTACTTTTGCTTATAGACGTATGCCTTTTGGTTTATGTAATGCACCTGCTACCTTTCAAAGATGCATGATGGCTATATTCTCTAACTTTTGCGAGAAAATTTGTGAGGTTTTCATGGACGACTTTTCCGTCTATGATTCCTCTTTTGATGATTGCTTGAGCAATCTGGCTCCAGTTTTGCAGAGATGTGAAGAAACTAATCTTGTCTTGAATTGGGAAAAGTGCCACTTTATGGTTAATGAAGGTATTGTCTTGGGGCACAAAGTTTCTGAAAGAGGTATTGAAGTTTATAAAGCTAAGGTTGACGCTATTGAAAAGATGCCATGTCCCAAGGACATCAAAGGTATAAGAAGTTTCCTTGGTCATGCTGGATTTTACAGGAGGTTCATTAAGGACTTCTCAAAAATCTCTCGGCCTCTGACTAATTTATTACAAAAAGATGTACCATTTGTCTTTGATGATGATTCTATAGAAGCATTTGAGATACTTAAGAAAGCATTAGTCTCTGCACCTGTTGTTCAGCCACCTGATTGGAATTTACCCTTTGAAATTATGTGTGATGCTAGTGATTATGTTGTAGGTGCTGTTCTAGGGCAAAGAGTTGATAAGAAATTAAATGTTATCCATTATGCTAGTAAGACTCCAGACAATGCTCAAAGAAATTATGCTACTACCGAAAAGGAACTTTTAGCAGTTGTATTTGCTTGTGATAAATTCAGACCCTATATTGTTGATTCTAAAGTAACTATTCACACAGATCATGCTACTATTAAATATCTTATGGAAAAGAAAGATGCAAAACCTAGACTCATTAGATGGGTTGTCTTGCTTCAAGAATTTGATTTGCATATTGTTGATAGAAAAGGAGCTGAGAACCCCGTTGCAGAAAACTTGTCTAGGTTAGACAATGTTCTTGATGAGCCACTACCTATTGATGATAGCTTTCCTGATGAACAATTAAATGTCATAAGTACTTCTCGTAGCACTCCACGGTATGCTGATTATGCTAATTAAATTGTTGCTAAATTTATACCACCTAGTTTCACATACCAACAAAAGAGAAAGTTTTTCTATGACTTGCGACATTACTTTTGGGATGACCCACATCTTTACAAAGAAGGAGTAGATGGTGTTATTAGACATTGTGTACCTGAGCATGAACAGGAACAGATCCTACGCAAGTGTCACTCCGAAGCTTATGGAGGACACCATGCTGGAGATAGAACTGCACATAAGGTATTGCAATCCGGTTTTTATTGGCCTACTCTCTTCAAGGATGCCCGTAAGTTTGTTTTGTCTTGCGATGAATGTCAAAGAATTGGTAATATTAGTAGACGTCAAGAAATACCTATGAATTATTCACTTGTTATTGAACCATTTGATGTTTGGGGCTTTGATTATATGGGACCTTTTCCTGCCTCTAATGGATACACTCATATTTTAGTTGTTGTTGATTACGTTACTAAGTGGGTAGAAGCTATTCCAACTAGTAGTGTTGATCATAACACTTCTATTAAAATGCTTAAGGAAGTTATTTTTCCGAGGTTTGGAGTCCCTAGATATTTAATGACTGATGGTGGTTCACACTTTATTCATGGTGCTTTCCGTAAGATGCTTGCTAAATACGACGTTAATCATAGAATTGCATCTCCATATCACTCGCAGTCTAGTGGTCAGGTAGAATTGAGCAATAGAGAGCTCAAATTAATTTTGCAAAAGACTGTCAATAGGTCTAGAAAGAATTGGTCCAAGAAACTTGATGATGCATTATGGGCCTATAGAACTGCATACAAAAATCCTATGGGTATGTCTCCGTATAAAATGGTTTATGGAAAAGCACGTCACTTACCTCTCGAACTAGAACATAAGGCATATTGGGCTATTAAAGAGCTCAACTATGATTTCAAACTTGCCGGTGAGAAGAGGTTATTTGATATTAGCTCACTTGATGAATGGAGAACCCAAGCTTATGAAAATGCCAAGTTGTTTAAAGAAAAGGTTAAAAGATGGCATGACAAAAGGATACAAAAATGTGAGTTTAATGTAGGTGATTATGTATTTCTATACAACTCTCGTTTAAGATTTTTTGAAGGAAAACTTCTCTCCCAATGGGAAGGTCCTTATGTTATCGAGGAGGTCTATCATTCCGGTGCCATAAAAATCAACAACTTCGAAGGCATAAATCCGAAGGTGGTAAACTGTCAAAGGATCAAACACTATATCTCAGGTAATCCTATAAATGTTGAAACCAATATTATTGAAACCGTAACCCCGGAGGAATACATAAGGGACACTTTCCAGAACGTTCCAAACTCCGAAAAGGAATAGGTATGTGGTACGGTAAGTAAACCGACTCCAAAACAATTTTTAAGACAATATTTCTCCGTTTTGGAATATTTAGAAAAATAGAAAAATAAGTAGCAGCCCGCGGAGGACACGAAGCCTCCACGAGGCGGAGGACACGAGGCCTCCACGAGGGTGGAGGGCGCGCCCTACCCCCCTGGGCGCCCCCCCCCTACCTCGTGAGCACCTCGTGTGCCCTCCGGACTCCGTTTCCTTGCACGATACGTATTTTGGTCGGTAAAAATTCATTATATATACTCCCAAAGGTTTTGACTCTCGTATCACGCAATTCTCCTCTGTTTTCGTTTCGAGCTATTTCTGCTGCAGATTAGAGCAAGATGACTTCCCAAGATTCGGAGGGAGAGAGCTACATGGCTGATTATATTGCAAATCCAAAAGTATATGGGGATGCAGAGCATTATGGCTGGACCACGGAGGAAGAAGAAGACTATGATCCAAAGAGGAAGGAGGAAATGAGTTCCGACGAAGAGGACTATCCCCTACCTCAACCTGGTGATATGCATGTGGAGTTCAAGAAGTCCAGCCTCCCTAAGGTCCAATCTATCCCACCTCATTTTTTGCAGGACAGCAAGGCAGCACTATGCAAAAAGATAATGAAACTTGAGCTCGAGAATGAGGATCTAAGGGAGGAAAATTTTAGCCTCAGACGCAAGCTGGAGAAGAAAAATGCAACACCTCCATCACCTCCGAGGAAATAATTACATGGGTATGGGCACTCCCCTTGGCAACTGCCAAGCTTGGGGGAGGTGCCCTGGTATCGTATCACCATCACAACTCCTATCTTTACCGTTTTTCTTAGTTCGATCCTATTAGTAGTATCTTGACTTAGTAGAATAAAGTCATGGCATGATCTAGTTTTGAGTTTGCTTTATGATCCTTCTTTGTAATCGAGTCCGTGAGCTATATAATAAGGATTAGTGTTGAGTCAAGGGCTTGAGTATTTTGCCATGATATTGGGTGATTAGAAGAAAAAGAATAAAAAGAATCAAAGAATTCATATTGATCTTATTGAAAGTAATGACTTCACATAGAAAGAGTATGATGTTTTAAAATTGTTCGGAGTTGGCAAATATAGCTTTGGTCATCGTTGCAATTAATAGGAAGTAATAAGGAAAGAGAGGTTTCACATATAGATATATTATCATTGACATCTTTTATGATTGGGAGCACTCATTAAAATATGACATGCTAAAGAGTTGAGGTTGGACAAGGAAGACAACATAATGAGTTATGTTTTCTTATATCTGAGATAAAGTATGTTGTCATGGATCCTCTATCATGTTGAGCTTGCCTTTCCCCCTGATGCTAGCCAAATTCTCAGCACTAAGTAGAAATACTACTTGTGTTTCCAAATACCCTTAAACCAGTTTTGCCATGAGAGTCCATCATATCTACCTATGAATTCAATAAGATCCTTCAAGTAAGTTGTCATCGGTGCAAGCAATAAAAATTGCCCTCTAAATATGCATGACTTATTAGTGCGGAGAAAATAAACTTTGTACGAACTTGTTGTGGACGCAATAAAAGTGACGGACTGCATAATAAAGGTTCACATACAAGGGGCAATATAAAGTGACGTTCTTTTGCATTAAGATTTTGTGCATCAACCCTAAACGCGCATGACAACCTCTGCTTCCCTCTGCGAAGGGCCTATCTTTTATTATTATCCTCTACCTTATGCAAGAGTCATGGTGATCTTCACCTTTTCCTTTTTATTTTATCCTTCGGCAAGCTCAGCATGTTGGAAAGAACATGGTATATATATATATCTAATTGGATGTGGGGGAGCATGAATTATTATTGTTGACATTACCCTTGAGGTAAAAAGTTGTGGGGCAAAACTATAAGCCCATATCTTTCTCTGTGTCCGATTAAAACTCCGTAACCAAAAGTATCGCGTGAGTGTTAGCAATTATGAAGGACTAAGTGATAGTTGAGTATGTGGACTTGCTTTTAAGCTCTAACATAGACTCTTTCCGATGTTATGATAAATTGCAATTGTTTCAATGACTGGGGGTATAATTTGTTGGTGCTCAATAAGGTTTATGATTCATACTTTGGCTTTGTGAAAAGATCATCACTTGAACTTGAGTAATCATACGACGAAATCTTTATATGTTGTTGTTATGAAATAATCATGATGCCTTCATGTCCTTATTTTATTTTTATCGACGCCTCTACCTCTAAACATGAGGGCATATTTATTGTTATCGGCTTTTCGCATGAGGACAAGCGAGGTCTAAGCTTGGGGGAGTTGATACGTCCATTTTGCATTATGCTTTTATGTCAATATTTATTGCATTATGGGCTGTTATTTCACGTTATGTCACAATACTTATGGCTATTCTCTCTTATTTTACAAGGTTTACATGAAGGGGGAGAATGCCGGCAGCTAGAATTCTGGGCTGGAAAAGGAGCAAATATTGAAGGACTATTCTGCGCAACTCCAAAAGTCCTGAAACTCCACGGAATGTCTTAAAATAAATAAAGAAAAATCATTGCCAAAGATGAAGGCCAGGGGGCCCACACCCTGCTCACGAGGGTGGCCCCCCCTGGACGCGCCCTCCTACCTCGTGGGCCCCCTGGTGGCTCTCCTACGTCCATCTTCTCCTATATGAAGTCTTTCGATGAGAAAAAAATAGAGGGCAACCTTTCGGGATGGGACTCCGCCGCCACGAGGCGGAACCTTGGCAGAACCAATCTAGGGCTCCGATAGAGCTGTTCTGCCGGGGACACTTCCCTCCGGGAGGGGGAAATCATCACCATCGTCATCACCAACGCTCCTCTCATCAGGAGAGGGCAATCTCCATCAACATCTTCATCAGCACCATCTCATCTCCAAACCCTAGTTCATCTCTTGTATCCAATTCTTGTCTCCAAGTCCGGGATTGGTGCTAGTAGGTTGCTAGTAGTGTTGATTACTCCTTGTAGTTGATGCTAGTTGGTTTATTTGGTGGAAGATCATATGTTCAGATCCTTTATGCACATTATTACCCCTCTGATTATGAACATGAATATGCTTTGTGAGTAGTTACGTTTGTTCCTGAGGACAAGGGAGAAGTCTTGCTATTAGTAGTCATGTGAATTTGGTATTCGTTCGATATTTTCATAAGATATATGTTGTCTAACCTCTAGTGGTGTTATGTGAACGTCGACTACATAACACTTCACCATTATTTGGGCCTAGAGGAAGGCATTGGGAAGTAATAAGTAGATGATGGGTTGCTAGAGTGACAGAAGCTTAAACCCTAGTTTATGCGTTGCTTCGTAAGGGGCTGATTTGGATCCATATGTTTCATGCTATGGTTAGGTTTACCTTAATACTTTTGTTGTAGTTGCGGATGCTTGCAATAGAGGTTAATCATAAGTGGGATGCTTGTCTAAGTGAGGGCAGTACCCAAGCACCGGTCCACCCACATATCAAATTATCAAAGTACCGAACGCGAATCATATGAGCGTGATGAAACCTAGCTTGACGATATTCCCATGTGTCCTCGGGAGCGCTTTTCCTATTATAAGAGTTTGTACAGGCTTGTCCTTTGCTACAAAGAGGATTGGGCCACCTTGCTGCACTTCATTTACTTTTGTTACTTGTTGCTCGTTACCATTTATCCTATCACAAAACTATCTGTTACCACTTATTTCAGTACTTGCAGAGAATACCTTGCTGAAAACCGCTTATCATTTCCTTCTTCTCCTCGTTGGGTTCGACACTCTTACTTATCGAAAGGACTACGATAGATCCCCTATACTTGTGGGTCATCACGTGGCAAGGCAAGGGGAAGCGATGAAGGATGGTATGGCTTCTGTTGTCGTCCCCAATAAAGCGAGAGGACACGTGGGCAATGCATTAAATGCGCTTGTCCTATGTTGATCAAGTGATAAGCTCGTATCACTGTAGTTTACCACCTCCTGTGTAACACTGTGGCAACCCCTTTGTGTATTAAAGGAGGCCCAAGGCACATAGAGAGAGGATTCGGACCTTTGGACAAAGTACACATCATAGCTAATTCAAAAGCTCAAGAACACTCATATAACCAGATAAAGTAGGACTAGGGTATTACGCATCTTCGTGGCCCAAACCTGGATAAAAATCCTCTGTGTCCTAATGGCTCGACCTGCTCTTCATGCAACTAATCCCCCACCGAACGTAGAAGGGATCCTTGTGACCCCATAGGTGATCGGTTTCCCCGACAACCCCCATGGGGAGTCTGAATTGGACAGGGGAGGGGGCGCGGCCCCTGTTTCCCTCTCCCTCTCCCTCTCTTTCCCTTTTCCCCCTCCGTTGGGAGGAAGGGGGAGCCGACTAGAACTATGAGTCCTAGTGGGACTCCCCCCACTTGACGCGTCCCTTAGGGCCGGCGACCTCCCCTCTCCTCCTTTATATACAGGGGAAGGGGGGCACACCAAAGCACAACAGTTGTTTCTTAGCCGTGTGTGGTGCCCCACTCCACCGTTTACTCCTCCGATCATATTGTCGTAGTGCTTAGGCAAAGCCTTGCGCGGATCACACTTCAGCAACACCTTCACCATGCCGTCGTAATGACGGAACTCATCCAATCCTTCGTGCCTCTACTGGATCAAGAGTTCGAGGGACGTCATCAAGCTGAACATGCAGAACTCGGAGGTGCCATACATTCGATATTTGATCGGTTGATTCGAGAAGACATTTGACTACATCAACCGTGTTAAGTTAACACTTCCACTTTCGGTCTACGAGGGTACGTCGATACACTCTCCCCTCTCGTTGCTATGCATCTCCTAGATAGATCTTGCATGAGCGTAGGAAATTTTTTGAAATTGCATGCTACGTTTCCCAACGGTGGCATCCAAGCCAGGTCTATGCGTAGATGATATGCACGAGTAGAACAAAAAGAGTTGTGGGCGGTGAACATCATACTGCTTAGCACCAATGTCTTATTTTGATTTGGCGGTATTGTTGGATGAAGCAGCCCGGACCAACCTTACATGACCGCGTTCATGAGACTAGTTCCACTGATAGACATGCAACTAGTTTTGCATAAAGGTGGTCGGCGGGTGTCTGTTTCTCCAACTTTAGTTGAATCGAATTTGACTGTGGCCGGTCCTTGAGAAGGCTAAAACAGCAAACTTGATAAATCACCGTTGTGGTTTTTGTGCCATAGGTATGTACGGTTCATGCTAGAAGCCCGTAGCAGCCACGTAAAACTTGCAACAAACAAAGTAGAGGATGTCTAACTTATTTTTGCAGGGCATGCATGTTGTGATGTGATATGGTCAAGGCATGATGTGATATAAGATTGTTGTATGAGATGATCATGTTTTGTAACAAGTTATCGGCAACTGGCAGGAGCCATATGGTTGTTGCTTTATTGTATGAAATACAAACGCTATGTAATTGCTTTACTTTATCACTAAGTGGTAGCGATAGTCGTAGAAGCAATGGTTGGCGAGACGACCACGACGCTACAATGGAGATCAAGGTGTCAAGCCGGTGATGATGGAGATCATGATGTTGCTTTGATGATGGAGATCAAAAGCACAAGATGATGATGGCCATATCATGTCACATATTTTGATTGCATGTGATGTTTATCTTTTATGCATCTTATTTTGATTAGTATGACAGTAGCATTATAAGATGATCCCTTACTAAATTTCAAGGTCTAAGTGTTCTCCCCGAGTATGCACCTTGCAAAAGTTCTTCGTGCTGAGAAACCATGTGATGATTGGGTGCGATAGGCTCTACATTCAAATATAACTGGTGCAAGCCGGATTTGCACATGCGATACTCGGGTTAAACTTGACGAGCCTAACATATAAAGATATGGCCTCGGAACACTGGAGACCGAAAGGTCGAACGTGAATCATATAGTAGATATGATCAACATAGTGACGTTCACCATTGAAGACTACTCCATCTCACGTGATGATCGGACATGGTTTAGTTGATTTGGATCACGTATCATTTAGATGACTAGAGGGATGTCTATCTAAGTGGGAGTTCTTAAGTAATATGATTAATTGAACTTAATTTATCATGAACTTATAACCTGATAGTTTTTTGCATATCTATGTTGTAGATCAATGGCCCGTGCTACCGTTCCTTTGAATTTTAATGTGTTCCTAGAGAAAGCTAAATTGAAAGATGATGGTAGCAACTACACGGACTGGGTCCGTAACTTGAGGATTATCCTCATTGTTGCATAGAAGAATTATGTCCTAGATGCACTGCTAGGTGTACCCACCTGCCCTAGCAACTGCAGACATTGTGAATGCTTGGCAGTCGCATGTTGATGACTACTCGTTAGTTCAGTGTGCCATGCTTTACAGCTTAGAATCGGGACTTCAAAGACGTTTTGAACGCCATGGACCATATGAGATGTTCTAGGAGTTGAAGTTAATATTTAAAGCAAATGCCTGAGTTGAGAGATATGAAGTCTCCAACAAGTTCTATAGCTGCAAGATGAAGGAGAACAGTTATGTTAGTGAGCACATACTCACAATGTCTGGGTACCATAATCACTTGACTCAGCTGGGAGTTAATCTTCCAAATGAGTGTGTCATTGACAGAGTTCTTCAATCACTGCCACCAAGCTACAAAGGCTTCATGATGAACTAGAATATGCAAGGGATGGAAAAGACTATTCCTGAGCTCTTTGCGATGCTAAAGGCCGCGGAGGTAGAAATCAAGAAGGAGCATCAAGTGTTAATGGTTAACAAGACCACTAGTTTCAAGAAAAAGGGCAAGGCTAAAAAGAAGGGGAACTCAAGAAGAATGACAAGCAAGTTGTCACTCCTGGGAAGAAACCTAAAAATGGACCCAAGCCTGAAATTGAGTGCTTCTACTGCAAAGGGACTGGTCACTAGAAGCAGAACTGCCCCAAGTATTTGGCAGATAAGAAGGATGGCAAAGTGAGCAAAGGTATATTTGATATACATTCTATTGATATGTACCTTACTAATTCTCATAGTAGTGTCTGGGTATTTGATACCGGTTCGGTTGCTCATGTTTGTAACTCAAAATAGGGACTACGGATTAAATGAAGATTGGCTAAGGACAAGGTGATGATGCGCCTCGGAAATGGTTCCAAGGTCGATGTGATCGCCGTCGGCACGCTACCTCTACCTCTACCTTCAGGATTAGTTTTAGACCTGAATAATTGTTATTTGGTGCCAGCGTTGAGCATGAACATTATATCTAGATCTTGTTTAGTGCGAGACAGTTATTCATTTAAATCATAGAATAATGGTCGTTCTATTTAGATGAGTAATATCTTTTATGTTCATGCACCCTTGAAGAGTGGTCTATTTCTGTTGAATCTTGATCGTGCTGATACACATATTCATAATATTGATGCCAAAATATGCAAAGTTGATAATGATAGTGCAACTTATTTGTGGCACTACCATTTGGGTCATGTCGGTGTAAAGCGCATGAAGAAACTCCATAAAGATGGACTTTTGGAATCACTTGATTATGAATTATTTGATACTTGCGAACTATGCCTTATGTGCAAGATGACTAAAACTCCCTTCTTCGGAATAATGGAACGAGCTAGTGACTTATTGGAAATAATTCATACCGATGTATGCGGTCCAATGAGTGTTGATGCTCGTGGTGGGTATCGTTATTTTCTGACCTTCACAGATGATTTGAGTAGATATGGGTATATCTACTTAATGAAACACAAGTCTGAAACATTTGAAAAGTTAAAAGAATTTCAGAGTGAAGTGGAGAATCATCGTAACAAGAAAATAAAGTTTCTACGATCTGATCGTGGAGGAGAATATTTGAGTTAAGAGTTTGGCCTTCATTTAAAACAATGTGGAATAGTTTCACAATTCACACCACCTGGAACACCACAGCGTAATGGTGTGTCCGAATGTCGTAACTGCACTTTATTGGATATGGTGCGATCTATGATGTCTCTTACTGATTTACCACTATAGTTTTGGAGTTATGCATTAGAGACAGCTGCATTCACTTTAAACAGGGCACCGCCAAAGTCCGTTGAGACGACACCGTATGAACTGTGGTTTGGCAACAAACCTACTGTCGTTTCTTAAAGTTTGGGGATGCGATGCTTATGTCAAAAGGCTTCAGCCTGATAAGCTCGAACCCAAATCGTAGAAATGTGTCTTCAAAGGATACCCTAAGGAAACAATTGGGTACACCTTCTACCACAAGTCTGAAGGCAAGATTTTTGTTGCTAAGACCGGAACCTTTCTAGAGAAGGAGTTTCTCTCAAAAGAAGTGAGTGGGAGGAAAGTAGAACTTGATGAGGTAATTGTATCTGCTCTCAATTTGGAAAGTAGCTCATCCAAGAAATTTGTTCCCATGATGCCTACACCAATTAGAGAGGAAGCTAATGATAAAGATCATGAAACTACAGATCAAGTTGCTACAGAACCTCGTAGGTCTGGCAGAGCATGATCCGCACTAGAGTGGTACGGTAATCCTGTTCTGGAGGTCATATTACTTGACCATGACAAACCTATGAACTATGAAGAAGCTATGATGAGCCCAGATTCTGATAAATGGTTTGAGGCCATGAAATCCGAGATAGGATCCATGTATGAGAACAAAGTGTGGACTTTGGTGGATCTGCTCGATGATCGGCGACCCATAGAGAATAAATGGATCTTCAAGAAGAAGACTAGCGTTGATGGTAATGTTACTGCATATAAAGCTTGACTTGTTGCAAAGGGTTTTCGACAAGTTCAAGGAGTTGACTATGATGAGACTTTCTCACCCGTAGCGATGCTTAAGTCCATCCGAATCATGTTAGCAATTGCCGCATTTTATGATTATGAAATCTGGCAAATGGATGTCAAAACTGCATTCCTGAATGGATTTCTTAAAGAAGAATTGTATGTGATGCAACCAGAAGGTTTTGTCGATCCTAAAGGTGCTAACAAAGTGTGCAAGCTCTAGTGATCCATTTATGGACTGGTGCAATCATCTCGGAGTTGGAATATAGGCTTTGATGAGGTGATCAAAGCATATGGTTTTATACAGACTTTTGGAGAAGCTTGTATTTACAAGAAAGTGAGTGGGAGCTCTATAGCATTTCTAATATTATATGTGGATGACATATTGTTGATTGGAAATGATGTAGAATTTCTGAATAGCATAAAAGGATACTTGAATAAGAGTTTTTCAATGAAAGACCTCAGTGAAGCTGCTTATATATTGGGCATCAAGATCTATAGAGATAGATCAAGATGCTTGATAGGACTTTCACAAAGCACATACCTTGATAAAGTTTTGAAGAAGTTCAAAATGGATCAGTCAAAAAAAGGGTTCTTGCCTGTGTTACAAGGTGTGAAGTTGAGCCAGACTCAATGCCCGACCACTGTAGAAGATAGAGAGAAAATGAAAGTCATTTCCTATGCCTCAGCCATAGGTTCTATCATGTATGATATGCTGTGTACCGGACCTGATTTGTGCCTTGCTATAAGTTTAGCAGGGAGGTACCAAAGTAATCCAGGAGTGGATCACTGGATAGCGGTCAAGAACATCCTAAAGTACCTAAAAAGGACTAGGGATATGTTTCTCATTTATGGATGTGACAAAGAGCTTGTTGTAAGTGGTTACGTTGACGCTAGCTTTGACACTGATCCGGATGACTCTAAGTCACGATCCAGATACGTATTTTTATTGAATGGTGGAGCAGTCAGTTGGTGCAGTTCCAAGCAGAGCATCGTGGCAGGATCTACGTGTGAAGCAGAGTATAGCTGCTTCGAAAGCAGCAAATGAAGGAGTCTGCATGAAGGAGTTCATATCCAATCTAGGTGTAATACCTAGTGCATCGGGTCCAATGAAAATCTTTTGTGACAATACTGGAGCAATTGCCTTGGCGAAGGAATCCAGCACAAAAAGACCAAACACATCAAGAGACGCTTCAACTCCATCTAAGATTTGGTCAAGGAGGGAGACATAGATATTTGCAAAATATATATGGATCTGAATGTTGCAGACCCATTAACTAAGCCTCTTCCATGAGCAAAACATGATCAGCACCAAGACTCCATGGGTGTCAGATTCATTACAGTGTAATCGAGATTATTGACTCTAGTGCAAGTGGGAGACTGAAGGAAATATGCCCTAGAGGCAATAATAAATTTGTTATTCTATATTTCCTTATTCATGATAAATGTTTATTATTCATGCTAGAATTGTATTAATCGGAAACTTGATACATGTGTGAATACATAGACAAAACACCGTTTCCCTAGTATGCCTCTACTAGACTAGCTCGTTGATCAAAGATGGTTAAGTTTCCTAGCCATGGACATGAGTTGTCATTTGATAAATGGGATCACATCATTAGTGGAATGATGTAATGGACAAGACCCATCCATTAGCTTAGCATAATGATCATTCAGTTTTATTGCTACTGCTTTCTTCATGTCAAATATATATTCATTCGACTATGAGATTATGCAACTCACGGACACCGAAGGAATGCCTTGTGTGATATCAAAAGTCACAACGTAACTGGGTGATTATAAAGATGCTCTACAGGTATCTCCTAAGGTGTTTGTTGGGTTAGCATAGATCGAGATTAGGATTTGTCACGAGTATCGGAGAGATGTCTCTGGGCCCTCTCGATAATGCACATCATATGAAGCCTTGCAAGCAATGTGACTAATGAGTTAGTTACGGGATGATGCACTATGGAATGAGTAAAGAGACTTGCCAGTAACGAGATTGAGCTAGGTATGAAGATACCGACGATCGAATCTCGGGCAAGTAACATACCGATGACAAAGGGAATAACGTATGTTGACATTGCGGTTCGACCGATGAAGATCTTCGTAGAATATGTGGGAACCAATGTGAGCATCCAGGTACCGCTATTGGTTATTGACCGGAGAGGTGTCTCGGTCATTTCTACATAGTTCTCGAACCCGTAGGATTCGCACACTTAACGTTCGATGATGATATGTATTATATGAGTTATGTGTTTTGGTGACCGAAGGTTGTTTGGAGTTCCGGATGAGATCACGAACATGATGAGGAGTCTCTAAATTCCCGAGAGCTAAAGATTGATATATTGGAAGGTTATATTCGGACATCGGAATGGTTCCGAAGAGGTTCGGATATTTTTCGGAGTACCAAGCGGTTACCGGAACCCCCCGGGGAAGTATTGGGCCTTAATGGGCCATAGGGGAGAGGAGAGGCAGGTCACGAGGAGGTGGCGCGTGCCCCCTCCCCCCATGGGGATTCCGAATTGGACTAGGGGAGGGGGCGCGGCCCCCCTTTCCCTCTCCCTCTCACTCTCTTTCCCTTTCCCCCCTCCGTTGGAAGGAAAGGGGGGAGCCGACTAGGACTATGAGTCCTAGTGGGCTTCCCCCACTTGGCGTGCCCGCTAGGACCGGTGGCCTCCCCTCTCCTCCTTTATATACGAGGGCAGGGGGCACCCCAAAGCACAATAATTGTTTCTTAGCCGTGTCCGGTGCCCCCCTCCACCGTTTACTCCTCCGGTCATATTGTCGTAGTGCTTAGGCGAAGCCCTACACGGATCACTTCACCAACACCGTCACCACACCGTTGTGCTGACGGAACTCATCGACTCCTTCTTGCCTCTACTGGATCAAGAGTTCGAGGGACGTCATCGAGCTGAACGTGTGTAGAACTCGGAGGTGTCGTACGTTCGGTACTTGATTAGTTGATTCGAGAAGACGTTCGACTACATAAACCGCGTTAAGTTAACGCTTCCGCTTCAATTCTACGAGGGTACGTGGAGACACCCCCCCCCCTCTCATTGCTATGCATCTCCTAGATAGATCTTGCGTGAGCGTAGCAATTTTTTTGAAATTGCATGCTATGTTTCCCAACACAAAGTTGATATTGGTAGATGGATAAAGGAGCTCTATGGATGTCCTCATCCCATGAAGAAGGTAAGCCACTCGATCATACTTATTTTGTCCAATCAAATTTCTAATTCTCATTGGTCACTTTGACAAATCTGGTTGCTGAAAACCGACTGCTCAACTATAGTGATGAATTCAGTGTCTGCCACATCTACAATAAAAGCTTTGGAGGACTATAGGAAGGAGTACAATAACACCATGAAAGACACCTGAAAGAAGGTCCAGAAGTTTGATGCAATCACACCCTGGTACTCAAGTTTCTTTGAAGTCAAATGTCGATTCATTCCTTTTTGGAATAGTGTCCTCACAACTTTCGTGGGAATTTTAACATTTGTTCGGCTACTTTGTTGCAACTCTTTCCAGTTGATGTTCTATCATCTCGTTTCAATTACCATCCTCTCAACCGCAAACCTCAATCCATTTGGGATGAGTTTTTCTTCCCTTCTTGTTTCAACTTACTCAAAGTGGAACCATCTTCGGTGAGCACCACTTGCATTCGAAAGATGTTGGTTCTTCCTCTTTTATGTTTATGAAAATACGTGTTTGGCTTTCTGTCAGCGTGTTTCATCGACCTTCATTTGTTGGGATGTGCTTTTCCCCACCCACGCAACCCTGTTTATCCTTCAAGAAGTCAGAATGTTCAGCCAAGGCCTAGTGTCTCTTCTCCTCGTGTAAAACCTATGGTGACTTGTTTCAAGTTCATGGAGTTCAAAGACATCATTCTAGTTACCCTTCACATTAATTCAACTCCAGCAAAAGTGCCATTTGAATATGGTGTTTCACATTCTTTTGTCCTGTGAGTTTCTCAAATGCATGAATTATCTCTGGATTTCTCAGCCAAGCCTCTTATGGTTAAGTACCCACGTACTCAGATATGGACGTCCAAGTCAGCCGCTAAAGATTCAATAAGCATAGGAGGTCATACTTGCATTGTTTTTCTCATGACACTTGGCATTTCTAAAATCGATGGGATTCTAGGCATCGTTTGGTTGTCACCAAGAAAATCCATCATTGATGGTCTTTCTAAGGCAGTTCAATTAACGCATCCCTCAGGACATTGTTCGATTTCGGCTCCCTTGTTTGCTCTCAGTGTCAATGCTTATCTGTTGCTCGATGGTATCCTGATGGTTTGTGTTTTCGTCGATTTCTTTCTAGAAAAGTTTCTTGGTGATATCTGTTCATCTCACCAACACTCTTCCAATGTTCTCTAGCTTGGTGAGTTATGTCTTCATGGATTATCTCCAAAAGTTCATGGTTGTTTACCTTGATGCCATCCTCATATTCTCGTTCTTTTGGATGAATCAAAGTCTTTCAGAACTTCTGTGATCCCGCTCTTCAAGGACTTTGGTGGTGTCCTTGTGCAAGAATGTTATATCATTCATTTATCCTCTCATTAGTTGCGTCCTTCTCAGAAGAATTATCAGAATTCTGATAAAAAAATTAGCAGTTGCTGGTTATGCTCTCATATCTTAGTGACAACTTTTGCTTGACCGGTGTTATGGAATTTTCAACGACAACAAGAGCCTCGAATATATATTTTCCCAGCTTAATCTCATTCTTCGCCAAAGGTGTCGTGTGGATTCTATCTCGGATTTTGATCTTGGTATATCTCATACTCCGTGCAAGTCAAATGTCATCATTGATGCTCTTAGATGCTAGCGTAGTATAATAATCTAATTCTTTAGTTCTCTCATTCTTCGCTTGTGAAGCATTCCGGTAGCTAGAATATTAGAGGCTCTTACATTCAACACAGTTTTGCTTGCCCAGAAGTTTAGGGCACCAGTTTTAAACACACATGACACTTCATCAATGTACGAGTCCTTCCAATAGATAATATAAGGTGTTGGAAATATTAGCACTTTTTTGACTAATATAATCCACGAGTAAATAATTAGCATGGAAAATATGGTATGCATCTCATACCGATACCTAAGCATGTGAGCATGTATAGTACATAGAAATGAAACATCTATGAATAGCGTATATACGGCCAGCACATGAACAAGCAGATAGGGGGTGAACGAGTCATACCCTCCGGTTGGCCAGGCCAACGCGGCGGCGGTAGTAACAACCTCGGCATCAGCCAAGGCCTTCTTCTTGGTAACTTCGTCGTCCGCCATGGAGTCAATTTAGAGGAAGTAGTGGAAGTAGAGGCAGACGAAGACTGGGACGGATCGGGAGCAGTCGCGTCGAGATGCTCCCCCAAAACCTTATTGTTGTTCTCCCGGGCAGGGTTCCGGAGGCACCTGCTCTCTCGACCAACCATGCACGCGGTCGTCAGGATGGGATCGCCGAAAGTAGCACAGGGAGAGGAACAGTAGATGACGGCTAGGGTTGTACGAGAGGGAGTGAGTGAACTGAGTTAGGGTTCACTCCACTAGCCAGTGCCTTCTTATATAGCCTGTCGGGTAGATGGGCCTAAGTTCAGGCCCACAGCCGAGTCTGCGAACAGCCCACGGTCCAACATCTCGGACTGTGGCACTTTTGTAAGCGACTCGTTAATTAATCCAAGATTAATTAACCATTCCTGACCAGCAAAAATAAGCTTCGGCTCGGCTCATTCTCGCAACCTGCAGCGCACGTGCGCGTTGTGACTAGGCGAGGTCTGGCGAGGCAAGACAGGCGATGGAGGAGGAGGAGCGCGTGTGTACAACTCCTATTCCGAAGCTCCCAATAGCAAGTGGTAGAGCAGCCCTTATAAAGAGGTCTCACTCTTCTTACTGTAGCATTATGGTACTAAACTTCCCACACTTCCCACCACTTGTCGTACACATGTGTGGGCCTTAGAGATTAACCAACGATTATTTTCTTATGTGGGCCTAAGCCCATCCATAATCCATCAACCCCCCACCAGATATTGAGGCACATAAGTTTGTCAACTGTTCCAAACAATGTTTGATACACCAGAATTTTCAGTAGAGACTGTTAAGTTGAACTTCCATCTAGAGCAATAGGATTAGACTTCTTCACAACTGAACAATGGACTGTGCCTTGAATTGTCAGTTTGGCGTGCAGAAGTTTCGCCTATTGTCAGCTGATATGTGGCTGCCGAAGGCTAAACCCCACAGGTGGAGCTTATTAGTCGTACTTTGTACCTTCTCATGAGCTTCCTAGAGATCACCCAATCTCATAGACTGTGACCAGGTCGGTCTCACATAGGTGTTTTACTCCAAAGAATGCTCTGTAGGTTAGCATCTTGCTTACATAAGCTTTGGAACACATTAAGACAAAAGTCAGCCTGCCTTACAGAATTGAGAGTATTATGCATCTCCAACGGAGTGGGTTAATTAAGGATACTCTCCTCAGTATACCGCTGGATTGTTTTCCTAGGTCCTAATTCACGGGATCTCTGATCACATAGGTTGGGTTACCCACATGGCAACTTATGTGGGTCTCATACCCATCTCCCTCAATGCATTCTCTATCACAACCCATGGTAGCCCTTCTGTAAAAGGGTCTGCCAGATTTTTAGCAGTCTGGATATAATCGAATGCTATCACTCCGAAATTTCTTGATTTTCTGACATATTTCAATCTTCTTATTATGTGCTTTGTTGATTTCATGTTGTCCTTTGAACCCTTAGCCTTGGCAATCATAGTTTGATTGTCACTGTTCATAAGGACAGTCGGGACGGGTTTATCAACCACTGGCAAATCCATCAAAAGCTCTTGAAGCCATTCTGCTTCGACGCATGATGTGTCTAATGCTATGAGTTCTGCTTCCATAGTCGATCTCGTTAAGACCGTCTACTTGCACGACTTCCAGGAAACAACACCACCACCAAGTGTGAGGACATATCCACTTGTGGCTTTCATCTCATCAGCATCAGATATCCAATTCGAATCACTATACCCATCAAGTACCGTCAGGTACCCAGAATAGTGAATTACATAGTTCACAGTACCTTGCAAATAGTGCATCACTCGCTCAACAGCATGCCAATGCACATCTCCCGGATTGGAAACAAACCAGCTCACTTTGCACACAACAAATGAGATGTCAGGATGAGTAGCACAAGCTAGGTACGTTAGTGAACCAACCACTTGAGAATATCTCAATTGATCTACAACCGTGCCTTCAAACTTTTGAATCTGCACGCTAGGATCATATGGTGTTGCAGAAGGTTTGCAGTCCAAATATCCAAAACAACTCAAAATCTTCTCAACATAGTGGGATTGCAAAAGTGTAATTCCACCCTCAGTATCTCTTAGTAGCTTGATGTTCAAGATAACATCAGCCACGCCCAGGTCTTTCATCTCAAAGTTATGAAATAGAAAAGCCTTGACCTCCTCAATGACTTTGACCTCCTCATTGACATACAGACACAGTATTACTCCTTTGCCCCACCATAGCGATAGTATACACAATTGTCAGCTTCATTAACAACAAAGCCGGCAGATGTCAGAGTTGTATTAAACTTCTCATGCCATTCCTTAGGCGCTTGTTTCAGGCCATACAAAGATTTCACTAGCTTGCACACCTTTCTTTCCTGACCATTTACTACAAAGCCATCTGGTTGTTGCATCTAAATTTCCTCGTCTACCTCTCCGTTTAGGAAAGCCATCTTAACATCCATCTGATGAACGAGAAGACCATGCGAGGCAGCCAAAGCGAGTAACACTCGAATGGTTGTCAGTATAGCCACAGGTGAGTAAGTATCGAAGAAATCTTGCTCTTCTTTCTGGGTATAACCCTTCGCCACAAGACTAGCCTTGTACTTCTCAACAGTACCATCGGGCCTAAGCTTCCTTTTGAACACCCACTTACATCCCAATGATTGGCAACCATAAGGACGATCAGTGATCTCCCATGTCCTGTTAGCCATGATGGAATCCATCTTGCTAGGGACCGCATCCTTCCAGTAGTCAACATCCGGAGATGCATAAACTTCTGAAATGGAACTAGGAGTATCGTCATCCACGATGTACACGAGGAAATCATCACCAAAAGACTTTGCAGTCCTTTGTCACTTGCTCCTAACAGAAGCTTCCTCGTCATCCTTTGATGAACTTTCATTACTTCTGTGTTCAAAATATTCCATTGGAATGGCAGGTTCAGGAGTCTCATTAGATTCTAGTCTAGAAGTGCTTTGCATATCTCTCATGGGGAAATATCCTCAAAAGAATATAGCATCCTTAGACTCTATAATTGTACCGACCTTCTGGTCAGGTACCTCAGAATTCACTACTAGAAATCTATAGCCAACGCTATTCTTAGCGTAGCCCAAATTAACGCAGTCCACGGTCTTTGGACCAAGCTTATGCTTTTGGGGGATCAGCACATTGACTTTCGCCAAACAACCCCAAGTGCGCAAGTAAGAGAGTGTAGTTCTTTTCTTTTCCCATTTCTCATAGGGAGTAGTCTCATTATCCTTTGCGGGAACTTTATTCAGGACATAACATGGTGTCAATACAGCCTCCCCCCACCATGCCTTGGATAAACCCGATGTATCTAACATGGCGTTAACCAAATCTGTTAGAGTACAGTGTTTCCATTCGGCAACCCCGTTTGACTGGGGTGTATAGGGAGGCGTCCGCTCATGAATAATACCATGTTCCGCACAGAATAAATCAAACTCACTAGAAAAGTACAATCCACCACGACCAGACCATACTCGTTTTATTTTCTTCTCAAGTTGGTTCTCAACTTCAGCCTTATAGATTTTAAAGTACTGTAGAGCCTCATCCTTTGTATTTAATAGATACACATAAGAAAATCTGGTGGAATCATCAATTAAAGTCATGAAGTATTTCTTTCCACCTTTAGTCAACACACTATTCATCTCACATAGATCTGAATGTATGAGCTCTAATGGTGCCAGGTGTCTCTCCTTCGTAGGCTTCTGAGGCTTACGAGGTTACTTATCTTGCACACACGCATGGCACTTAGAGCCTTTGGATAAAGTGAATGATGTAGGGTGGAACCCTAGATGCCCGATCTTTCACGATTGGAGGGGATTCTACGAAGAACACGAAGAACACGAGGCGGAAATTGAGGGGAATATGAGGGAAACACAAGAGAAATCACTCAACCAACAAGAGATGGTCACACATATGCTAGATCCTCGAAACACAAAGAGATACATGATCCGAATCCAACGAGGGACGATACAAATGGCAGTAGTTCTTCTCTGAGAGGAGGTCTTGAAGGTCTTCCCGTGATGGGGTGTTGAATCCTCTTGGGGGATCTTCTCCGAAGAGGCGCTCGAATCCGATGGAGAAGTAACTAAGTGGATGAGCAAAGCTCTATCTCAAATATGAGCTATCACAATGCTAACCCTAGAAGAGAGGTGGAGGAGTCGTATATATAGGCAAAGGGGGCGAAGGGGTACATGGGCCTCGGCCCTACACGCGCACGCAGGCGGGGGTCCAGATGATCCGGACGGGTAGCCAGATGATCCAGTCAGTGTCTGGATGATCCGGGGGATGGCCCGGATGAGTCAAAGGGACAGGCGGCAGCGGTGACAGCCCGGGTGTCTGGAGGGGGGTCCGGATGTCCGGATGGGGTCCGGATGATCCGGGTGCTTGTCTGGATGGTCCAGCTTCGGGTGTCTTCGGACACATTATCCGGATTGTCCGGACCGGGGTCCGGATCATCCGGGCTCTGTCCAGATCGTTCGGCACCTCGTCTGGATCGTTCGGCCAGCCTGAGACTTGGTTGATTTCTTCTCCGTCTTCACGCATGTCTTCCGCTTCCGATTCTCCTTGCTTATTAGCTTCTCCATGGCTAACTCCTTGGTACCTGAGTATGCAAAGCGTCTCCGTTTGAAGTAGTAGCCATGTCTCGTGTGATTCGAAAGGGAGTTGTGAGAGGAGTGATGTCACCTCGGTTTCGAGAGCTCTTGCACGTGCTCTTGTCATTGGTCCAAGTGGTGTTATAGGAGATGTAGATGCGTCCATGGGGATGATCGTGGGATGCTCCGCATCATCTCCCCCCCCCCTTGGGAAATATCCGACCTTGGATTGAAAGCTTCACCATGGTATGGTGAGAGGTCTTTGACATTGAAGATGTCGCTCACGTTGTACTTGTCGCTTGGGAGGTCGATCTTGTAAGCATTTTTGTTGTAGTGTGCTAGCACCTTGAAGGGTCCATCGGCTCATGGTAGAAGTTTGGACTTGCGTTAGTTGGGGAAGCGGTCATTGCGAAGGTGTAGCCACACAAGATCTCCAATGTTGAATATCATGGGTTGCTTGTTGATGTTGAGCTTGGTCGCGAGTCATTGTACTTGGCGCTCGATGGTGTTCCTTGTATCTTCGTGCATCTTCTTGATGTAGCTTGCTCTTGCACTCGCGTCCATGTTGGTGCGCTCTTGTAGTGGAAGAGGGAGAATGTCCAAAGGAGACAACAGGTTGAAACTGTAGACGACTGCTACCTCTTGAGCACTGCGTTGGTTTTCCCTTGAAGAGGAAAGGGTGATGTAGCAAAGTAGCACAAGTATTTCCCTCAGTTTTTGAGAACCAAGGTATCAATCCAGTAAGAGGCTCCTCACAAGTCCCTCGTACCTACACAAACAAACAAGAACCTCGCAACCAACGCGATAAAGGGGTTGTCAATCCCTTCACGGTAACTTGCGAAAGTGAGATTTGATACAGATAATAAGATAAGATAAATATTTTTGGTATTTTTATGATATCGATTGAAAAGTAAAGATTGCAAAATAAAGTAGATCAGAAACTTATATGATAAAAGATAGACCCGGGGCCATAGGTTTCACTAGTGGCTTCTCTCAAGATAGCATAAGTATTACGGTGGGTGAACAAATCACTGTCGAGCAATTGATAGAAAAGTGCATAGTTATGAGATTATCTAGGCATGATCATGTATATAGGCATCACGTCCGCGACAAGTAGACCGACTCCTGCCTACATCTAGTACTATTACTCCACACATCGACCGCTATCCAGCATGCATCTAGAGTATTAAGTTCATAAGAACAGAGTAACACATTAAGAGAGATGACATGATGTAGAGGGATAAACTCAAGCAATTTGATATAAACCCCATCTCTATCCTCGATGGCAACAATGCAATATGTGCTTTGCTGCCCCTGCTGTCACTGGGAAAGGACACCGGAAGATTGAACCCAATGCTAAGCATTTCTACCATTGCAAGAAAGATCAATCTAGTAGGCCAAACCAAACTGATAATTCGAAGAGACTTGCAAAGATAACCAATCACACATAAAAGAAGTCGGAGGAGATTCGAATATTTCTCATAGATAAACTTGATCATAAACCCACAATTCATTGGATCTCGACAAACACACCACAAAAAGAGTTACATCAAATAGATCTCCAAGAAGATCAAGGAGAACTTTGTATTGAGATTCAAAGAGAGAGAAGAAGCCATCTACTCCCTCCATCTGTAATTACTTGTCATCAAAATGAATGAAAGTGGATGTATTTAAATCTAAAATACATCTAGATACATCCATTTAAATGACAAGTATTTCCGGACGGAGGGAGTAGCTAATAACTATGGACCCAAAGGTCTGTGATAAACTACTCACAACTCATCGGAGAGGCTATGGTGTTGATGTAGAAGCCCTCTGTGGTCGATTCCCCCTCCGGCGGAGCGCCGACGAAGGCTCCAAGATGGGATCTCGCGGATATAAAAGGTTGTGGCGGTGGAATTAGGTTTTCATGGTGCTCCTGGATGTTCTCGGGGTACGTGGATATATATAGGAGGAAGAAGTAGGTCGGTGGAGCCACGAGGGGCCCACGAGGGTGGGGGCGCGCCCACCCCCCTAGGGCACGCTAGGCACCCTCGTGGCCGCCTTGTTTACTTCTTGAAGTCCACTCCAAGTCCCCTGGTTTGCATTTGTTCCAAAAAGATTGATCCCGGAGGTTTCATCCCGTTTGGACTCCGTTTGATATTCCTTTTCTTCGAAACACTGAAACAGGCAAAAAAACATCAATTCGGGCTGGGCCTCTGGTTAGTAGGTTAGTCCCAAAAATGATATAAAAGTGTAGAGTAAAGCCCATAAACATCCAAAACGGGTAATATAATAGCATGGAACAATAAAAAATTATAGATACGTTGGAGACGTATCAAGCATCCCCAAGCTTAATTCCTGCTCGTTCTCGAGTAGGTAAATGATAAAAACAGAATTTTTGATGTGGAATGCTACCTAGCATATTTCTCAATGTAGTTTTCTTTATTGTGGCATGATTTTTTAGATCCAAATTATTCAAGACAAAAGTTCATATTGACATAAAAGTAATAATACTTCAAGCATACTAACAAAGCAATCATGTCTTCTCAAAATAAGATGGCCAAAGAAAGCTATCCCTACAAAATCATATAGTCTGGCTATGCTCTATCTTCATCACACAAAATATTTAAATCATGCACAACCCCGGCTTTAGCCAAGCAATTGTTTCATACTTTAGTATTTTCAAACTTCACGCAATACATGAGCGTGAGCCATGGACATAGCACTTTATGTGGAATAGAATGGTGGTTGTGGAGAAGACAAAAAGGAGAAGATAGTCTCACATCAACTAGGCGTATCAATGGGCTATGGAGATGCCCATTAATAGATATCAATGTGAGTGAGTAGGGATTGCCATGCAACGGATGCACTAGAGCTATAAGTGTATGAAAGCTCAAAAAGAAACTAAGTGGGTGTGCATCCAACTTGCTTGCTCATGAAGACCTAGGGCATTTTGAGGAAGCCCATCATTGGAATATACAAGACAAGTTCTATAATGAAAAGTTCCCACTAGTAAATGAAAGTGACAACATAGGAGACTCTCTATCATGAAGATCATGGTGCTACTTTGAAGCACAAGTGTGGTAAAAGGATAGTAACATTGTCCCTTCTCTCTTTTTCTCTCAATTTTTTTATTTGGCCTTTCACTTTTATTTATTTAAGTCTGGAGTCTCATCCCGACTTGTGGTGGAATCATAGTCTCCATCATCCTTTCCTCACTTGGGACAATGTTCTAATAATGAAGATCATCACACTTTTATTTACTTACAACTCAAGAATTACAACTCGATACTTAGAACAAAATATGAGTCTATATGAATGCCGTCGGCGGTGTACCAGGATATGCAATGAATCAAGAGTGACATGTATGAAAGAATTATCAAGGTGGCTTTGCCACAAATACGATGTCAACTACATGATCATGCAAAAGCAATATGACAATGATGGAGCGTGTCATAATAAACAGAACGGTGGAAAGTTGCATGGCAATATATCTCGAAATGGCTATGGAAGTGCCATAATAGGTAGGTATGGTGGCTGCTTTGAGGAAGGTATATGGTGGGTGTATGGTACCGGCGAAAGTTGCGCGGCACAAGAGAGGCTAGAAATGGTGGAAGGATGAGAGTGCGTATAATCCATGGACTCAACATTAGTCATAAAAACTCATATACTTATTGCAAAAATCTACAAGTAATCAGAACAAAGTACTACATGCATGCTCCTAGGGGAAGGGTTGGTAGGAGTTAACCATCGCGTGATCCCGACCTCCACACATAAGGAAGACAATCAATAAATAAATTATGCTCCAACTTCGTCACATAACGGTTCATCATACGTGCATGCTACGGGAATCACAAACTTTAACACAAGTATTCCTTAAATTCACAATTACCCAACTAGCATGACTCTAACATTACCACCTCTATATCTCAAAACAATTATCAAGCATCAAATTTCTCATAGCATTCAATTCACTTTCTATGATAGTTTTTATTATACCCAACTTGGATGACCATCATTCTAGGACCAATTTTATAACCATAGAAAATATCATGCTGTTCTAAAAGACTCTTAAATTAATATAAGTGAAGCATGATAGATCAATAATTTCTATAAAATTAAGCCAGTGCCGTGCTCTAAAAAGATATAAGTGAAGTACTAGAGCAAAATTATCTAGCTCAAAAGATATAAGTGAAGCACATAGAGTATTCTAATAAATTCCAAATCATGTTGTCTCTCCCAAAAGGTGTGTACAGAAAGGATGGCTGTGGTAAACTAAAAACCAAAGACTCATATCATACGAGACGCTCCAAGCAAAACACATATCATGTGGCGAATAAAAATATAGCTCCAAGTAAAGTTGCCGATAGATGAAGACGAAAGAGGGGATGCCTTCCGGGGCATCCCCAAGCTTAGGCTTTAGGTTGTCCCTGGATTATCTTGGGGTTCCATGGGCATCCCCAAGCTTAGGCTCTTGCCACTCTTTATTCCATAGTCCATCAAATCTTTACCCAAAACTTGAAAACTTCACAACACAAAACTCAACAGGAAATCTCATAAGCTCCGTTAGTGCAAGAAAGAAAAACCACCACTTAAGGTAATGTAATGAACTCATTATTTATTTATATTGGTGTTAAACCTACTTTATTCCAACGTATCTATGGTTCATACCCCCCGATACTAGCCATAGATTCATCAAAATAACAAAATAACACACGAAAAACAGAATCTGTCAAAAACAGAATAGTTTGTAGCAATCTGTAACTTTCGAATACTTATGGAACTCTAAAAATCCTACCAAAATAGGAAGTCCTAGGCAATTTTTCTATTGATCTACGGCAAAAATAATCATCTCAAAAGCACGTTCCTGTGATTTATTAAAATTATTCTCGTGCATGCAAAAGTTTCTGTTTTCAGTAGAATCAAATTAACTATCACCCAAGATGATCCTATAGGTTCTACTTGGCACAAACACTAATTAAAACATAAAACCATATCTAAACAGAAGCTAGATGATTTATTTATTACTAAACAGAAGCAAAAATCAAGGAACAAAAATAAAATTTGGTTGCCTCCCAACAAGCGCTATCGTTTAACGCCCCTAGCTAGGCATAAAAGAGAGAATAGATCTAATTATTGCCATCTTTGGTATTCAACTCATAAGTGGCTCGCATAATAGATTCATAAGGTAATTTGATTTTCTTTCTAGGAAATTGTTCCATGCCTTTACTTAATGGAAATTGGAATCTAATATTCCCTTCCTTCATACCAATAATTGCACCAATCGTTCTAAGGAAAGGTCTACCAATAATAATAGGACATGAATATCAAGAACGATGAAATCTACGGGCACATAATTCCTGTTGGCAACAATAAGAACGTCAGTAATCCTTCCCATAGGTTTCTTAATAGTAGAATCCGCAAGGTGCAAGTTTAAAGAGCAATCATCAAATTCACGGAAACCTAGCACATCACATAAAGTTTTTGGAATCGTGGAAACACTAGCATCGAAATCACACAAAGCATAGCATTCATGATCTTTAATTTTAATTTTTATAGTAGGTTCCCACTCATCATAAAGTTTTCTAGGTATAGAAACTTCCAACTCAAGTTTTTCCTCATAAGATTGCATCAAGGCATCAACAATATGTTTGGTAGAAGCTTTATTTTGACTATAAGCATGAGGAGAATTCAACACGGATTGCAACAAGGAAATACAATCTACTAAAGAACAATTATCATAATTAAATTCCTTGAAATCCAAAATAGTGGGTTCATTGCTATGTAAAGTTTTGACCTCTCCAATCCCACTTTTACCAAATTTAGCATCAAGATCTAAAAACTCTGAATCATTGGGATGCCTTTTAACTAAAGTTGACTCATCTCCAGTCCCATCATTATCAAGATTCATATTGCAAAACAAATATTTAATAGGGGACACATCAATAACTTTTAGATCTTCATCATTATTTTCATGGAAACTAGAAGAACATGCTTTTACAAAGCAATCTTTCTTAGCACGCATCCTAGCGGTTCTTTCTTTGCACTCATCAATGGAAATTCTCATGGCTTTGAGAGACTCATTGATATAATGCTTAGGTGGAATAGATCGAAGTTTCAAAGAATCAACATCAGGAGAAATTCTATCAACGTTCCTAGCCAATTCATCAACTTTAAGCAATTTTTCTTCAAGCAAAGCATTGAAATTCTTTTGAGAGATCATAAATTCTTTAACACTATTCTCAAAATCAGAGGACATCTTATTAAAATTTCCATAAGAGTTGTTGTAGGAATTACCATAATTATTAGGGAATTACTAGGAAACGGCCTAGGATTAAATTTTCCTCTATACGCGTTGTTACCAAAATTATTCCTACCAACAAAATTCACATCCATAGATTCATTATTATTCTCAATCAAAGTAGACAAAGGCATATCATTGGGATCAATAGGAGCACTCTTATTAGCAAACAATTTCATAAGTTCATCCATCTTTCCACTCAAAATATTAATTTCTTCTATCGCATGAACTTTCTTACTAGTAGATCTTTCGGTGTGCCATTGAGAATAATTAACCATAATATTATCTACGAGTTTAGTAGCTTAACCTAAAGTGATTTACATAAAAGTGCCTCCTGCGGCTGAATCTAACAGATTTCTAGAAGCAAAATTCAATCCGGCATAAAATTTTTGTATGATCATCCATAAATTCAAACCATGAGTAGGGCAATTGCGAATCATTAATTTCATCCTCTCCCAAGATTGGGCAACATGCTCATGATCTAGTTGCTTAAAATTCATAATATCGTTTCTAAGAGAGATGATCTTAGCGGGAGGAAAATACTTAGAGATAAAAGCATCTTTGCACTTATTCCATGAATCAATACTATTTCTAGGCAAAGACGAAAATCAAGTTTTAGCACGATCTCTAAGTGAAAATGGAAATAACTTCAATTTAACAATATCATTATCCATGTCTTTCTTATTTTGCATATCACACAAATCAATGAAGTTTTTTAGATGAGTAGCGGCATCTTCACTAGGAAGGCCGGAGAATTGATCTTTCATAACAAGATCCAACAAAGCAACATTGATTTCACAAGATGCAACATAATTACGAGGAGCAATTGGAGTGCTAAGGAAATCATTATCGTTGGTATTGGAAAAGTCACACAATTTAGTATTATCTTGAGCCATCATGACAAGCAATCCAACACACGAGCACACAAAAAGGCAAGCGGAAAAGAGAGGGGAATGGAAAAGAGAGGGCGAATAAAACGGCAAGGGTGAAGTGGGGGAGAGGAAAACGAGAGGCAAATGGCAAATGATGTAATGAGAGGGAAATGAGTTTGTGATGGGTACTTGGTATGTCTTGACTTGAGCGAAGACCTCCTTGGCAACGGCACCAGAAATCCTTCTTGCTACCTCTTGAGCACTACGTTGGTTTTCCCTTGAAGATGAAAGGGTGATGCAGCAAAGTAGCGTAAGTATTTCCCTCGGTTTTTGAGAACCAAGGTATCAATCCACTAGGAGGCTCCTCACAAGTCCCTTGTACCTACACAAACAAACAAGAACCTCGCAACCAACGCGATAAAGGGGTTGTCAATCCCTTCACGGTAACTTGCGAAAGTGAGATCTGATAGAGATAATAAGATAAGATAAATATTTTTGGTATTTTTATGATATAGATTGAAAAGTAAAGATTGCAAAATAAAGTGGATCGGAAACTTATATGATAAAAGATAGACCCGAGGGCCATAGGTTTCACTAGTGGCTTCTCTCAAGATAGCATAAGTATTACGGTGGGTGAACAAATTACTGTCGAGCAATTGATACAAAAGTGCATAGTTATGAGATTATCTAGGCATGATCATGTTTATAGGCATCACGTCCGCGATAAGTAGACCGACTCCTGCCTACATCTACTACTATTACTCCACACATCGACCGCTATCCAGCATGCATCTAGAGTATTAAGTTCATAAGAACAGAGTAACGCATTAAGAAAGATGACATGATGTAGAGGGATAAACTCAAGCAATATGATATAAACCCCATCTTTTTATCCTCGATGGCAACAATACAATACGTGCCTTGCTGCCCCTGCTGTCACTGGGAAAGGACACCGCAAGATTGAACCCAAAGCTAAGTACTTCTCCCATTGCAAGAAAGATCAATCTAGTAGGCCAAACCAAATTGATAATTCGAAGATACTTGCAAAGATAAGCAATCACACATAAAAGAATTCAGAGGACATTCAAATATTTCTCATAGATACACTTGATCATAAACCCACAATTCATCGGATCTCGACAAACACACCGCAAAAAGAGTTACATCGAATAGATCTCCAAGAAGATCGAGGAGAACTTTGTATTGAGATTCAAAGAAAGAGAAGAAGCCATCTAGCTAATAACTATGGACCCAAAGGTCTATGGTAAACTACTCATAACTCATCGGAGAGGCTATGGTGTTGATGTAGAAGCCCTCTGTGGTTGATTCCCCCTCCGACGGAGCGCCAGCGAATGCTCCAAGATGGGATCTCACGGATACAGAAGGTTGCGGCAGTGGAATTAGGTTTTTGTGGTGCTCCTAGATGTTCTCGGGGTACGTGGATATATATAGGAGGAAGAAGTAGGTCGGTGGAGCCACGAGGGGCCCATGAGGGTGGGGGCGTGCCCATCCCCCTAGGGCGTGCCGGGAACCCTCGTGGAAGCCTTGTTTACTTCTTGATGTCCACTCCAAGTCTCGTGGTTTGCATTTGTTCCAAAAATATCGCTCCTGAAGGTTTCATCCTGTTTGGACTCTGTTTGATATTCCTTTTCTTCGAAACACTGAAATAGGCAAAAAACAACAATTCGAGCTGGGCCTCCGGTTTGTAGGTTAGTCCCAAAAATGATATAAAAGTGTAGAGTAAAGCCCATAAACATCCAAAACGGGTAATATAATAGCATGGAACAATAAAAAATTATAGATACGTTGGAGATGTATCACCGACCTTGAAATGGGACTTGCCGGTTGTGGAGTGTCTTGCACAGTTGTAGGCATACTCAGCGATAGGTAGGCACTCCTCCCACTCCTTGATGTTCCTCTTGATCAATACGCATAGTAGAGTGGAGAGTGTTCAGTTCGTAACCTCCGTTTGGCCGTTGGTTTGAGGATGGTATGTCGAAGAGAACAAGAGCTTGACTGCAAGCTTGGCGCATAGAGTCTTCCAAAAGTAACTCAAGAACTTGACGTCGCAGTCCGAGACAATCGTCTTTGGCACTCCATGGAGGCGCAGGATTTCCCTACAAAAAAGATTTGCAATATGTGAAGCATCGTCTATCTTGTTGCATGGGATAAAATGAGCCATTTTAGAGAATCGATCCACAACAACAAACACGGAATCCTTTCCATTTTGTGTTCTAGGTAAACCAAGTACAAAGTCCATGCTAATGTCTTCCCAAGGTTGATAAGGAATAGGAAGGGGCATGTAAAGACCATGGGATTGAGCTTTTGACTTAGCTTTGCGGCATGTAGAGCATCGGTTGGTGAAGCGTGAGATGTCGCGAAACATCTTGGGCCAAAAATAGTTCTTGGAGAGCGTAGTTAATGTCTTATCGCGTCCAAAATGTCCCATGAATCCGCCTCCATGAGCCTCTTGCAAAAGGAGCAAACAAAGAAAAGACTCGGGAATGCAAAGTTTGTTAGCTCTCATAAGATAATCATCCTTGATGTAATATCGTTCCCAAGATGTATGTGTCAAACACTTGGCATAAGGAATAGCAAAAGTAGGATCATGCGCATACAAGTCTTTTATGTGCTCAAAGCCAATGACATTCAATTCAAGTTTAGTGACAAGCGTGCATATGCGGGAAAGAGCATCCGCCACTACATTTTCCTTACCATTGATGTACTTGATGACATAAGGAAATGACTCAATGAATTCACTCCATTTAGCGTGACGCTTGTTCAACTTAGTTTGTCCTTTTAAGTACTTAACCGTTTCATGATCGGTATGAATGATAAATTCATGAGGGCGAAGATAATGTTCCCATTCACGCAAAACTCGCACTAAAGCATATAGCTCTTTGTCATAGATGGGGTGATTAAGTTGTGCTCCAGAAAGTTTCTCACAAAAGTATGCTATGGGGCGCTTCTCTTGCGTTAACACACCTCCTATGCCATTAGCACTAGCATCACAATGAACTTCAAAAGGTTTGTCAAAGTTGGGTAATGCAAGCATGGGAGCATGTGTAAGAAAATTCTTAAGCTCATTAAATGCGGTATCTTGGGATGGTCCCCAAACAGAAGACACATTTGTCTTACTCAAAGAATGTAAAGGTGAAGCAATGGTGCTAAAATCCTTCAGAAAGCGACGATAGAAACCGGCTAAACCAAGAAAACTATGCACTTGTTGCAAGTTAGTTGGTTGGCGCCAAGTTTTAATATCATAGATCTTAGATTCATCTACATGAACACCCTTAGAAGACATAACAAAACCCAAGAAAACAAGCTTATCAACGCCAAAAAGGCATTTGTCCATATTAGCATAAAGTCACTCTTTCCTAAGGGTTTGCAACACGGTTCTAAGATGGGTGACATGATCTTTGAGGGATTTGCTAAAAGACAAGAATATCAACAAAATAGACCACAACAAATACACCAATATAGGGACGAAGAACAAAGTGCATGACTCGCATGAAAGTACCGGGTGCTTCGGATAAACCCATGGGCATAACTAGCCATTCATATAAGCCAAATTTGGTCTTAAATGCAGTTTTCCATTCATCACCTTCTTGGATGCGTATTTGATAGTAGATACTCTTAAGACCAATCTTAGAGAAAATGGCGGCTCCGCTAAGCTCATCAAGCATATCATCTAAGCATGGAATAGGGTAGCGATATCTAATGGTGATAGCATTGATGGGACGGCAATCGGAAACCATGCGATAAGTACCGTCTTTCTTTGGAACAAGTATGACCGGAACGGCACAAGGGCTCAAGCTTTCACGTACTTGACCGTTGTCGATGAGTTGTTGTACTTCCCATTGGATCTCCTTAGTTTCCTCGGGGTTGACACGGTAGGGAGCCTCGTTGGGTAGAGGTGCTCCGGGGATGAGGTCGATTCGGTGCTCAATGCCTCGTAGTGGAGGTAGACCCGGAGGTAGCTCATCGGGGAAAACATCTTGGAATTCCTGCAAAAGAGAAGGCAACACTAAAGGTAGATCATGAGAGGTGTTAGTTTTTGATGCCTCGTCCTTGCACACAAGGACATGGTGCATAACACTTGATGGGTTCTCACACACTTCTCTCATCTCACTTTTGGTGGCAAATAGGACTAAGTTTTTCTTGTCGCTCATCGTGGAGGCACTCAATTTTGGCTTGTGGCGCTCACTCTCTTTTGGGTGGGTCACTCTCTCACTTTTTTCTCCATGATGGGTGGCTTGCTTGTCGTTGATCACTTGACTAGGAGACATAAGTCGTAGCACGTACTCATTTCCTTTCATCTTGAAGCTATAGTGATTGGTACGCCCGTTGTGGATGACGCCGCGGTCAAATTGCCATGGTCGACCAAGAAGGAGGTGGCAAATGGACATCGGGACGACATCACACTCCAAAGTGTCTTCATATGCTCCAATTTTGAAGGAGACTTTGATCGTATGCTCGACTTTGATAGTGCCGGAATTGCTTAGCCATTGAACCTTGTAGGGGTGCGGGTGCTTCATCTTGACCAATTGGAGCTTGGAGCATAGATCTTCACTTGCCAAGTTGTGACAACTCCCGCCATCGATGATGACCTTGACGGACCTTCCATTGATGTCGGCCTTGGTGTGGAAGATGTGGCATCTTTGGTATTCTCTTGTTGATGTTGAAGAGTCAAGACTTTGGAGACAACGAGAGCGGGGCTCGAATCCTCATCACAAAAGACTTGATCATCTTCATCTTCGTTCACGCGCCGGTGCATGGCCACTTGCTCAAGGGCTTTCATCTCCTCTTCACTCATGGAGTCATAGGTTCTGTCGTCGTTGAGGATCATGGTGCGCTTGTTGGTACACTCAAAAGACTTGTGGCCTCGGCCGTCGCAAGTGAAACACTTAATAGAACTTATCTTGACGGTCTCATCGGTTGGAGTAGATGATGAAGCGCGCGGCTTGAAGTTGCTTGTAGTAGGAGGACGACTTGAGGTTGTCGAAGTTTTCTTGTAACTCGACTTGTCGCCGTTGCTTGTAGATGGCTTGGTTGAGGTATAAGTTGTTGGAGTCGTTGAAGCTTGGCTGTTGGAGAAGCCATAGCCCTTGGACGAGTACTTGGCGTACTTGAAGTCATCTTGCACTTGACGTTCCGCTTTGGTAGCTTGATGCACGAGCTCAATGAGGTTGGAGTAGGGTTGGAAGTCGGCAATCTTCTTGATTGGATGATTGAGGCCATTCAAGAAACGTGCCATAGTTTGCTCATCATCTTCCATGGCATTGGATCTTATCATGGCAATCTCCATTTCCTTGTAGTATTCTTCAACGCTCTTTGTTCCTTGCTTGAGGAGTTGGAGTTTCTTGAAGAGATCGCGGTTGTAGTAGGTTGGCACGAAGCATGCTCGCATGACATCTTTCATTTCCTCCCATGTGGTGATTGGTGGTTCACCTCTTGCTTCTCGGCGCTCAAGGACTTGTTCCCACCATATGACCACATAGTCTTGGAACTCAAGGGATGCCACAGCGATCTTCTTCTCTTCCTCATAGGTGTGCAAGCGAAAGATTTTGTCGACCTTCAATGCCCATGATAGGTACTCTTCGGGATCATTGCTTCCATTGAACTTGGCAATGGTGAACTTGAGCTTGCCATAGCATTGCTCTTCATTGTGTTGGGGTCAAGGGTGATGATGACGCCCTTGACGTGGAGGATTATCAACCTCATGTTGCTCTTGGCGTGGAGGATTTCCATAGTCGTCTTGCTCTTGATGAACTTGAGGTTGTGGAGGAGCTTGTCGAGCTTGTGGAGGAGCTTGAGGAACTTGTGGAGGAGCTTGAGGAACTTGACGATGCACTCTTGCTTGATAGTTCCTCTCTTGAACTTCTTCGCGAAATGCTTCTCGGTACTCGTGATTTTGCCGGTTGCGCGTGGCTACGGCTAGACTTGACTCTCGGAGGGCACGTTGCGCCTCAAGTGCTTGAGCTTTGCGTAGTCGTTGTTCTTGACATTGAGCCTCGGCGTCTTGTTCGTCTTGATGTTGTCGCGCTCGCTCTTCCTCTTGGAGACATTGACGTTTCCTTTCTTGAGATTGTGCAAAAGGATCTTGGTGTTGATGATGATGATGTGCTTGCTCGTCTAATTGCTCTTGTGGATGATTGCCGTGTAGCGGATTGCGAGTTGCTTGACGGTCTTGACGCGTTGCTCGATGTAGAGTGTTCGATGTCGGTGTACTTGAGACGGAGAAGGTGTCGTCAGTGTGTCGACTCGAATGGCTCCGTCTTGAGTAGGACAAAGTGGTAGAATGGTGGTTCACCAACAATGCACGAATCTCGTCCATTCTTGCATCGTTTTCTTGTTTGTGAACGTCGAGCTTGTTGTCAGAGTAGTCTCTTGTTTGTTGCTCAGAGAGTCGCAATTCGGTGGCGAGAGTATCGATGCGGTCGCTCATTGCTTGTTGTTCTTGATGCAAAGCTCTTTGTGCACCGAAGAGGTAGCTCTTGGTGACATAGGATGACATGTCGTTGTCTTGCTCGATGAAGAGTGGGTTGGTAGAAGAACTTGTCCTACCCATCATTCCAAGCAAATATGTGGGTGGGAGAAAGAGAAGAACTTATACCAAATGTACCTTGACCGATGTTGAAGATGGATCAATGATCACTCAAATGTGGAACAAGGAAATAGCACAATCGGTACCAATTCTTGTCGGTTCTCACACCTACACAAGTAAAAGCTTATGGTGGAGCTCGGTTAGGATGGTGGCACAAAATTTGATGCAATTGTTAGTTAGACTCAAAGATGTTGAAAAAGATTCGCAAATTCGCAAATGCAACAAGTATACCAAGCAAGTAGTGGTACACGGAAACACACACGCAAATAGATAAGTGGGGTTGTGCAAACCAAAAATGACTCAAAATGTGGAATCCACGAAAATGCTCTTGTTGCACAACACTAGAGAGACACTAGCACGATTGCACAAAAGGCGGATACGAGACTTGTGCACAACCTACTAAGAAAAAATGCAACGGCTTCTATCCCAAGTGTGCTATATGTATCGTATTCTGGTGATATGATCCAAGATGATCGAATATGACAATCTTAAAGTGGTATGATGCTATGGTTCTTGCTTATAAGCTCTTTGCTTATATTTTCCTTTTGCTTAAAAGCTTGTTTGGCTCTTTCTCTTTTGAGCTCTTTTCTCATGCAAAACTTCACAAACCAAGATAGCAATTGTGTATGCGATGATAACTTTGTGACACAAGAGATGATACAAAGATATGCACCACGATGGTATTGGTATGTATGCTATGGGAAGTATGATCACTAATGTGCACAAGTCACGTTGCCGACAATACTCAAAGGCTAGTCTCGATGGGTAAGCAACGCAAAAGTAAGGCTATGGTGGTTATCAATGCAATGGCAATGCAGAGACAAGGATGTCGTTGAGGTTACCGTCCTTAGCGACGATGAGTCCTCGGCGAAGATGAGCGGTGGTGATGTTGATGTCGCGTCGTACCTATATAGCCGAAACACAACAGGAGACGGGAACCACAACTCAAATTCTCAAAATCAAAGTCAAATGGTGGTATGGTGTGGTATGTCGTGGGGTTGGCGGAGTTTAGGTGGTGGTGGTCGAAGTGGGTATGCAAAAGGCATAGGTGGTGGTGGTCAAAAACTGCAGAAAATGCACTTTCGGCAGAGATAGCCGGATGATCCTGGCCAGGAGCCGCATGATCCGGGTCAGTGTCCGGATGATCCGGGTCAAGGTCCGATGATCCGGGCAGGTCAACTTTGCACGGGAATGGCTCGGGATGAACTCGAAAACGGGGAGAAATTCGAGGATTTCGTGGATTTTGGATGGATTTTGAGGGTGAGATGGTGGGGATTGGGGAAAGGCAAGATCCACTTGCAACACAATGAATTCGTGGATCAAAATCAACAAAACATCATCAAAACCAACAAATCACAAAAATATTGAGGGGGGGCTATTTTTGTGGGGATTTTGGAAATTGGGGACGAAATCAACAAAATTAGGCTAGAAAACTGGGGTAGGGGCTCCATATTCGTGATCAACGTGGCTCATGATACCAAGCTGATGTAGGGTGGAACCCTAGATGCCCGATCTTTCACGATTGGAGGGGATCCTACGAAGAACGCGAAGAACACGAGGGGGAAATCAAGGGGAATACGAGGGAAACACGAGAGAAATCATTCAGCCAACAAGAGATGGTCACACATATGCTAGATCCTCGAAACACAAAGATATACATGATCTGAATCCAGCAAGGGATGATACAAGTGGCAGTAGTTCTTCTCTGAGAGGAGGTCTTGAAGGTCTTCCCGTGATGGGGTCTTGAATCCGCTTGGGGGATCTTCTTCGAAGAGACGCTCGACTCCGATGGAGAAGTAACCAAGTGGATGAGCAAAGCTCTATCTCAAATATGAGCTATCACAATGCTAACACTAGAAGAGAGAGAATTCGTATATATATAGGCAAAGGGGGCGAAGGGGTACATGGGCCTCAGCCCAACACAAGCACACAGGTGGGGGTCCAGATGATTTAGACGGGTAGACGGATGATCCGAGTCAGTGTCCGGATGATCCGGGGGATGGCCCGGATGAGTCGAAGGGGCAGGCAGCGGCGATGACGGTCCGGATGTCTGGAGGGGGGTCCGGATGTCCGGCTGGGGTCCGGATGATCCGGGTGCTCGTCCGGATGGTCCGGCTTCCTGGTCCAGCTTTGGGTGTCTTCGAGCACATTATCCGGATCGTCCGGACCGGGGTCCGGATCGTCCGGGCTCTGTCCGGGTCGTCCGGGACCTCGTCCGGATCATCCGGCCAGCCTGAGACTTGGCTGATTTTTTCTCATTCTTCACGCATTTCTTTTGCTTCTGATTCTCCCTGCTTCTTAGCTTCTCCATGGCTAACTCCTTGGTACCTGAGTATGCAAAGAGTCCCCATTTGAGGTAGTAGCCATGTCTCGTGTGATTCGAAAGGGAGTTGTGAGAGGAGTGATGTCACCTCGGTTTCGAGAGCTCTTCCACGTGCTCTTGTCATTGGTCCAAGTGGTGTTGTAGGAGATGTAGATGCGTCCATGGGGATGATCGTGGGATGCTCCGCATCAGTGAACCTCGGGATTAAATCCATGTTAGCTAGCCTTGTCATACAACCGAAATTTATGTGACAGACGTGAATGTCAAATCTCAGATTCATTCAAATGCATTTGGTTCACGACTTTATTACAGAAATCCTCTAGGGAAAGGCGGAACAAACCACCACAATCATATCATTTTCCAACAAATAGTCCATACCGAGATACGACTATTTTGTTGGACTCAAATACTAACTTAAACCTTTCTTTACATAGAAGGGAGCCACTAACGAGATTCTTCTTGGCGGCGGGGACATGCTGCACGTTCTTCAGTTGCATGATCTTTCCTGAAGTAAAGTTCAGATCTATCGTGCCAACACCATGAACAGAAGCATGTGAGCCATTCCCCATCAGGACGGAACAATCTCGTGCGACCTGGTAATAAGAAAACAAAGACACATCAGCACACACATGAATATTGGCCCCAGTGTCAACCCACCAATCGGTGGATTGACAAACTGAAAGTACGGTAAACAGATTACCATACCCAGATGCCCCATGATTGTTGCTTAGAGTGACGTTGACAAACTTGGGTCCTGTCCTGGCTTCTTGTACTTGTTTGGGCACTTGTTTGCCCAATGTTCCCCTGAACTACAAGTAAAGCAGCCATCTCTCCTTTTGTCTTTCTTCTTACCCTTCTTCTTAAAGATAGTATTCTGCTGGACAAAGTTCTTTCCCTTGAACTTGTTGAAATTCTTCTGTACCACATTGGTGCTAGAAGAATCCTCTGCCCCTTTCACGTGTGAGTCCTTTGCTCTCGAGTTTTGCTCAACACTTACATGGCCAATGACATCCTCTACAGAGAATTCACGTCTCAAGTGTTTGAGAGAAGTAGCAAAGTTCCTCCATGCAGGAGGGAGTTGTGCAATAATGCAACCCGCGGCAAACTTGTCCGATAACTCACACTTCAGGAGCTCCAGCTCCTTAGCGATGCACTGTATCTCATGGGCCTGGTCCAATACAGAACGGCTATCAACCATTTTGTAATCGTGGAACTGCTCCATAGCATACAGCTCGCTCCCAACATCGGTTGCGCCGAACTTAGCTTCGAGCGCATCCCACGAGTTGTTGGCAACACACATATGGAGATACGTGTCCACAAGCTTGTCACCGACCACAGTAAGAACGGCTCCCACAAAGATGGTGGTTGCCTCCTCCTGTTCAGGAGCAACTGTTACCATGGGAGACACACCATCAACCCAGAACACGTTCATTGTTGTGAACCACAAGGTGGTCCTGGTCTGCCAACGCTTAAAATGTGTCCCAGTAAACTTTTTCGGTTCTAGAGTAGCGATGAAGCCATGAGTCGAAAAATGCATAAAATAAGGTTTTTGGATTGTTGGAAATGTTAGCACTTTCCCGACTAATCTAATCCACGAGTAAATAATTAGCATGGCAAATATGGTATGCATCTCATACCGATACCTAAACATGTGAGCACGTATAGTACATAGAAACGAAACATCTATGAACAACGTATATACATCCAGCACATGAACGAGCGGATAGGGGATTAACTGAGTCATACCCTTCGGCTGGCCAGGCCAACGCGGCGGCGGTAGTAGCAGCCTCGGCATCAGCCAAGGCCTTCTTCTTGCCGACTTCGTTGTCGGACATGGAGTCGATGTAGAGGAAGTAGTGGAAGCAGAGGCGGACGAAGACTGGGACGGATCGGGAGCAGTCGTGTCGTGATGCTCCCCAAAAACCGTATTGCCGTTCTCCCGGGCAAGATCTCGAACGGCAGGGTTCCAGAGGTACCTGCTCTCCCGACCAACCGTGCACGCGGTCATCGGGATGGGATCGCCGGAAGCGAGGGTTCGCTCCACTAGCCAGGGCCTTCTTATATAGCCCGTCGGATAGCGAACAGACCACGGTCCAACGTCTCGGACAGTGGCACTTCCGTAAGCGACTCGTTAATTAATCTGATATTAGTTAACCATTCCTGATCGATAATAAGCTTCGTCTCGGCTCATTCCCGCAACCCGCAGCACGTGTGCGTCGTGGCGAGGCGGACGGGCGGCGGAGGAGGAGCGTGCGTGTACAGCTCCTATTCCTAAGCTCCCAATAGCAAGTGGTAGAGCAGTCTTTATAAAGAGGTCTCACTCTTCCTACTGTAGCAGTATGGTACTAAACTTTCCACGCTTCCCACCACTTACGGTACACATACATGGCCTTAGAGATTAATCAAGGATTATTGTCTTATATAGGCCTAAGCCAAACGATAATCCATCATAAGGTTGGTGTCGGAAAATGATTTTAGGGCAGGAGCGAGAAGGTTTTTTGGGCATCAGAAAATTCAGATGATGTAAAACCGGTGCAAACTTTTAAACATGAGAGTACCGCCATCGAAAAAGCACCCAGCCTTTTTTTGCGGAAAGAAAAAAAAAGCACCCAGCCTAGTGTAGTATTATTATTACTATACCCTGAAAAAAAATAGCACGCTATAATACCGTTAATAGCACGCAATAATATATTAGGAACTGTCTCGTTAAATAAATTAATGTACAATGCCTCGCTAATAGCACGCTATAGTACGCTAATAGCATATTTTCAGAGCCACGCTATTTTTTGTACTAGTGCGCTATTTTTTTCATTGCTACTATAACATCCGCATTTGACCATTAGAGCTCGAATTTAATAAAGTTGGTGTATCACGCGGCCAACCGCGCCAGGGCCTCGCCGGCATGCTCCCCGGTGGACTGCCGGAGCCGGCGGTAGTCGTCGTAGCCGAATGTCCTGAAGAGGCGGTGGCTGCCGGCGCCGACAAAGGCGTCCGGCGCGCGGACCACGTCGTCTTTGGGCGCCAGCAAGAAGAGCGCGATGGAGACGCGCGGCACGGCCGCCACGCACTGCACGCGGTGCCTCACGTTGTGCAGCGCCCCGTTGCTCCACGCCTACGCTACACAGACAGACACACAAGAGACGAAGTCAAACGTGGGAGACGTAGGGAGGCCAGAAGATGGAGGCATCGCACTGTACTGTACCGTGGCGACGTCGCCGAGGTTGACGAGGAAGGTGCCTGGGACCGGGTCCACGGGCGCGAACTCGCCGGTGTCCGGGTCCGCCACCTCGAGGCCGCCGACGCGGTCGTCCTCGTGGAGCACCGTGAGGAAGCCGGAGTCCGTGTGGACCTGCACGCCGGTCTCCCCCACGGTGTCCGGCGTGTACTTGTACCTGTTGATGCGAAACTGGCACGGCCAGTCCTGGAACATGCGGTGCGACTCGGACTCCTCCAGGCCGAGGCTCGCGGCCAGCTTCGCCGCCACGTCCACGATTAGCTCGTGCGTCTTCTCCGCGTATCTCCTGATGGTCTCCCTGCACAAGAAGAACCTCCGGGCTCGGGGCAGATGACACAGGAAAGAAGCGGCAAGAAAGTCACCTGAACACGTACACGTACCTGATGTGCGGTGGCGCGTGGAGAGAGGCGCAGAAGGCGTCGACGTCGGCGCGGGAGGCGGCGTCGTAGAGGCCGAACGCCTCGTAGAGCGGGTTCGTGGCGGTTGGCGCGACGTAGCCGCTGCCGGAGATGACGTCGGCGTTGCAGCGCTTGGCGTCGTCGGGCAGGTCGAAGAGGGCGCGCACGGCGGCCTTCATGTCGTCCTGGAGCGCGCGCGGCACGCCGTGGCCTGCCACCCGGAAGCAGCCCAGGCGCTGGGCCGCGTCCCGCAGCCGCGCAGCCTCCTCCGGCGCCGCCGGGGCGAGCAGCAGGTCGATCACCGGGATCCCCGCCATTCTCTCCTTGCTGCTGTTCTGCCTGATATCGTGGCGGTTTTATGCACGAGATTTGTGTCTATACGGGATCGGGGTGGCGGGGAGTGGGACCGCCTGGTGACTTCCAGCTGGGACTTGTCGGGAGCAAAACAAGAAAGGGTGAGATGAACTTGGACACGCAATTTCGAGATGACCTGAAATGAACACCGCCACGACTCTAGCTAGAGGAATCACATCATATCATGAATGTGCAATGTCTCTTTGTCTTCGCAACGTACAAAAACGAACTGACAATATAACTGAGACACTACGGAACTTGCAAACAGACAACACAAGATACATTGCAGGCGTAAAAGGCTTGGGACACACAACTTCTTTTCATGAGAATGACGAAGATCTGAACCGATCGTGGCGTTTTTCTTGATCTGAACCGAGCGCCAGGCAGGCAGGCAGGCAGAAGAGCGGCCTGGCTTTGGGTGCAGTGGATGTTGTGCATCGTCATGGATGGCTTTGTGCTACCTGCCGGCTCACTATTCATCCATCTTGGGCGTGGTAGCCAGATCTGGCGCGTGGTGACGGTGGACGTGTTCGCCGCGGTGGTCCGCTCCGGCCCAGTTCCGACATTGTGACGGCGGCTTCGACAGTGGCGGAGACAGGGGATCAGCAGGCCCTGGCCCCCCAACATCACTGATTTGGTACTAATATAGTAGCAATGAACAGTGCAGAATTTAGAGAATAATACATGCACTAGTGTAGTTTGGCCCTGTAATCCAAAGTATGTGTCATTTGGCCCCCTAATCTTTAATTCCTAACTCCGCCACTAGGCTTCGGAGGCGGGTCTGTTTCGTCCAGGCTAAGTCTGACAACAACCGTGCGCTTCTGATCAACTAGCTGTGCTCCTGCTCCGGCACTCCGTCCATGTCGGCTCCGGACAGAACTCTCTTCGACGAGGTGGTAGCGGAATGGTGGTGTTTTCCGCCATCGGTGTTTGGTCTTTATGGCAACCACTCCGGCCGACGGCAGCGGACTCACAACGGATTGCGGTGATCAGGTCTTCGTGAGGGCTCCTCTCTTCAGACCGATGGCTGAGTTCAAGGAGAGATGCAAACTTTGGACAATGACTTGACGCAGAGGGATGGTGGTGCAGCATGGCGGTGCACAACGCATGTACCTGCTGGGATCGGGGAAAGTGATGGCGCAACACATAAGTGATGTTGATGATGGTGCTACTCAAGCACCTGGTGAGCGAGTCCTGGATTAGGGGGTATCCGGACAGCCGGACTATATACGTCGTCCAGACTATTGAAGCGTGACGATACAAGACTCAAGACTCTGTCCCGTGTCTGGATGGGACTCTCCTTTGCGTGGAAGACAAGCTTGGCGATCCGGATATTGTGTTTCCTTCCTTGTAACCGACTCCATGTAAACCCTATCCCTCTCCGGTGTCTATATAAACCGGAGAGGTTGGTCCTTAGAAGGCCGATCACAATTACAATCATAATCATCATAGGCTAGCTTCTAGGGTTTAGCCTCTACGATCTCGTGGTAGATCTACTCTTGTACTACTCATATCGTCAATATTAATCAAGCAGGAAGTAGGGTTTTACCTCCATCGAGAGGGCCCGAACCTGGGTAAACATTATGTCCCTTGCTTCCTGTTACCATCAGCCTAAGACACACAGATCGTGACCCCCTACCCGAGATCCGCCGGTTTTGACACCGACATTGGTGCTTTCATTGAGAGTTCCTCTATGTCATCGTTGCAAGGCTTGATGGCTCGTCTCGTTGTCAAGGACAACATTACCTTTGGGGGAGCGCTGGCTGTAGGCCAAACTCTCCGACTTGGCAGCTTCATCATGGCCGCCCCATCGGCTGTCGCCCCGACGATGGCCTCTCGGGTCATCACGCATAACCTTCGCATCAATTCAGAACTTGCCGAACAGATGGATTCGACGGAGCTCTCCTCCCTTAATGAGCTCTTGGATCACATCGCCGCTTTGGGAGTCGCTACGGACCATGACCGGATTGGGCTTAAACCCGACCAAAGGGACATTAAATCCTCACCGGCCACCCATGAGATAGCGATAGTGGAGGAACCGCACACGGATTACCCCTCAATTTTGAGGACGAATTATGTCTGGATCACCGATCTCCCTGAGCCGGACACCCGCCTGAGGGAAGACATGACCCGGATCCCGGACTTAGAATCGGGCATTGGGCCGGAGAAATTGGGCAGCACCCCGGATCCCGAGCTGTCAGGCTCGGAAGCTCCCATGCCCTTGGGTACTAGATCGGATCAGAATCCGGATTCAGCTATTTCCACCCACACGGACTTAAACCGTCTCTCCCATATCAGGCAAGAGCTCCAGGAGACAGTACATCTTTACTGGGCCAGATTCCTCCTTCTGCTAAACAAGGTTAAGGACTGCCGCGAGGAGGACATAGTCTCACTTTTCTGCAAAAACTGCACGAACAAAGGAATCCTTAATGCTATAAGTCGCCGTGACATAGTACACTTTGCAGACTTGGCAACCATAGTACAAAAGTACTGTGTGATGGAAAGCGCCTGGAAAACCCAAACAGAATTTTGGGATAGTCCGGCTCTCACCAAAAAATTTGTCCGAACTAAACGGGCGAACTCTTGTAAGTCGGCCGATCCAATCCCCAAGAAACCAAAGCCCACCCCAGGGCGGGGAACCGTATTGGAAGAATGGCTCAATGGGCCATGTAAGTTCCACAGTACTCCGGACACAACACCAACCCATAGCCTTAGGGCATGTTGGATACTCCGGCAGGTAGCAAAAAGTGGCGAGGATCTCCTTGTAAGCTGATGACCCAGTAGTATAGGGGATCTATCGTAGTCCTTTCGATAAGTAAGAGTGTCGAACCCAACAAGGAGCAGAAGGAAATGATGAGCGGTTTTCAGTAAGGTTTTCTCTGCAAGCACTGAAATAGTAGGTGATAGATAGTTTTGTGATAAGATAAATAGCAACGAGCAAAAAATAAATAAAGTAAATAAAGTGCAGCAAGGTGGCCCAATCCTTTATGTAGCAAAGAATAAGCCTGGACAAACTCTAATAATGAAGAAAGAGCTCCTGAGGACACATTGGGAATTATCGTCAAGCTAGTTTTCATCATGTTCGTAAGATTCGCGTTCGGTATTTTGATAATTTGATATGTGGGTGGACCGGCACTTGGGTACTGCCCTAACATGGACAAGCATCCCACTTATGATTAACCCCTATTGCAAGCATCCACAACTACAAAAAGGAGTATTAAGGTAAACCTAACCACAGCATTAAACATATGGGTCCATATCAACCCCTAACGAAGCAACGCATAAACTAGGGTTTAAGCTTCTGTCACTCTAGCAACCCATCATCTACTTATTACTTCCCCATGCCTTCCTCTAGGCCCAAATAATGGTGAAGTGTCATGTAGTCGACGTTCACATAACACCACTAGAGGAGAGACAACATACATCTCATCAAAATATCGAACGAATACCAAATTCACATGACTACTAATAGCAAGACTTCACCCATGTCCTCAGAAACAAACGTAACTACTCACAAAGCATATTCATGTTCATAATCAGAGGGGTAATGATATGCATAAAGGATCTGAACATATGATCTTCCACCAAGTAAACCAAATAGCACCAACTACAAGGAGTAATCAACACTACTAGCAACCCACGGGTACGAATTTGTGGTTTGGATACAAGATTGGATACAAGAGATGAACTAGGATTTTGAGAGGAGATCGTGTTGGTGAAGATGTTGATGGAGATTGACCCCCTCTCGATGAGAGGATCATTGGTGATGACGTTGGTGATGATTTCCCCCTCCCGGAGGGAAGTGTCCCCGGCAGAACAGCTTCGCCAGAGCCCTAGATTGATTTCGCCAAGGTTCCGCCTCGTGGCGGCGGAGTTTCATCCCGTAAGCTTGCCCATGATTTTTTCCAGGACAAAACCCTTCATATAGCAGAAGATGGACGCCGGAAGCCCACCAGGGGGCCCAGGAGATAGGGGCGCGCCCTATGGGGAGGGGCGCCCCCCTGTCTCCTAGACAGGGTGTGGGACCCCTGGCCTATTTCTTTTGCCCAAAAATTCTTATTAAATCTGAAAAGTTGTTTCGTGGAGTCTCAGGTCTTTTGGAGTTGTGCAGAATAGGTTTCCAACGTTTGCTCCTTTTCCAGCCAGAATTCCAGCTGTCGGCATTCCCCCTCTTCATGGTAAACCTTGTAAAATAAGAGATAACAGCCATAAGTATTTGAGATATAATGTGTATTAATAGCCCATAATGCAATAAATATTGATATAAAAGCATGATGCAAAATGGACGTATCAACTCTCCCAAGCTTAGACCTTGCTTGTCCTCAAGCGGAAGCCGAAATCGAAAAATATGACCACATGTTTAGAGATAGAGGTGTTGATAAAAATAAAATATGGACATGAGGGCATCATGATCATTCTAATAACAACAACATATATGGATTTTGTCATATGATTTCTTACGTTCAAGTAATAAGCAATTCACAATGTCAAGTATGGTTCAAAAACTTCATTGGGAACTAACGAACTATAATCTCAGTCACTGAAGCAATTGCAATTTATCGTAACATCAGAAAGAGTCAATAATAGAGCTTTTCAACAAGCTCACATACTCAACTATCTCGTAGTCCCCTATAATTGTTAACACTCACGCAATACTTGTGGTTATAGAGTTTCGGCCGGACACTGAGAAATATAGGGGCTTATTGTGTTGCCTCCCAAGATATTCACCTTTAGGTGATGTCAACGATAATAGCCTATGCCAACTTACATCCAATTGGATATATGTATCATAATCTTTCAAACATGAGGAGCTTGCCAAAGGATAAAAATAAAAAGGGAAAGGTGAGTATCACCTTGACTCAAGCATAAAGTAAAAACATAAAGTAAAGGATAGGCCCTTCGCAGAGGGAAGCAGAGGTTGTCATGAGCGTTTAGGGTTGATGCACGAAGTCTTAATGCAAAAGAACATCACTTTATATTGCCCCTTGTATGTGGACCTTTATTATGCAATCCGTCGCTTTTATTACTTCCACAACAAGTTCGTACAAAGCTTATTTTCTCTGCACTAATAAGTCATACATATTTAGAGAGCAATTTTTATTGCTTGCACCGATGACAACTTACTTGAAGGATCTTACTCAATCCATAGGTAGGTATGGTGGACTCTCATGGCAAAACTGGGTTTGAGGATATTTGGAAGCACAAGTAGTATCTCTACTTGGTGCAAAGAATTTGGCTAGCATGAGGGGGAAAGGCAAGCTCAACATGTTTGGAAGGTCAATGACAATATACTTTAACTAAGATGTCAGAAAACATAAACCATTATGTTGTCTTCCTTGTCCAACGTCAACTCTTTTAGAATGTCATACTTAATGAGTGCTTCACAATCATAAAAGATGTCCAAGATAATATATTTATATGTGAACCCCTCTTCCCTTATTACTTCCTACTAATTGCAACGATGACCAAGGCTACGTTCATCAACTCTCAACAATTTTCATGCCTCATACTTTCTATGTGTGAAGTTATCACTATCCATAAGATCAATATGAACTCTTTTGTTCTTTCTACTTTCTCAAGATCATAGCAACATAGCAAAGCCCTTGACTCAACACTAATCTTTATTATAGATAGCACACGAACTCGATTACATAAAGAGATCACAAAGCAAAACTCAAAACTACTTGATATCAACTTCAAACTAATAGATCAAGATACTACTAAAAGGATCGAACTAAATAAAGCGGTAAAGATAGGAGTGTGATGGTGATATGATACCGGGGCACCTCCCCCAAGCTTGGCAGTTGCCAAGGGGAGTGCCCATACCCATGTGATTATTTCTTCGGAGGTGGTGAAGTAGGAGTTGTTGCACTTTCTTCTCTAGCTTGCGTCTGAGGCTAAAATTTTCCTCCCTCATATCCTCATTCTCGAGCTCAAGTTTCATTATCTTTTTGCATAGTGCTGCCTTGCTGTCCTGCAAAAAACGTGGTGGGATAGATTGGACCTTAGGGAGGCTTGACTTCTTGAACTCCACATGCATATCACCAGGTTGAGGCAGTGGATCGTCCTCTTCATCAGAGCTTGTCTCCTCCTTCCTCTTTGGATCATAGTCTTCTTCTTCCTCTGTGGTCCAGCCATAATGTTCCACATCCCCATATACTTTTGGGTTTGCAATATAATCAGCCATGTAGCTCTCTCCCTCCGAATCTTGGGAAGACATCTTGTTCCAAATCTGCAACAGGAACAGCTCGAAACGACAACAGAGGATATTTGCGTGATACGGTGGTCAAAACCTTCGGGAGTATATATAATGAATTTTTACCGACCAAAATACGTAACATACAAGAAAACAGAGTCCGGGAGGCACACAAGGTGCCCACGAGACAGGGGCGCGCCCTACAGGGGGGCGCCCTCCTCTCTCGTGGGAGCCTCGTGCCCCTTTCGGACTACTTCTTTCTTCCTAAAATCCTTAAATAATCCAAAACTGATAAAAATTGCCATTAGAGTTGTTTTGGATTCGGTTTACTTACCGTACCATGTACCTATGCCTTTTCGGAGTCTGGAACGTTCTGGAAAGTGTCTCTTATATATTCCTCAGGGGTTATGGTTTCAATAATATTAGTTTCAACATTGATAGGATTACCTGAAATATAATGTTTAATTATTTGGCCATTTACCACCCTCGGGTTTGTGCCTTCGAAGTTGTTGATTTTTATAGCACCAGAACGATAGACCTCCTCGATAACGTAGGGACCTTCCCATTTTAAGAGAAGTTTTCCTGCAAAAAATCTTAAACGAGAGTTGAACAATAACACATAATCTCCTACGTTAAACTCACGCTTTTGTATCCTCTTATCATGCCAGTGTTTGACTTTTTCTTTGAAAAGCTTGGCATTCTCATATGCTTGGGTTCTCCATTCATCAAGTGAGCTAATATCAAACAACCTCTTCTCACCGGCAAGTTTGAAGTCATAATTGAGCTCTTTAATAGCCCAATATGCTTTATGTTCAAGTTCAAGAGGTAAATGACATGCTTTTCCATAAACCATCTTATATGGAGACATACCCATAGGATTTTTGTATGCAGTTCTATAGGCCCATAATGCATCATCAAGTTTTTTGGACCAATTCTTTCTAGATCTATTCACAGTCTTTTGCAAAATTAATTTGAGCTCTCTATTGCTCAACTCTACTTGACCACTAGACTGCGGATGATAAGGAGATGCGATTCTATGATTGACATCATACTTAGCAAGCATCTTACGGAAAGCACCATGAATAAAGTGTGAACCACCATCAGTCATAAGATATCTAGGGACTCCAAACCTCGGAAAAATAACTTCTTTAAGCATTTTAATAGAAGTGTTATGATCAGCACTACTAGTTGGAATAGCTTCTACCCACTTAGTAACGTAATCAACAGCAACTAAAATATGTGAACCATTAGAGGCAGGAAAACGTCCCATATAATCAAAGACCCAAACATCAAATGGTTCAATAACAAGAGAATAATTCATAGGCATTTCTTGACGTCTACTAACGTTACCTATTCTTTGACATTTATCACAAGATACGACAAACTTACGAGCATGTTTGAAAAGAGTAGGACAATAAAAACCAGATTGTAGTACCTTGTGTGCAGTTCTATCTCCAGCGTGGTGTCCTCCATAGGATTCAGAGTGACACTTGCGTAGGATCTGTTCCTGTTCATGCTCAAGCACACAACGTCTAATAATACCATCTACTCCTTCTTTATAAAGGTGTGGATCATCCCAGAAGTAATGTCTTAAATCATAAAAGAACTTTTTCTTTTGCTGGTATGTGAAACTAGGCGGTATATATTTAGCAACAATGTAATTAGCATAATCAGCATACCAAGGAGCAGTACGAGAAGCATTGACAACCGCTAATTGTTCATCAGGAAAACTATCATTAATAGGCAGTGGGTCATCAAGAACATTCTCTAACCTAGACAAGTTGTCTGCAACGGGGTTCTCAGCTCCCTTTCTATCAATAATATGTAAGTCAAATTCTTGGAGCAAGAGAACCCATCTAATGAGTCTAGGCTTAGCATCTTTCTTTTCCATAAGATATTTAATATCAACATGTTCAGTGTGAATAGTAACTTTGGAATCAACAATATAAGGTCTAAACTTATCACATGCAAACACAACTGCTAAGAATTCTTTTTCAGTAGTAGCATAATTTCCCTGGGCAGTATCAAGAGTCTTGCTAGCATAATGGATAACATTCAATTTCTTATCAACTCTTTGCCCTAGAACAGCACCTACAGCATAATCACTAGCATCGTACATAATTTCAAAAGGTAAATTCCAATCAGGTGGCTGAACAATAGGTGCAGTGATCAAAGCCTTCTTAAGTGTTTCGAATGCTTCTACACAATGATCATCAAAGACAAAAGGAATATCTTTTTGCAATAAATTAGTCAGAGGCCTAGAGATTTTAGAAAAGTCCTTAATGAACCTCCTATAAAAACCGGCAGGACCCAGGAAACTTCTTATACCTTTTATGTCCTTGGGACATGGCATCTTTTCAATAGCATCAACTTTGGCTTTATCAACTACAATACCTCTCTCGGAGATCTTGTGCCCCAAGACAATGCCTTCATTAACCATAAAGTGACAATTTTCCCAATTCAGGACGAGATTAGTGTCTTCGCATCTTTGCAAAACTCGATCAAGGTTGCTCAAACAATCATCAAAAGAGGATCCATAGACGGAGAAGTCATCCATGAATACCTCACAAATCTTTTCACAAAAATCAGAAAATATAGCCATCATGCATCTTTGAAAGGTAGCAGGTGCCTTACATAAACAAAAAGGCATACATCTATAAGCAAAAGTACCAAAAGGGCAAGTAAAAGTAGTTTTAGATTGATCCCCCGCTGATACAGGTATCTGAGAGAAGCCAGAATAACCATCTATAAAGCAAAAATGTGTGTGTTTGGATAGCCTTTCTAGCATTTGATCAATAAAAGGTAAAGGGTAATGATCTTTCTTAGTAGCTTTATTTAACTTACGAAAATCAGTTACCATCCTATAACCAAAGATTGAGGAGAAGGAGACTCTAGAAGGATTGATCTTCTCGAAGATCGAACAACTTAGGATCAACTCGCGGAATGAGGCATAGCAACACCCATCGAGCTGAGACACAAAACACACATCTAGAGGGATGGAGTGGAACAAATGACGAGGGTTCACTAGGTAGACAACAATTCCATGCTTAAAAGGGTGGTGAACGGTTGTCAACGTAGCGAGGAGTTGAGTTGCCATGATGCCACATCGGGACATCCTGGAGGAGGGTGATTCGTAGATTATTACCTTAAGTGGCAAAAAAAATTACCTTTGATTCAGAGATCATCGAAAATCTTTTATACCAACCTAAGGCAATTCTCGAGCGACCATTTGGAGGGGTTCGGTAGAATGGCATACCCGGATTAGAATGGATGATGTGGATTACCTTGTTGAAAACAACACAAGGGATGATTGTAGTAACTGGGGAGAAGCTCAATAGTAGAGAGTGAGTCCACTATTTGAAAAGGTCATAGCATTGCCAAGGAAACTGAGAGCACTATGCAATTAATGCCGACGATCAAACCTAGCACTTGCGTGTGCTCTCAAGAACTTGAGCATTTCCATAACCATCAAGGTTTTACCAATATCCGTGTCAAGGATCCTGGCAACACAACTTACTACCGTGATGAATGGTGATGGATGATGCAGATGCATAGGAAGATAACAGCTTCTCAGAGCTCACCTTAGCGAGGCCAAGGAATCAAAATCTGGATGATTGACCGAGAAACATTTAGCACTCCGCTTCTAATGTCCTCCTTGATGTTCTACATACCACAGTCATAATTAAAGCATTAATGTGGCCATCAAGTATAGGTCTTTCTTCGGAAGAGAAAGGATTTATAAGGAACACTTCTAGAAAAGTCACATGAAATCCTTATAGAGAAGATGGGCAAATTGCTCATTCAAGATACTACAATGATAGATCTTCCGGCTAGGTGTGTCGGCCAACATCAACCTTGTCGGGACCTACATCATATATCTTGGAATAGTTCCAACCATCATATCTGTCTGAGATTCAGATCTGGTTGGTAACAGGACATTTTAGACAGCATGTTTGGAAAAGAAAATTTGCAACACAAACCGAAGAGATGACGTTGCAAGATTCTCAGGAAAATGAACTACAATAGCAGGCTCCAAAACATGAGCTGGTTCTGCTACAAACCTGTGAACACGCTGTCCAAGACAAGCATGACCACGTAGTAGTCTTATAATAAAACACTACCGAGTTCGGGTGGGGAACCATCATCGAGGGTATCGAAGTCCTTGTATAAGTCTTGCTCTTAAGAAGGAACTTCTTCTCCTTGAACAAATCAATCAGTGGCTTGGTGTGCTAGGAATACATATAGAATGAAGGTTGCAAGTCTCCAAACCACAGAATACTTCGCACGTATGCATGACTGATTTGGGGTGATTCCAGAGGAAGCAACATTGACTTTCTCGAATCCACGGCGGCAACTTGCATCAGATGCACATGAATTAGAGGAAGTCACTTCTTCATCCGGGCATATGCTTCATGCACGGAACATGAAGATAATGCTTATAGAAGTTTCCAATACTAGCTGGATGTTCAACACGAATCATGGAGGGGATAAGGATGTTGTCGATGGGCTCAATAACAATTCATCCAGGTTTCCATATGAATGGAATTCCACAATTATATGAATAAGGTGATAGCACTGGTCAGACCAAAGGATGTAATGGTGTATGCCCGAGGGATCAACCACGAGTAAGACAACATTATGAATATCATTGGTTCTGACTTGATTTGACGATAGCCCATACGCAAATCAAAGATTTGGGTAAGATAATAGATCCAACAATTGACACGAGGATCAGTCAATGAAGATATCATCTTTCTTCAACACACACGCACAAGGATATCCCTTGGAATGAACTGAGTCGGACAAGCTTTTATCTTCCAACTCTCCAAGTTGTTTTTTTAGCTTAACCAGCTAGCTTAGGGTATCCAACACAGATTCTTGGAGTAAGGGTGGTTTACAAGAAAACCAACTTGATCACGAACTCAACATAGCGGTCAGGTGACGACCCGGTGACACTTCCGAGAAGATATCCGGAAAATCACGAACCACCGATATGTTATTAAGCTCGAGAACAATCTTGCTTTTCAGGGCAAGACGGTATGATCAAAGGAGCGAGGGATTGGCACAATCCTAACTCATTGATCGAAGGGTGCAACGAAAATAAGGACTAGGTAGCACGATCAGTCTTAGAATGATGATTCAAGAACCAACATGCTAAGAAGGAAATTATTGGCCTTTAACTACCAAGCAACAAGGTTGCTAGGAGTATTGATTTCACACATCAAGAGTTCATAGGATGGTGAGCAATTCCCGTGATATTCTTGATATAAAGATGGTAATACTCCAAGGTGGAGCAGAGCAAAAGCTGGATTAGTATTTATTCTGCGGAACACAACTACTTTGACCCAGTCCTGGATATGGATGGGGTACTGGAGTTTGTTTCTCCTAGTCATTCTGGAATAGAATGGCTTGATGGACCACAAGAGTAATAGGCATCGATGAACGAATGCACACATACTCTTGACTATCAATTGATAGACGAAGGTCAGAAAACAACTAAAGAGGGACAACTCCAAAGAACATATGATTTTCTAAGTTGCGGATGCATAGATTTAGTATGTCAAACAAAGCTCAACATATTTCTTCCGGATAACCCATGCAGAAAGGTTGAACTAGCAGAGTCACAATATAGAATGGAGAACTCACCAAAGAGCACTCTATTGTGATATTCGGTTCAATGAGGAACTTCTGCCATATTGGTTCATGGTATTGGAAGAACGATATACCACGGACCTTGAGGACTATCGCAAAGGTTACTAATAACCTAAAGGGATGAGCAAACACTATCAACATGAAGTAAGTAGGGTGGGTCTTGGGTCAAGAACCCAGGAATAGAATGTCTACTAACTAAGTGGCATCACGGGATGCTTTCGAGAATGATGGCCAGAATTATCACACTGGGAACACAAAACATGGCTAAGTTACTAGGTGATACTCTAGACACCTAGGGTCATAATAATAGCTCCAAAATATACGTTGAGGCAATAGAGTACCTCAACTCACCGTTTAGTGTGGTTAACCCGGCCAGAAAGGACATCGAAACAGAGGGAAGGATTTTGCAATTGCATCAAATTATTTAGAAACCTGGGATGACTCGGACAGCATAACGGCTGTAAATGCTCAAAAGATTGGAGACATGCTACAAAAATGGTGGCATAGCCACTCAGAAGCACAATATCAAAGTTTCAAGATCAACAGTTAACATACAAAAGATAGCAGGAACTGAACGCAAGCTTAGAACCATCAATCCTATAGGACTACAGATTAGTAACACGTGATCCTGATAGAACGAAGAGAAATCCTAATTTCTTAACCCCGTAGGAAAGATAAGATGACTCGGATCAGAAGGCATAAGCTATAAGGAGTAAAAGAGCCTTACGTTCCATCCCACAATCAATTCCCTTATATAACTAAAGCATTTCTAGACTCAACTTCGACCAGTTTGGCTTGGTAAACCTACAGGCAGTCAAGCTCTGATACCAAAGCTGTCAGGACCCCGATCCTAAGTCACACCGATCTAGCATGTAACACATCATATCACTTTGCGGCCTCACGCACGGTATTCCCGCGGGTGCCACCTTACCTAGCCCGGGACCGTTTGCGCCTTTTGGCTCACGTATATGATAGTGCCGCTAGCATCCATATAACAAAGAACCCGGGCTGACATGGCTAGTCGTGAACCCAAAGTGGCACTAACTTACAGGGACAGGCATACATGACCCAACAACGAACGTGTCGGTCATCAATGAGTGAATCCAGGCTGTAGCACTGGGCTAGCAGGACTCCGGTGAACCGGGCTGTAGCGGGCTAACAGGACTCCGGAATTCATCGCGTGACATTTCCCCGAGGGGACAGACACAGGAACGAAGAAGGACACATGCCGACCAGCCTAAGTGTTCCGCAGCAGTAGCAAGCTACCATGGCTCAGTGGAAACACTAGGAGACATTTCCCGGTAAGAGAGGCTACTAAGGATAAACAACTAGATAGTCAGATCCCACACATACCAAGCATTTCAATAACATACACAGAATATGCTCGATATGTGCAAATACAACATGGCATCACAACATGACTCTACAACTCAAGTATTTATTCAATAGGCTCCGAGGAGCGAGGTATTACAAACATGGGTCTCATGACCCAACATTCAGAGCATACAAGTCAAAGCACCAGCGGAAGCTTAACATGTCTGAGTACAGACATCTACAAATGAAAAAGGCTGAGAAGCCTGTCTATCTACCAGATCCTGCCGAAGGCACAAGATCGTAGTTGAGGTAACAAGCTAAACGTCGAAGTCCACGCGGTACTACTAGCGAGACTGAAGTCTCTCTGCAAAAACATAAATTAAGCAACGTGAGTACAAATGTACCCAGCAAGACTTACATCAGATCTAACTACATATGCATCATTATCAACAAGGGGATGGTGGGGTTTAACTGCAGCAAGCCAGCTTTGACTCGGTGGCTATCCTGAACTACGACTGCAAGTAACTCTTTTGAGGTGGCACACACGAGTCCACATATTCACCATATCAACACACCACTATGGATCCGCTCCCGTCTCCCTACGAGAACGCCATCCATAGCACTCACGCTTATCTTGTGTGTTTTAAAGTATCCACTTTCACTTGTCTATGAACTGTACAGGCAACCCAGAAGTCCTTTACCGCGGACACGGCTATTCGAATAGATCATATTAACCCTGCAGGGGTGTACTTCTTCACACACGCTCTCACCACTTACCGCCGTTTACACGACATGTACTCGGCAACCTTCAAGCGGAAGCCCAGCGAGGGTGTCGGCCACGACCTGACTAACCACACAAGTCTCTCGTCCAGGTTTATCGCCTATTCGGGTTCCATCCGCAAGGAGATCCAGCCGGGGTGTCGCTCACGGCCCCAAACGATGTGTGCAGGGTTCCCAAGCCCACCTCGACGGGTGGATCTACGCTTGGTACACCATGCCACTGTGCCTAGTCTGTCCCAAGCCCACCTGTACCGGGTGCCACTTGGTAGACTACTAACACTACCTACAAACACCAGAAACTAGTTGCAACTCCTGGACAGAGGTCAAGTTGATTAATAAGTCGAGAGGGCTTGGAGTGCCCGGAGCCCAATGTGTGGTAGTAACTGTTCATGGATCACAAACACAAAACTCAGTTCCTGAGGACGGCTGCAATGAGACAACCCACCATGTACTCCTACATGGCCTCTCACCGCTACCTTTACCAAATCGTGTTCACACACTTAGCTCACACTCAGTAGGACATGTTTACACACCTCCAATTCATCCCCGATGAATCAGACTTGACTCAACTCTAAGCAGTAGCAGGCATGACAAACAAACATGAATGAGTAGGCACATCACGGCTCAAACAACTCCTACTCATGCTAGTGGGTTTCATCTATTTACTGTGGCAATGATAGGTCATGCAAAGGATAAAGGGGTTCAGCTACCGCAGCAGGTAACAGTTGAATCGATGGTGTCCTAATGCAGTAAAAGAGAGCAGGAGCGAGAGAGTGGGATTTTATCGGAATGAACAAGGGGGTTTTGCTTGCCTGGCACTTCTGAAGATAATATAGCTCTTCATCGGTGTCATCGAACTCATCGTCGGAACCACGTCTATCGAGAGGGGGCAAGTTCCAGCAACACAGAAGGAAACATAATCAATGCAATGCACAATATGATGCATGATCATGACATGGAAAAATGAGTGTGTTGGGCTAATGCAACTAGCAGCAGGTTAAATGAAGTTGGTTTGAACCTTAGGTTCAAATTCAAACTCCATATGTGAAGGTTTAAATGTCAGTAAATGATTTGTCCTAAACAGCAGCCATAAGTTGTTCTAACATGCATGAAAATGGTACAGATGGATAGATTGGATTTTTCTGATCATTTTTCATATATAAATTATTTCATTTGGAGTTACGGTTGAATTTCTATGAATTTTAGAAGTTTATACAATTTTCTGGAATTTCCTGAATTTATTTTCTGGAATTTCCTGAAGTTTATACAATTTTCAGCATGACGTCGGGGTGACGTCAGCAGAGTCAACACGCCAGGTCCAGGTCAAACCTGACCTGTGGGTCCCACGTGTCAGTGGTTAGTTGACTAACTAAACAGAGTTAGTTAGTGTTAGGTTAGTCACTAATCTAGGTTAATTAGCGCTAAACTAACCTAACTAAAATTAACAAGGGTGGCCCACATGTCAGTGACCCAGGGGGTCAAACTGGGCCCACCCAGTCAATGGTCAGCAGGTCAAACCTGCCGGCGTCGAGTCGCCGGTGAGCCCGAGACGACGGAGAGCGTCGGAAACGCTGCTCCGGCCACGGTTTGATGCGCGGGTGGGCGCTACGAGTAGCTGGCGATGTGGCGCATCCAACTGTGGCAGTGTTTGGTGCTGGGGTGGCCGGAGTTAACGGCGGCGAGCACTTCCGCGGCGGCCGGAGTTCGGATAGGGTTGGGTTCGACGCTACGGTGCACGAGAGGAGGAGCTGGTGGTGGCTACGGGCTCCTGAGATCGTGGTGAGCACGACGGTGGGCTCGGGAACGAGCTGCGGTGGCTGTGGCCACGGCCACGCCATGGCCAGCGGAGAGAAGCTCTCGGCCGCGGTGGAAAATGAAGCTACGGGATGAGCGCGAGCTTGAGAGAAGAGGGAAGAGGAAGAGGGGCTGACCGCGAGTGCATAGGTGGCCTCGGCGTGCTCGGGGAAGGCTCGGTGACGGTGGAAAATCGCCAGTGATCTCCATAGCTGAAGGAGGAAGAACGGGGCGGGGACGGCGCGCCAGGGCTCTTCTGGTCGCGTGAGACGATGAGGAGGACGAGGGAGGACCAGCGGAGCTCGAGGGCGTGTCAGAGAGGCTTGGGGATGGCTGCGGCCGCACGAGCGTTGGTCGGCGGCGACGGTTGTGCTCGGATGAGCTCAAGGGAGAGAGCCAGGGGAGGGGAGAGGATGCAGCGGGTGAGGGAAAAGAGCGAGGGGACACGGGGCGTCGTCGTGGCGTTGCTAGGAGGGGTCGGGGAAGCAGGAGGTGGCCGGGGAAGCAGGAGGTGGACGGGGCAGCGTCGGCGCTCGCCACGCACATGTTTGTCCTCCTGGCAGAGGAGGAAGATGACAAGGGGGCGCTGGTGGGCTGGGCCGGAACAGGAGCTGGGCCGGCTGGGCTGCCAGGTGAGCGCCAGGTAAGTTCCTTCTCTTTTATTTATTGTTTCTGTTTTCTATTTTTCTGTAGTTTTAGGGCTTTATTAAAAATACCAGAACGAACCCAAAAATCAAGGAACTGCTCATGGATACTGTTTAGAATATTACCAATAGCAAACATTTTAGTTCATGATTATTTGGACATTTAAAATATTTTATAGCATTTAAATGCCCAAATGCAAATAGAGTATAATTTAATCCAGAGCCCAAATATGTCATGGAAAAATGTGCATCACCTCTGGTTACTGTTTCCAGCATTTTCCAAGAATGATGAACATTTTTGGAAACCATTTGGATTTCTGGAAATATTTTGGTTGAACCTAGTGAATTCCTTTAATGCTAGGGTTTAGGGAATCCCCATTTCAAGTTCATTTGGAAAATTAAACATGATGCACACATGAAGGGCTAGCCTACTGCATACCAGGACTAGGGATGTGACAACTCGCCCCCACTAAACAAGAATCTCGTCCCGAGATTCAAGCATAGGGTAGAATGAAGGGGAAACGCAACTAACGCAATCTTCACGATCCAGGTTGCACTTCAAATGAACGTTGATTCAATCACCATCTTTGTCTTGCCGTCTTGCTCTAAGAACTCCAGCCAACATGACAACGAGAGGAGAAGGAGAATCTAGAAGGATCGATCTTCTCGAAGATCGAACAACTTAGGATCAACTTGCGGAATGAGGCATAGCAACACCACTCGAGCTGAGACACAAAACACACATCTAGAGGGATGGAGTGGAACAAATGACGAGGGTTCACTAGGTAGACAACAATTCCACGCTTAAAAGGGTGGTAACGGTTGTCAACGTAGCGAGGAGTTGAGTTGCCATGATGCCACAGCGGGACATCCTGGAGGAGGGTTATTCGTAGATTATTACCTTAAGTGGCAAAAAAATTACCTTTGATTCAGAGATCATCGAAAATCTTTTATACCAACCTAAGGCAATTCTCGAGCGACCATTTGGAGGGGTTCGGTAGAATGGCATACCCGGATTAGAATGGATGATGTGGATTACCTTGTTGGAAACAACACAAGGGATGATTTTAGCAACTGGGGAGAAGCTCAATAATAGAGAGTGAGTCCACTGTTTGAAAAGGTCATAGAATTGCCGAGGAAACTGAGAGCACTATGCAATTAATGCCGACGATCAAACCTAGCACTTGCGTGTGCTCTCAAGAACTTGAGCATTTCCATAATCATCAAGGTTTTACCAATATCCGTGTCAAGGATCCTGGCAACACAACTTACTACCATGATGAATGGTGATGGATGATGCAGATGCATAGGAAGATAACAGCTTCTCAGAGCTCACCTTAGCGAGGCCAAGGAATCAAAATCTGGATGATTGACCGAGAAACATTTAGCACTCCGCTTCTAATGTCCTCCTTGATGTTCTACATACCACAGTCATAATTAAAGCATTAATGTGGCCATCAAGTATAGGTGAGACTTCAGAAGAGAAAGGATTTATAAGGAACACTTCTAGAAAAGTCACATGAAATCCTTATAGAGAAGATGGGCAAATTGCACATTCAAGATACTACAATGATAGATCTTCCGGCTAGGTGTGTCGGCCAACATCAACCTTGTCGGGACCTACATCATAGATCTTGGAATAGTTCCAACCATCATATCTGTCTGAGATTCAGATCTGGTTGGTAACAGGACATTTTAGACAGCATGTCTGGAAAAGAAAATTTGCAACACAAACCGAAGAGATGACGTTGTGAGATTCTCAGGAAAATGAACTACGATAGCAGGCTCCAAAACATGAGCTGGTTCTGCTACAAACCTGTGAACACGCTGTCCAAGACAAGCATGACCACGTAGTAGTCTTATAATAAAACACTACCGAGTTCGGGTGGGGAACCATCATCGAGGGTATCGAAGTCCTTGTATAAGTCTTGCTCTTAAGAAGGAACTTCTTCTCCTTGAACAAATCAATCAGTGGCTTGGTGTGCTAGGAATACATATAGAATGAAGGTTGCAAGTCTCCAAACCACAGAATACTTCGCACGTATGCATGACTGATTTGGGGTGATTCCAGAGGAAGCAACATTGACTTTCTCGAATCCACGGCGGCAACTTGCATCAGATGCACATGAATTAGAGGAAGTCACTTCTTCATCCGGGCATATGCTTCATGCACGGAACATGAAGATAATGCTTATAGAAGTTTCCAATACTAGCTGGATGTTCAACATGAATCATGGAGGGGATAAGGATGTTGTCGATGGGATCAACAACAATTCATCCAGGTTTCCATATGAATGGAATTCCACAATTATATGAACAAGGTGATAGCACTGGTCAGACCAAAGGATGTAATGGTGTATGCCCGAGGGATCAACCACGAGTAAGACAACATTATGAATATCGTTGGTTCTGACTTGATTTGACGATAGCCCATACGCAAATCAAAGATTTGGGTAATATAATAGATCCAACAATTGACACGAGGATCAGTCAATGAAGATATCATCTTTCTTCAACACACACGCACAAGGATATCCCTTGGAATGAACTGAGTCGGACAAGCTTTTATCTTCCAACTCTCCAAGTTGTTTTTTTAGCTTAACCAGCTAGCTCAGGGTATCCAACACAGATTCTCGGAGTAAGGGTGGTTTACAAGAAAACTAACTTGATCACGAACTCAACATAGCGGTCAGGTGATGACCCGGTGGCACTTCCAAGAAGATATCCGGAAAATCACGAACCACCGATATGTTATTAAGCTCGAGAACAATCTTGCTTTTCAGGGCAAGACGGTATGATCAAAGGAGCGAGGGATTGGCACAATCCTAACTCATTGATCGAAGGGTGCAACCAAAATAAGGACTAGGTAGCACGATCAGTCTTAGAATGATGATTCAAGAACCAACATGCTAAGAATTAAATTATTGGCCTTTAACTACCAAGCAACAAGGTTGCTAGGAGTATTGATTTCACACATCACGATTCGCTTGTCGACATTCCGGTTGCAACAACACAGGAACCGAGAAATGAATAATGATGGAGAGAGTATCACTGTATCAAGAGTTCATAGGATGGTGAGCAATTCCCGTGATATTCTTGATATAAAGATGGTAATACTCCAAGGTGGAGCAGAGCAAAAGCTGGATTAGTATTTATTCTGCGGAGCACAACTACTTTGACCCAATCCTGGATATGGATGGGGTACTGGAGTTTGTTTCTCCTAGTCATTCTGGAATAGAATGGCTTGATGGACCACAAGAGTAATAGGCATCGATGAATGAATGCACACATACTCTTGACTATCAATTGATAGACGAAGGTCAGAAAACAACTAAAGAGGGACAACTCCAAAGAACATATGATTTTCTGAGTTGCGGATGCATAGATTTAGTATGTCAAACAAAGCTCAACATATTTCTTCCGGATAACCCATGCAGAAAGGTTGAACTAGCAGAGTCACAATATAGAATGGAGAACTCACCAAAGAGCACTCTATTGTGATATTCGGTTCAATGAGGAACTTCTGCCATATTGGTTCATGGTATTAGAAGAACGATATACCACGGACCTCGAGGACTATCGAAAAGGTTACTAATAACCTAAAGGGATGAGCGAACACTATCAACGTGAAGTAAGTAGGGTGGATCTTGGGTCAAGAACCCAGGAATAGAATGCCTACTAACTAAGTGGCATCACGGGATGCTTTCGAGAATGATGGCCAGAATTATCACACTGGGAACACAAAACATGGCTAAGTTACTAGGTGATACTCTAGACACCTAGGGTCATAACAATAGCTCCAAAATATACGTTGAGGCAATAGAGTACCTCAACTCACCGTTTAGTGTGGTTAACCCGGCCAGAAAGGACATCGAAACAGAGGGAAGGATTTTGCAATTGCATCAGATTATTTAGAAACCTGGGATGACTCGGACAGCATAACGGCTGTAAATGCTCAAAAGATTGGAGACATGCTACAAAAATGGTGGCATAGCCACTCAGAAGCACAATATCAAGGTTTTGAGATCAACAGTTAACATACAAAAGATAGCAGGAACTGAACGCAAGCTTAGAACCATCAATCCTATAGGACTACAGATTAGTAACACATGAACCTGATGGAACGAAGAGAAATCCTAATTTCTTAACCCCGTAGGAAAGATAAGATGACTCGGATCAGAAGGCATAAGCTATAAGGAGTAAAAGAGCCTTACGTTCCATCCCACAATCAATTCCCTTATATAACTAAAGCATTTCTAGACTCAACTTCGACCAGTTTGGCTTGGTAAACCTACAGACAGTCAAGCTCTGATACCAAAGCTGTCAGGACCCCGATCCTAAGTCACACCGATCTAGCATGTAACACATCATATCACTTTGCGGCCTCACGCACGGTATTCTCACGGGTGCCACCTTACCTAGCCCGGGACCGTTTGCGCCTTTTGGCTCACGTATATGATAGTGCTGCTAGCATCCATATAACAAAGAACCCGGGCTGACATGGCTAGTCGTGAACCCAAAGTGGCACTAACTTACAGGGACAGGCATACATGACCCAACAACGAACGTGTCGGTCATCAACGAGTGAATCCAGGCTATAGCACTGGGCTAGCAGGACTCCGGTGAACCGGGCTGTAGCGGGCTAACAGGACTCCGGAATTCATCGCGTGACATTTCCCCGAGGGGACAGACACAGGAACGAAGAAGGACACATGCCGGCCAGCCTAAGTGTTCCGGAGCAGTAGCAAGCTACCATGACTCAGTGGAAACAGTAGGAGACATTTCCCGGTAAGAGAGGCTACTAAGGATAAACAACTAGATAGTCAGATCCCACACATACCAAGCATTTCAATAACATACACACAATATGCTCGATATGTGCAAATACAACATGGCATCACAACATGACTCTACAACTCAAGTATTTATTCAATAGGCTCCGAGGAGCGAGATATTACAAACATGGGTCTCATGACCCAACATTCAGAGCATACAAGTCAAAGCACAAGCGGAAGCTTAACATGTCTGAGTACAGACATCTACAAATGAAAAAGGCTGAGAAGCCTATCTATCTACCAGATCCTACCGAAGGCACAAGATCGTAGCTGAGGTAACAAGCTAAACGTCGAAGTCCACGCGGTACTACTAGCGAGACTGAAGTCTCTCTGCAAAAACATAAATTAAGCAACGTGAGTACAAATGTACCCAGCAAGACTTACATCAGATCTAACTACATATGCATCATTATCAACAAGGGGATGGTGGGGTTTAACTGCAGCAAGCCAGCTTTGACTCGGTGGCTATCCTGAACTATGACTGCAAGTAACTCTTTTGAGGTGGCGCACACGAGTCCACATATTCACCATATCAATACAGCACTATGGATCCGCTCCCGTCTCCCTACGAGAACGCCATCCATAGCACTCACGCTTATCTTGTGTGTTTTAAAGTATCCACTTTCACTTGTCTATGAACTGTACAGGCAACCCAGAAGTCCTTTACCGCGGACACGGCTATTCGAATAGATCATATTAACCCTGCAGGGGTGTACTTCTTCACACACGCTCTCACCACTTACCGCCGTTTACACGACATGTACTCGGCAATCTTCAAGCAGAAGCCCAGCGAGGGTGTCGGCCACGACCTGACTAACCACACAAGTCTCTCGTCCAGGTTTATCGCCTATTCGGGTTCCATCCGCAAGGAGATCCGGCCGGGGTGTCGCTCACGGCCCCAAACGATATGTGCAGGGTTCCCAAGCCCACCTCGACGGGTGGATCTACGCTTGGTACACCGTGCCACTGTGCCTAGCCTGTCCCAAGCCCACATGTACCGGGTTCCACTTGGTAGACTACTAACACTACCTACAAACACCAGAAACTAGTTGCAACTCCTGGACAGAGATCAAGTTGATTAATAAGTCGAGAGGGCTTGGAGTGCCCGGAGCCCAATGTGTGGTAGTAACTGTTCATGGATCACAAACACAGAACTCAGTTCCTGAGGACGGCTGCAATGAGACAACCCACCATGTACTCCTACATGGCCTCTCACCGCTACCTTTACCAAATCGTGTTCACACACTTAGCTCACACTCAGTAGGACATGTTTACACACCTCCAATTCATCCTCGATGAATCAGACCTGACTCAACTCTAAGCAGTAGCAAGCATGACAAACAAACATGAATGAGTAGGCACATCAGGGCTCAAACAACTCCTACTCATGCTAGTGGGTTTCATCTATTTACTGTGGCAATGACAGGTCATGCAAAGGATAATGGGGTTCAGCTACCGCAGTAGGTAACAGTTGAATCGGTGGTGTCCTAATGCAGTAAAAGAGAGCAGGAGCGAGAGAGTGGGATTTTATCGGAATGAACAAGGGGGTTTTGCTTGCCTGGCACTTCTGAAGATAATATAGCTCTTCATCGGTGTCATCGAACTCATCGTCGGAACCACGTCTATCGAGAGGGGGCAAGTTCCGGCAACACAGAAGGAAACATAATCAATGCAATGCACAATATGATGCATGATCATGACATGGAAAAATGAGTGTGTTGTGCTAATGCAACTAGCAGCAGGTTAAATGAAGTTGGTTTGAACCTTAGGTTCAAATTCAAACTCCATATGTGAAGGTTTAAATGTCAGTAAATGATTTGTCCTAAACATCAGCCATAAGTTGTTCTAACATGCATGAAAATGGTACAGATGGATAGATTGGATTTTTCTGATCATTTTTCATATATAAATTATTTCATTTGGAGTTACGGTTGAATTTCTATGAATTTTAGAAGTTTATACAATTTTCTGGAATTTCCTGAATTTATTTTAAATCCAGAAAATTGTTAATTGCGTCAGCATGACGTCGGGGTGACGTCAGCAGAGTCAACACGCCAGGTCCAGGTCAAACCTGACCTGTGGGTCTCACGTGTCAGTGGTTAGTTGACTAACTAAACATAATTAGTTAGTGTTAGGTTAGTCACTCATCTAGGTTAATTAGCGCTAAACTAACCTAACTAAAATTAACAAGGGTGGCCCACATGTCAGTGACCCAGGGGGTCAAACTGGGCCCACCCAGTCAATGGTCAGCAGGTCAAACCTGCCGGCGTCGAGTCGCCGGCGAGGCCGAGACGACGGAGAGCGTGGGAAACGCTGCTTCGGCCACGGTTTGATGCGCGGGTGGGCGCTACGAGTAGCTGGCGATGTGGCGCATTCAACAGTGGCGGTGTTTGGTGCTGGGGTGGTCGGAGTTAACGGCGGCGAGCACTTCCGTGGTGGCCGGAGTTCGGACGGGGTTGGGTTCGACGCTATGGTGCACGGGAGGAGGAGCTGGTGGTGGCTACGGGCTCCTGAGATCGTGGTGAGCACGACGGTGGGCTCGGGAATGAGCTGCGGTGGCTGTGGCCACGGCCACGCCATGGCCGGAAGCTCTCGGCCATAGTGGAAAATGAAGCTAGGGGACGAGCACGGGCTTGAGAGAAGAGGGAAGAGGAAGAGGGGCTCACCGCGAGTGCATAGGTGGCCTCGGCGTGCTCGGGGAAGGCTCGGTGACGGTGGAAAATCGCCGGCGATCTCCATGGCCGAAGGAGGAAGAACGGGGCGGGGACGGCGCGTCGGGGCTCTTCTGGTCGCGTGAGACGACGAGGAGGACGAGGGAGGACCGGCGGAGCTCGAGGGCGTGTCGGAGAGGCTTGGGGATGGCTGCGGCCGCACGAGCGCTGGTCGGCGGCGACGGCTGCGCTCGGATGAGCTCAAGGGAGAGAGCCAGGGGAGGGGAGAGGATGCAGCGGGTGAGGGAAAATAAAGAGGGGACACGGGGCGTCGTCTTGGCATTGCTAGGAGGGGCCGGGGAAGCAGGAGGTGGCCGGGGAAGCAGGAGGTGGCCGGGGCAGCGTCGGCGCTCGCCACACACCTGTTTGTCCCCTTGGCAGAGGAGGAAGATGACAAGGGGGCGCTGGTGGGCTGGGCCGGAACAGGAGCTGGGCCGGCTGGGCTGCCAGGTGAGCGCCAGGTAAGTTCCTTCTCTTTTATTTATTGTTTCTGTTTTCTATTTTTCTGTAGTTTTAGGGCTTTATTAAAAATACCAGAACAAACCCAAAAATCAAGGAACTGCTCATGGATACTATTTAGAATATTACCAACAGCAAACATTTTAGTTCATGATTATTTTGACATTTAAAATATTTTATAGCATTTAAATGCCCAAATGCAAATAGAGTATGATTTAATCCAGAGCCCAAATATGTCATGGAAAAATGTGCATCACCTCTGGTTACTGTTTCCAGCATTTTCCAAGAATGATGAACATTTTTGGAAACCATTTGGATTTCTGGAAATATTTTGGTTGAACCTAGTGAATTCCTTTAATGCTAGGGTTTAGGGAATCCCCATTTCAAGTTCATTTGGAAAATTAAACATGATGCACACATGAAGGGCTAGCCTACTGCATACCAGGACTAGGGATGTGACAGGGATCCCCAAGAATTTCAATGGGATGGTTATGTTTCAACATAGGTTCTTGTTTAAGGAACACTTCATCTATTTCTTCCCTTTCCTTCATAAATATATCGTTTTCATGGTCTAGCAAATATTGTTCTAACGGATCAGTTGGTGGAACAGGAATGGAAGCAATACCAATAATTTCATCCTTACTAGGTGGTTCCCTTTCACGAGGTTGTCTACTAAACTTAGCAAAATTAAACTCATGAGACATACCATCTATGCCAACAGTGACAATATTCTTTTCACAATTAACCTTAGCACTAGCAGTATTCAAGAAGGGTCTACCAAAAATAATGGGACAAAAATCATCTTGTGGGGAACCAAGAACAAGAAAATCAACAAGGTATTTAATCTTCCCACACAAGACTTCAACATCTCTAACAATCCCAATAGGTTTAATGGTGTCCCTATTAGCAAGCTTAATAGTAACATCAATGTCTTCTAATTCAACAGGTGCAATATCGTGCATAATTTCTTTATAAAGATCATAAGGTATCGCATTAGCACTAGCACCCATATCACATAAACCGTGATAACAATGATCTCCTATTTTAACAGAAATAACAGGCGTGCCTACAACAGGTCTACGTGTCTTAGTATCGGGTCTAGCAATATTAGCAGTTTCACCACAAAAAGAGATAACATGCCCATCTAAGTCCTCATCCAAAAGATCTTTAATCATAGCAATACCAGGTTCAACATTAATTTGCTCAGGAGGTGTATAGGTCCTAGTATTACTCTTATGGACAACAGTCGAAGCTTTGACATGATCTTTTATCCTAACAGGAAAAGGAGGTTTTTCAACATAAGCAGTAGGAATAATGGGATCACTATATGTAATAGTCTTCTCTTCGACTGTAATAGGTGCAACTACTTTAACTTCAATAGGAGGATTATATTTCAACCACTTCTCTTTAGGGAGATCAACATGAGTAGCAAAAGTTTCACAAAAAGTAGCTACTATCTCAGAGTCAAGTCCATACTTAGAGCTAAATCCACGGAAAGCATCGGTATCCATAAAAGATTTAACACAATCGAACTTAGGTGTCATACCTGACTCCTTACCATCGACGGAACCCCAATCTTCAGAGTTGCGTTTAATTCTTTCCAATAAGTCCCATTTGAAATCAATAGTCTTCACCATATAGGAACCAGCAGAGGAAGTATCGAGCAGGTTGCGATTATCAAGAGAAAGCCGAGCATAAAAATTCTGAATAATCATTTCCCAAGAGAGCTCATGATTGGGGCATGAATATAACATTGACTTAAGCCTCCCCCAATCTTGAGCGATGCTTTCTCCTTCGCGAGGCCAGAAATTATATATGTAATTACGATCAGGATGAACAAGATGCATAGGATAGAACTTCTGGTGAAATTCCAACTTCAATCGCTTATAGTTCCAATATCTCGTATCATCACATAGCATATACCATGTCATTGCTTCTCCCTTCAAAGATAAAGGGAAAACCTTCCTTTTGACAACATCATCGGGAATACCTGCAGGCTTAAATAATCCACAACCTTCATCCACAAAGATAAGGTGTAAGTCGGGATGCAATGTTCCGTCTCCTGCAAAAGGATTAGCTAGCAGTTTCTCTATCATACCCGAAGGAATCTCAAAGTGAATATTTTCATAAGGTTTAGTAGGTTGAGGATCATCTATTGGCTCTTATGGTTGGGGTGAAGATACCCCAAACAAGCCCCTCAAAGGATTAGTTTCCATACTGACAAGTAACAGAAAATTTCAGCACACTATATAAATGTTTCCTTACCAAGTTCCACTCACCACGAGCGCTACGCTCCCTGGCAACGGCGCCAGAAAAGAGTCTTGATGACCCACAAGTATAGGGGATCTATCGTAGTCCTTTCGATAAGTAAGAGTGTCGAACCCAACGAGGAGTAGAAGGAAATGATAAGCGGTTTTCAGTAAGGTTTTCTCTGCAAGCACTGAAATAGTAGGTGATAGATAGTTTTGTGATAAGATAAATAGCAACGAGCAAAAAGTAAATAAAGTGCAGCAATGTGGCCCAATCCTTTATGTATCAAAGGATAAGCCTGGACAAACTCTAGTAATGAAGAAAGAGCTCCCGAGGACACATTGGGAATTATCGTCAAGCTAGTTTTCATCACGTTCGTAAGATTCGCGTTCGGTACTTTGATAATTTGATATGTGGGTGGACCGACACTTGGGTACTTCCCTAACATGGACAAGCATCCCACTTATGATTAACCCCTATTGCAAGCATCCGCAACTACAAAAAGGAGTATTAAGGTAAACCTAACCACAGCATTAAACATATGGATCCATATCAACCCCTAACGAAGCAATGCATAAACTAGGGTTTAAGCTTCTGTCACTCTAGCAACCCATCATGTACTTATTACTTCCCCATGCCTTCCTCTAGGCCCAAATAATGGTGAAGTGTCATGTAGTCGACGTTCACATAACACCACTAGAGGAGAGACAACATACATCTCATCAAAATATCGAACGAATACCAAATTCGCATGACTACTAATAGCAAGACTTCACCCATGTCCTCAGGAACAAACATAACTACTCACAAAGCATAATCATGTTCATAATCAGAGGGGTAATAATATGCATAAAGGATCTGAACATATGATCTTCCACCAAGTAAACCAAATAGCATCAACTACAAGGAGTAATCAACACTACTAGCAACCCACAGGTACCAATTTGTGGTTTGGATACAAGATTGGATACAAGAGATGAACTAGGGTTTTGAGAGGAGATGGTGCTGGTGAAGATGTTGATGGAGATTGACCCCCTCCCGATGAGAGGATCATTGGTGATGACGTTGGTGATGATTTCCCCCTCCCGGAGGGAAGAGCTCCGCCAGAGCCCTAGGTTGATTCCGCCAAGGTTCCGCCTCGTGGCGGTGGAGTTTCGTCCCGTAAGCTTTCCCACGATTTTTTCCAGGACAAAACCCTTCATATAGCAGAAGATGGACGCTGGAAGCCCACTAGGGGGCCCAGGAGATAGGGGCGCGCCCTACAGGGGGGCGCCCTCCTGTCTCCTAGACAGGGTGTGGGCCCCCTGGCCTATTTCTTTTGCCCAAAAATTCTTATTAAATCTGAAAAGTTGTTTCATGGAGTCTCAGGTCTTTTGGAGTTGTGCAGAATAGGTTTCCAACGTTTGCTCCTTTTCCAGCCAGAATTCCAGCTGCCGGCATTCCCCCTCTTCATGGTAAACCTTGTAAAATAAGAGATAATAGCCATAAGTATTTGAGATATAATGTGTAATAACAGCCCATAATGCAATAAATATTGATATAAAAGCATGATGCAAAATGGACGTATCATAAGCCATAAAGCAGAACAACATCCCGCCAAAGAACACAATACGGTATTTACAGTCTTCGAGACTTTTGCCTCAAACAATAGGCACAAGCGAGCTCATCGTAGGTCCGCTGAAATCTGCCATGTGGCAAAAATAAATCCGTGGAACGACACTGCTATAACCTTCAATGCCAGTGACGAACCTCGACTCCAGACCATCCGGGCACTAGCCACCCTGGTCCTTAGCCCAATCGTGGACGGCTTTCGGCTCTCTAAAGTAGTCATGGACGGGGGAAGCGGATTAAACTTGATCTACGAAGAAACACTCAACAATATGGAAATTGGTAAAAGCCACATCGAACAAAGCGGCACAACCTTCAGGGGAATTATCCCTAGTCGGGAAGCGCAGTGTGCGGGAAAAATCACACTCGATGTTGTATTCGGCACCACAGAGAATTATAGGTCCGAAGAAATTACATTCCAAGTGGCTCCTTTCAGTAGTGGATACCACGCCTGTCGGTGTCAAAACCGGCGGATCTCGGGTAGGGGGTCCCGAACTGTGTGTCTAGGCGGATGGTAACAGGAGACAAGGGACACGATGTTTTACCCAGGTTTGGGCCCTCTTGATGGAGGTAAAACCCTACATCCTGCTTGATTAATATTGATGATGTGTGTTACAAGAGTGGATCTACCACGAGATCAAGGAGGCTAAACCCTAGAAGCTAGCCTATGGTATGATTGTTGTTCGTCCTATGGACTACAGCCATCTGGTTTATATAGACACCGGAGAGGGCTAGGGTTACACAGAGTCGGTTACAAAGGTAGGAGATCTACATATCCGTATCGCCAAGCTTGCCTTCCACGCCAAGGAAAGTCCCATCCGGACACGGGACGAAGTCTTCAATCTTGTATCTTCATAGTCTTGGAGTCTGGCCGATGATGATAGTTCGGCTATCCGGACACCCCCTAGTCCGGAACTCCCTCAGTAGCACCTGAACCAGGCTTCAATGATGATGAGTCCGGCGCGCATATTGTCTTCGGCATTGCAAGGTGGGTTCCTCCTCCGAATAATTTATAGAAGATCGTGAACACCAGGATAGTGTCCGGCTCTGCAAAAATAAATTCCACGTACCACCGTAGAGAGAATAATATTACACAAGATCAATCTCCTAACGTATTCTGCAGCGTGACGTCACACCACTTCCAAGCCTTTACTTAAATTGTTTTTATTGTTCCACCTCAGCGCGTTTAGCGAAGCGGTTTCCTTGGCACGTCTTGTCGAAGCAGAGATCGTGTTCCCCTTATTCCGGGATTCCCATCAATACGGACGTGGGTAACCCAACCGCGCCCGTCGCCACGCCCCCTCTATCGAAGGCGGGTTCCAAATGGTCACGAGGACGGCTCTTGGTATTCTTCCTCTTTATAATGAGACCAAGGCCCGTTTTTTTATTCAATCCTCTATCGAATCCGCCCCTCTCCCCGAGTTCCAACACCCAGGGCTCCAAATTCGGGTACCTTCAATCTTCGACAATGTCCGGTCCTGACCTACGAGGCCGGTGGATGCCTTCCTCCATCACGGAAGAGGACGTGCTAAAGCTGAGAGACGCCAGGTACTTAACCTACGAGATTTCGCATAGGCTGCCTACTCGAGGGCAAGTTATCCCAACTCCCGAGCCTGGCGAGAGCGTCGTGTTCGTGTCTCACCTCCGTCGGGGTTTAGGCTTCCCGACAGATCCCTTCGTGAGGGGGCTCATGTTTTACTATGGGTTGGAATTGCACGACTTGGCTCCGGAGTCCATCCTCCATATCTCATCATTCATTGTCGTCTGCGAAGCCTTCTCCGCACAACCCCTCACTTCGGCTTGTGGCTCAAAACCTTCAACGTGGAGCCGAAGATGATTGAGGGGCGTCAGGCAGAGTGCGGTGGGGCGGTTATAAGCAAGAGGGCCGAAGCTCCATGGCCCAAGGGCTCTTTCCAGGAGGAGCTCGGCTTGTGGCAACAGGAGTGGTTTTATATCACCGCTCCCCGGGGCAGCAGGCAGAAGCCGTCGCCCGTCTTTCGCTCAGGCCCTCCACAGCAGTTGTCGTCATGGGTCAACAAGGGGCGTGACTGGGGGCCGCCCAAAGACGTCCCCCTGTTGCAGGACCGGATTCGAGGCCTCCAAGAAAGGGAGATCAATCTGGTCGCAGTGGTACAGGTCATGTTGATCCGGCGCCTACTGCCCTGCAAACGTCGCCCCCTCCGCCTGTGGGAATTTAATCCGGAGGGGCCACGAGCTCTTCAACACTTCATGGGTTTGACACCCATGGAGATGTATAAACTGTTCTTCGGATCGCAAGAGACGCATCCGGAATTGACCGAGGACGCTGGCCTAAGCTGCAATCGCCCGGATACTCAAGTAAGTAGCCTTGTGTCCAGACACACCGTCCATTTAGTTATCGTGAGCCTGCCTTTTAACCAGCTATCCCTGGACAGGAGTGGATAGCGCAAGCAAAACTGATACGGTGTCCGGCCCCCCTCCCTGAGACCACGCAGGATCCCGTGTTAATCAAAATGTTGGAGGTTGCACCTTCGAATGAGGGCGAAGGGGGGCACGGGGAAACTGTCACCTCTGCCAAGGAGGTTTTTAGTAAGGGAGGAATCGAGAGTCCCTCCTTCCAGGGGGAGAAGAGGACCGCTTCCGAAGACCCGGAGGCCAAGGCCTCAAAGCGGGGAAAGAAATCTGTACCGGAAGGTCCTGCACCGGGAAGAGCCCCGGCCGTACTGTCTCCTCGGAGGAATCAGCCCTCTAACGAGCCGTAAGTGAAAAGGGGGATTTTATAATTATTAGACACCCCTGCTTAATGTCTAAAGGTAACCAAAGTTTTTACCTTGTAGTTCGGATCTCAGCCCATCTCAGCACAGCTCATCTTCAGGAGACCTTCGTCCGGAGATGATGGAGAGCGAAACGCCTCCATCTGCCGCCCCATCGCACGGGGCGGACGACCCTGAGGTGTTGTCGTGGAGGGTCTCCCCGAGTCCGGCGGGGCCGGGGAGTTCGGCACCCATTGGAGTACGGCCGGTGGAGCTACAGGATTTCCTTAAGAAGGTGTCCATCTCAGAAGATCACCGCACATTAATGGGTAATGTGATTGAGAGGATCTCGTCCGCCGAAAGTGGGTTGTATGAGGCCGTCGGAAGTTTACTGACGGGATTTGAGGTACGCAAAAAATGACATACCTGTTGACAGTTTTGCACATGAAATGCGCCTTGTATAGATAGTAGCCCCTGAGACTTGGTATGCTGTCGAAAACGGCAGCGTGCCTAGGATCATAATCTCAGTTATTAACTGTCGCCTTTCCTATGTAGGTGGCGGAACGTTCGGTGGCCAGCCGGACTGATGGATTCGCCGAGCTGAAGAAGCAACTCGACGCTGCAGATGCGGACATCTCGCTGGTCAATAAATGACTTGATGAGTCACAAGGTATGTGATTGCGCCGCGGTCGCTTAGTAAGGAAGCTGATGCCCATTCCTTACAAGTTGTATGCTTGATGCAGATGGTGCTGCTGCTGTGGAAGACCTTCGAGCAGAACTTGCTTGGGCCAAGGAGCAAGCCAGAAAAAGCGAGGCGGCTGCCTTGAAGGCAGCGGAAGAGCTAGAAGCCGAGAAGGCTGCTCACTGCCGAAGCAGGGAGGAGATGGCCGGAATGGCCATGAAATTAAAAGTTGCTACCGACCGCCTGGAGGTTCTTGAAGGAGAACGTCGAGCGGAGCAAGAGGACCTGAAGAAGGCCGATGCCGAAGCCAAGGATGCCCGTAGTGCGATGCGGGCTATGAAGGAGGAACTGCGTCAGGTCGGAGACATTGTGGCTGGAAAGCCATTTATGCTGCGTAGGAAGTTCACGGATCCGAAGTATGCTCAGCTGGGCCGATTGTACGGTGCGGAGGATCCTTATCTGGACTTGGCGGCGAGTGCGGCTGACGCAGTCATGCACTTTTGAAGCCAGGAGGATCATGAAATGGAAGAGCTTTTCTGGTCTCAATTCCATAGTCCGGAGCGTCCACTTCCGTTGAGTGATCGGCTGGTTGAGTGGGCTGAGCTGAATAGATTGTCCGGACTAGCCATGACGGATGTGGTCACTCATCTGTGGCCGAAAAGGCCCAAGCCGAAGAGTTATTTTGGCTTGTTGCAGCAATTCCTTGGGGCAGTGCCGCATATTAAAGCGATGAAGCGGTCGGAATGCATAGAAGGTGCACGGATGGCTCTCGCCCGTGGTAAAACATACTGGGCGGAGATGGATGCCATCGCTGTTGCATCCCGGGGTTCGGACAAAAGCCGATTCCCCACCGAGCATTACTTTGAGGAAGTCCTGCAGGGCGCTCGTATAATAGAGTCGCAGTGCTCGAAAGATGTTATGTTTGAATGAGATGTATGATTTCTAAGATCATGTTTATAATGCAATGACTTTTTATACTTGTGTGTTCAAGTATTAAACTATCTCCTGTGCGGCCGTATATATATGTATAATCTGAAAGATGGCAGTCTTTGGCTTCAGCCCCCACGCACATGGTGCGGGGGTGTTTGCAAAAAGAAAATCGCGTTTTCACACTTAATCCAACGTCTTGGTCCTTTTAAGGAGGTGATAGCGTAGCAAACTAGGCAACCGGACTATAATGCTTTATCACTTTCACTTAGCCATAGGAGCTCGAATGTGGGGCTACTATATAGCCCCTGATGGCACCGCGCTTCTCCGAACTCGGGGCGCGTATGTGCCTGACCGGGAAGCGGTCCTTCATCAAAGCGGAGGAATTCTAAACATTGCAATGGTCGATCGAGTGGTTTACCAGTCTCTCGCTGTATCATGACAGTCAGTTTTCGGCTTTCTCTACTGAGGTGCTCTCCCGGCCGAACCGGGGCACAATCGCAGTAGTTCTCCTGGTGCCGCGTTAGCCGATGATACGGAACGTAAGGCAGCAAAACACAGGAGTCGGGCAAACCCAACATTTTACCAAAGACATGATTCGGAGCTGATGCATATAAGGCCTAACTCGAGACGCCGAACACTCCCTGAGGTGTTCGGTCTTTATGATATTGGGCCGAACAAAGCCCTAAGCCCCTAGAGTCCAGGTACAGGCGGGAACTTCTGACGCGGCCGATGCCAAAACGCCGGCCTCCTCCTCGGCTCTGGTAGGAAACCGGGGGATGTGTATCAACAAGAGATAGTAAGAAAGGTTTACGCAGGGTCTTAATCTAAAAAGAATCCTTGCAACGGGTCCCTACTGCACGTATGCGCCTGTGTCTCCATTGTGCTGTATCCTGGACGGGTGTAGCACGTGCTTCATCTGTAAAAGAGAAGAACTTAGTTTCTAAGAAATATCGTGCAAAAATTAAAATAAAGTATAATTTGGAAGATGAAGAAAGTTGAGCTTTATTGGCTTTCATCATTTATGCGCGCGGCCCCCTAAAAAAAGGGGGGGTGTGGCTGGGAAGCCCCTTGTTAGCTTACGTCGGACTTGTCTAACCATGTCCGAGGTCTAAATGACCTGTTTTTCAGGGACTTTGACCTGCATGGTCTGATTAATGTGTGGCTGTCAAAGCAGTCGCACATTCTCTGTGGTCGAGGGACACTCAGAGTTGTGAGATTATGCCACGTGGACCGGGCATTTCTAAGCGTAAGAGACGCGTAATGTTGTATTGCATTAAAGCAGGTGAAAGCTTCGCGCCCCAGTAGCGCTTACGGGCTACTGCTTAAATGGGGCGACGAAGAGTGAGCTTTTCACGATGGAGGTTGTCGGATGAACCGAACGCGACCTCTAGTGGTACAGGCCTGTAAAATTGGCTTAAAAGGCCTGGCGTCACTCCTTTGAAGGAAGTGCTGCTATAGCGAATTTTGGTGGGTTCTATCCCCAGTCTGCGGACGGTGTCCTGGTATAGCAGGTGCCGCGCTGCGTGTTATCACGTGAAGTGAGTTCACTGTTTTGACTTCTAGTGGGAAAGTCTTTTGGTTTCTGGAGCGCTGCTTTTGGATTTCGTCACTTTCACTTGGTGTGTCGAGCCCCTTGTGTTCGGTGTTAAGTCGGTCGGACTGCTTCAAGACCCAACAATCTCTATGGGTATGGTTTGCAGGCTTCCCGGAGGTACCATGTATTTGGCACAGTCTGTCCAGAATCTTGTTTAGGTTGGATAGCTCGTCACTGTTGTCCTTGAGGGGCAGTGTTTTGTTGTTCGGCCGAGAGCTTTTGAATCCGGCGTTGACCGCCGTACTATTTGGGCCATTTTCCTTATTCCAGCGCTGATCTTTTCTGCGTCGTGATTTCCCATTTTCATCCCTGATTTCGGATGTACTCGGGTCGCTGGTGCTGCATCTAGCCAGCCAGCTGTCTTCCCCTGCGCAAAAGCATGTCATGAGGCTTGTTAGTGCGGCCATTGTTCTTGGTTTTTCCTGGCCGAGGTGTCTGGCGAGCCATTCATCTCGGACATTGTGTTTAAAGGCTACTAAGGCTTCAGCGTCCAGACAGTCGACTATTTGGTTCTTTTTAGTGAGGAACCTGTTCTAGAATATGCGTGCTGATTCTCCGGGCTGTTGAGTTATGTGACTTAAATCGTCTGCATCCGGAGGCCGGACATAAGTCCCCTGAAAATTTGCTCGAAACGCATCCTCAAGCTCTTCCCAACTTCCAATCGTATTTTCTGGGAGGCTTTTAAGCCAATGCCGAGCCGGCCCTTTGAGCTTGAGGGGTAGGTATTTTATGGCATGGAGATCGTCTCCTCTTGCCATATGTATGTGTAGGATATAATCCTCAATCCAGACTCCGGGGTCTGTTGTTCCGTCGTATGCCTCTATGTTTACGGGTTTGAATCCCGCTGGAAATCCATGATCCAGTACCTCGTCGGTAAAACATAGTGGGTGTGTGGCGCCCCTGTATTTGGGTGTGCCGTTGTCTTCAAATGCTCGGCTAGTTGTGTTACTTCCTGGAGTCTTCTTTTTTGGCCCATAGATAGACCTGGCCGGGTTATCCTTTTTCCGAGGATCTTTGTGCTGATCATGTGCCGGCTTGTGTGCGGCGCCCCTTGTTGCTCTTGGCCTGTCATCTGGTCGTCTATCCGGCCAGGCGGCTTCTTTCTTTTTTGACTGCGGGGGCTCTAAGGCCTCCTCGTCAAATTCGGGCAACAGCTTGCGCTTCGGGTAGCTCTTTGTCTGGTGACTAGTGCCATATTTATCTGCGGTGTTGAGTACTTTGCTCCTTCTCATTCTGAGTGCGTCCTTGCTGTTTTGAGCTTCCGCTTTTGCTTCTTCAAACTTCTTGCAGTGGCGACGAGCCTTTTATGAAGATTCATATGCTCTGGTGATGTGAGATCATCTTCGCCGGAGATGGGTTGCTTGTCCAGTTCATGTTCGGATGGCTGCTTGTTAACGTGTGCGTCGTCCATTGCTTCACCCTGCTCTAGGGCCGGGTCTGTATGGGTGCCGTTTTTGTCGATGCCGGTCTTCGGGCGGCGCTTGCGTCGCCGCTTTGTTTGTTTGTTGGGGGAGTTGTCCTTCGCCACGTCCTATTTTTCCTCATCGTCGCTTCCTTTTGGTGTGTCCACCATGTATACGTTGTGAGCTGGGGTGGCTTTCCCGTGCCCGTTAGGCGCTGGTTCTTGGTCGTCTCCGGCATCGTCGTCCATACCGTCGATGTCTTCGGAGTCATAGTCTAGCATGTCGGTTAGATCATCGACAGCGGCTACCAAGTGGGTGGTGGGTGGGCTTTGAATTTCTTCATCGTCCGCATCCCAACCTTCCTGACTGCAGTACGGCCAGGGCTCTCCTGATAATGAAAGATACTTTAGCGAACTCAAGATGTCGCCGAAAGTTGAGTGTTGAAAGATGTCCGCTGCGGTGAATTCCATGATCGGCGCCCAATCGGATTCGATCGGGGAGGGTGCGGGGGGTTCGGAGTCCGGCGAGGAGTCCGGCGCCTCGGAGTCATGAGCTTTATGAGGGATAAAGTCAGTGTTCGGCTCTATCGCCATAGAGGTTGCAGCCCCCGAGGCGGTGTCTAGCCATCCGTCCTCGATCTGCGCAGCCGGCTCCGAATTGAAGATCGGAGCGGGTTCGAGTGCGGCCTCCAGGGCATTGTCTGGCTGAAGAGCTAAATCATGCTCGCCGTGACAGTGCGGCACGCTAGGCTGTGGCTCGAATCCATTGAGGATCAACTCCCCGCGGATGTCAGACGTGAAGTTCAAACTTCCAAATCTGACCTGACGGCCAGGGGCGTAGCTTTCGACCTGCTCCAGATGGCTAAGCGAATTGGCCCGCAGTGCAAAGCCGCCGAATACGAAGATCTGTCCGGGAAGAAAGGTCTCACCCTGGACTGCATCGTTGATGATGGTCGAAGAAGCCATCGAGCCTATTGGTGACGACACAGAGGAACTCTCAATGAAAGCACCAATGTCGGTGTCAAAACCGGCAGATCTCGGGTAGGGGGTCCCGAACTGTGCGTCTAGGCGGATGGTAACAAGAGACAAGGGACACGATGTTTTACCCAGGTTTGGGCCCTCTTGATGGAGGTAAAACCCTACGTCATGCTTGATTAATATTGATGATGTGTGTTACAAGAGTGGATCTACCACGAGATCAAGGAGGCTAAACCCTAGAAGCTAGCCTATGGTATGATTGTTGTTCGTCCTATGGACTATAGTCATCCGGTTTATATAGACACCGGAGAGGGCTAGGGTTACATAGAGTCAGTTACAAAGGTAGGAGATCTACATATCCGTATCGCCAAGCTTGCCTTCCACGCCAAGGAAAGTCCCATCCGGACATGGGACGAAGTCTTCAATCTTGTATCTTCATAGTCTTGGAGTCCGGTCGATGATGATAGTTCGGCTATCCGGACACCCCCTAGTCCGGAACTCCCTCAACGCCCTTCTAGGGCAGGACGCGTTTACAAGCTTTCAAGCTATACCCCATTACGGGTACATGAAGCTTAAAATGCCCGAACCCAATGGAATCATCACTCTAGCCAGTGATCTGGACGTCGCACTTCGCGCCGAAAACAAAACCGCAGCACAAGCCCTGGAAGCATTATCCGAAGCCCTAGCAGCCGAAGAATTAACAACACTGAGGGCCACCATGGATAGGGACGACGTGATACTCAACAAGCGACCCAAGTCCACCTCATTTTAACCCGTGGACGAGATAGTCAAATTCCAAGTCCATCCAACGGACCCCATGAAGACAGCTTCCATCGGGACACAGTTGAGCCCCGTGATGGACGCCGCACTGCGAGACTTCTTACGCGAGAATTGGGACATTTTCGCCTGGCACCAATCGGACATGCCGGGCATCCCACGCAGACTGGCCGAACACAGCCTCAATATACTAAAAGGGTACAAACCTGTCAAGCAGACTCTAAGGCGGTTCTCAGAGCCCAAACGGCAAGCCATGGGGGAAGAGCTAGCCAAGCTACTCGAGGCCGGATTCATCAAAGATATCAAGCATCCGAATTGGCTGGCAAATCTGGTAATGGTACCAAAGAAGGACAATTCCTGGCGCCTATGCGTCGACTTCAAAGACCTCAACAAGGCTTGCCCCAAGGATCCCTTTCCCCTCCCTCGCATCGATCAAATCATTGATGCCACAGCTGGACATGACTCGCTATGTTTCCTCAACGCTTACTCTGGATACCATCAAATAAACATGGCAGAGTCTGACCAAGCTGCAACAGCTTTCATAACGCCATATGGCCCTTTTTGCTTCAACACTATGCCTTTTGGGCTTAAGAATGCCGGCGCAACCTATCAACGCATGATTCAAACATGCCTGGAAAAACAGATCGGCAAAACAGTGGAGGCATATGTGGACGACGTGGTCATAAAAACAAGAAACGTCGAAACCCTAATAGATGAGTTGAGGCTTACATTCGATAACCTCCGGACATACGACATCAAGTTGAATCCGAAAAAATGCATTTTCGGTGTCCCCTCGGGGAAACTGCTGGGCTTCATTGTCTCCAATACAGGAATTGAAGTGAATCCGGCAAAAATCCGAGCTCTATCGTAGTTGGCTATACCAACAGACCTCAAGCACATCCAGAAACTAGCTGGATGCGTGGCCGCTTTGAGCCGCTTTATCTCCAAGTTAGGAGAAAAGGAATTACCTCTTTACCACCTCCTTCGGCGCACTGAATACTTCGTGTGGACGGATGCAGCCGCGGCCGGACTCGATGAAATAAAGACCTTACTGGCCAGTAATCCAGTCCTAACAGCGCCAAATATTGGCGAGCCTATGCTAGTGTACATAGCTACAACACATCAAGTTCTAAGCACAGTGCTCGTCGTCGAACGAGAGGTTGACGGATACAAATTCCCGCTCCAAAAGCCGGTTTATTACGTATCCACGGTCCTCACCCCATGCAAATCACGATACCCACACTATCAAAAAATAGCATACGCGGTCTTCATGGCATCCCGGAAGCTGCGACACTACTTTCAAGAGTGTTCGATTACGGTGGCCTCCGAAGTTCCACTCAATGACATAATAAATAACCGCGACGCTATGGGCCGGATTGCTAAATGGGTGATAACCCACAAGTATAGGGGATCGCAACAGTTTTCGAGGGTAGAGTATTCAACCCAAATTTGTTGATTCGACACAAGGGGAGCCAAAGAATATTCTCAAGTATTAGCAACTGAGTTGTCAATTCAACCACACCTGGAAACTTAATATCTGCAGCAAGGTGTTTAGTAGCAAAGTAATATGATAGTGGTGGTAACGGTAACAAAGGTAAAGACAAAAAAAGTAATGTTTTTGGTATTTTTGTAGTGATTGTAACAGTAGCAACGGAAAAGTAAATAAGCGTAAACCAGTATATGGAAAACTCGTAGGCACCGGATTAGTGATGGATAATTATGCCGGATGTGGTTCATCATGTAATAGTCATAACATAGGGTGACACAGAACTAGCTCCAGTTCATCAATGTAATGTAGGCATGTATTCCGTATATAGTCATACGTGCTTATGGAAAAGAACTTGCATGCCATCTTTTGTCCTACCCTCCCGTGGCAGCGGGGTCCTAATGGAAACTAAGGGATATTAAGGCCTCCTTTTAATAGAGAACCGGAACAAAGCATTAGCACATAGTGAATACATGAACTCCTCAAACTATGGTCATCACCGGGAGTGGTCCCGATTATTGTCACTTCGGGGTTGCCGGATCATAACACATAGTAGGTGACTATAGACTTGCAAGATAGGATCTAGAACACACATATATTCATGAAAACATAATAAGTTCAGATCTGAAATCATGGCACTTGGGCCCTAGTGACAAGCATTAAGCATAGCAAAGTCATAGCAACATTAATCTCAGAACATAATGGATACTAGGGATCAAACCCTAACAAAACTAACTCGATTACATGATAAATCTCATCCAACCCATCACCGTCCAGCAAGCCTACGATGCAATTACTCACGCACGGCGGTGAGCATCATGAAATTGGTGATGGAGGATGGTTGATGATGACGACGGCGATGAATCCCCCTCTCCGGAACCCCGAACGGACTCCAGATCAACCCTCCCGAGAGAGATTTGGGCTTTGCGGTGGCTCCGTATCGTAAAACGCGATGAAACTTTCTCTTTGATTTTTTTCTCCCCGAAAGCCAATATATGGAGTTGGAGTTGGCGTTGGAGGGCCACCAGGGGGCCCACGAGGTAGGGGGCGCACCCAGGGGGAGGGGCGCGCCCCCCACCCTCGTGGACTGGGTGTGGGGCCCCTGGTGTTCATCTTTGGCAAGGATTTTTTATTATTTATTCTAAGATATTCCGTGGAGTTTCAGGTCATTCCGAGAACTTTTGTTTTCTGCACATAAAACAACACCATGGCAATTCTGCTGAAAATAGCGTCAGTCCGGGTTAGTTCCATTCAAATCATACAAGTTAGAGTCCAAAACAAGGGCAAAAGTGTTTGGAAAAGTAGATACGACGGAGACGTATCAACTCCCCCAAGCTTAAACCCTTGCTTGTCCTCAAGCAATTCAGTTGACAAACTGAAAGAGAAAAAAGAAAAACTTTTACAAACTCTGTTTGCTCTTGTTGTTGTAAACATGAAAAGACAGCATTCAAGTCTCAGCAATTATTATGAACTAACCATACTCACAATGACACGTAGGTCTCACAATTACTCATATCAATAGCATAATCAGCTAGCGAGCCATAATAATAAAACTCGGGTGACAACACTTTCTCAAAATAATCATAACATGATATAACAAAATGGTATCTCGCTAGACCTTTCTGAGACCGCAAAACATAAATGCAGAGCACCTTTAAAGATCAAGGACTGACTAAACATTGTAATTCATGGTAAAAGAGATCCATTCAAGTCATACCCAATATAAACCAATAATAATGAATGCAAACGACAATGTGCTCTCCAGCGGGTGCTTTTTAATAAGAAGGGTGATGACTCCACATAAAAGTAAATAGATAGGCCCTTCACAGAGGGAAGCAGAGATTTGTAGAGGTGCCAGAGCTCGGTTTTGAAATAGAGATAAATTATATTTTGAGCGGCATACTTTCATTGTCAACATAACAACTAAAAGACAACGATATCTTCCATGCTAAACAGATTATAGACGGTTCCCAAACAGAATGGTAAAGTTTATACTCCCCTTCCTCCACAAGCATCAATCCATGGCTTGCTCGAAACAACGAGTGCCTCCAACATTCAATGGGTCCCAAGGGGAGTTTTGTTTGCAGTTATTTTGATTTAGTTTGCCTAAAGCATGGGACTGGGCATCCCGAATACCAGCCATTTTCTCGTGAATGAGGAGCGGAGTCCACTCCTCTTGAGAATAACCCGCCTAACACGGAAGATAAGGGTAGCTCTAGTTGACATATGAGCTATTCGAGCATGCAAAACAGAATGTTTATTTGAAGGTTTAGAGTTTGGCACATACAAATTTACTTGGAACGGCAGGTAAATACCGCATATAGGAAGGTATGGTGGACTCAGATGGAATAACTTTGGGGTTTAAGGAGTTTGGATGCACAAGCAGTATTCCCGCTTAGTACAAGTGAAGTCTAGCAAAAGACTGGGAAGCGACCAACTGAGAGAGCGATAACAGTCGTAAACATGCATTAAAATTAATTCACACCGAGTACAAGCATGAGTAGGATATAATCCACCATGAACATAAATATCATGAAGGCTATGTTGATTGGATTCATCTACATGTGTGAACATGTGCCAAGTCGAGTCACTCAATGCATTTAAAGGAGGATACCACCCCATCATACCATATCATAATCATTCTAATAGCATGTTGGCATGCAAGGTAAACCATTATAACTCATAGCTAATCAAGCATGGCACAAGCAACTATAATCTCTAAATGTCATTGCAAATATGTTTACTTCATAATAGCTGAATCAAGAATGATGAATCATCATATTTACAAAAACAAGAGAGGTCGAGTTCATACCAGCTTTTCTCTTCCCAATAAGTCCATCATATATCATCATTATTGCCTTTCACTTGCACGACCGAACGGTGTGTATAATAATAAGAGTGCACGTGCATGGACTAAGCTGGAATCTGCAAGCATTCAACTCAAGAGAGAAGACAAGTAATATGGGCTCTAAGTTAGATAAACAATAATGCATATGAGAGCCACTAAGCATTTTCAATATGGTCTTCTCGACCCCCAAAGAAAGAAAAAGAAAAATAAAAACTATTTACACGGGAAAGCTCCCAACAAGTAAAAAGAAGAACGGGAAATATTTTTGGGTTTTCTTTTTAATTCTACTACAAGCATGGAAAGTAGACTAACTATTTTTTTAGTTTTCCTTAAGGTTTAACAAACACACAAGAAGAAAGCAGGAAAAAGAAATTTAAACTAGCATGGATAATACAATGAAAGAGTATGAGCACCGACATCTAGAAATGAGTGTGTGTGTGTGTGAACATAAATGTAATGTCAGTGAGAAATACGTACTCCCCCAAGCTTAGGCTTGTGGCCTAAGTTGGTCTATTGCCAGGGATGGCCTGGCGGATATCCGTAGGTGAAGCTGAGGTCGTAGTGTGACGAAGAAGACTCTGACTACCACTGGCTGGCAGCCTCCTCTGGATCCCAAGAATAAACAGATAGTCATGGAGGCTCATCTTGTGGCTCCGGCTCCGGGGCTGGTGCAGGATTCCGATAGGCTTGAACAGCCGACCACAGAACGATGTGAGGTTCTGCAGACAAGTTAAACAAAGAAGGAGCAGGCAAAGTAATAGTCTCAGGGTGATGTTTATCAAAGTACAATTTATATTTGAGCTCCCCATCACGACTCTGAACAAGAAAATCATGCGCTATCATACTCTTGTAATCTAAATAAGCACGGGGCAGCGCTGTTTCTTCTTTCTCCGCATGCCTAATAGGTATTTCATAATGTTCAGCTAGGCGTGAAGCATAAATACCTCCAAAAATGGGGCCCTTAGTATGGTTCAGACTTAACCATCTAGCAACAATTCCACCCATACTAACAGAGTTATCGCGGTATAAACCATGGAGCAAAATAATAATATCAGGAATAATAAGGTTCCCACAGTTTCCGCGTCCAATCAAGCAACAACTAGCAAATATGGCAAAGTAGCGTAAAACAGGATAATGAATGCTAGTGATCCTCGCATCAGAAACCTTCCTGGTTTCTCCCACCGTGATAGTGTTGACAAAAGCTTCTAATTCATTATGGTGGGGTTCATCTAAGGTGCCCTCAAAGGGTATTCTGCAAACCTCGCAGAATTCTGCTAATGTCATCTCTTTAACAACGTCATATAAATGAAACTCTACTGTTGGAGGTGATTTCTTAGGGAAAAAGTAGAAGTTTTGCACAAAAGTATTTGTGAGTAAGAGATACTGATGATGTTGGTCGTGGAGGAAGTCGGTGAGGCCGGCGTTCTCAATCAATAAATAGAAACTTCATGAATCCCAGCTCTCCTCAAGAAGTCATCGGAAGGCCATTCACACGGTCGGACCTCCGCAGTGCGAGGTAAATTAAATTAGGGCTTCTCCTCTTCTGCCTTTTGTTTTTCCTTAGAGCTTCGGCTCGACAAGCCCCTCAAAAGTCTCTTCATTATTTCTGAAACATTCTGAAATTTTTAGTAACCTCAAATAAAAGTGAACCAATCTTCAATAAAATTGATAGCAACAACTCCCACAAGTGCCTAGGGCCTATATCAAGCATTGGAACTACTTGGAACCATATAAATTTGACATGCAAGCTCAAGAACATGGTCACCTATGCAGCACAAATTTGCAATGAATAAAGCACTAGAACAAAAACTAATTGGACCAATGGAGGAGTCACATACCAAGGAACAATCTCCCCAAGCAATTTTGCAAGAGGTGCTTTGAGCAAGGAGATCGAAAATCATAGCAACGGAGGCTGGAACTCGTGCTTGAGTTGGTTTTTCATGTTTGTGTGAGACAGAGGAAGAAGATGGGTGCAGGAATAAGTGGAGGAGGGCCACCATGGGCCCACAAGGCAGGGGGGCACGCCCAGGGGGGTAGGGCGCGCCCTCCACCCTCGTGGCCAGGTGGCATCTCCCCCCGCGGTAATTTTTGCACTAAAAAACCTCAAATATTCCCAAAAAAATCATATTAAATTGGCATGGCATTCTGAGGACTTTTATTTTTGGGATATTTTTATATTGCACGGATAAGTCAGGAAACAGACAGAAAAATACTATTTTACTTTATTTCTACTAAATAACAGAAAATATAGAGAGGGTACAGAAGGTTGTGCTTCTAGTTTCATCCATCTCGTGATCATCAGAATGAACCCACTAACAAGGTTGATCAAGTCTTGTTAACAAACTCATTTCGAATAATCATGGAACCGGAGAAATTTTGAATAACACTAAGTTACCTCAACGGGGATATGAAAATCCCCAACAATAAGAATATCATACTTTTTCTTGACAGTAGGGAGAGGAAATTCAAAACCTCCAAATATAATCGATGGGGTTTTTCCAATAGAGTTGATGCTATAAACTTGAGGTTGTTTCCTTGGAAAGTGTACCGTATGCTCATTACCATTAACATGAAAAGTGACATTGCCTTTGTTGCAATTAATAACAGCCCCTGCAGTATTAAGGAAAGGTCTTCCAAGAATAATAGACATACTATCATCCTCGGGAATATCAAGAATAACAAAGTCCGTTAAAATAGTAACGTTTGCAACCACAACAGGCACATCCTCACAAATACCGACAGGTATAGCAGTTGATTTATCAGCCATTTGCAAAGATATTTTAGTAGGTGTCAACTTATTCAAGTCAAGTCTACGATATAAAGAGAGAGGCATAACACTAACACCGGCTCCAAGATCACATAAAGCAGTTTTAACATAATTTCTTTTAATGGAGCATGGTATAGTAGGTACTCCTGGATCTCCAACTTTCTTTGGTATTCCACCCTTAAAAGTATAATTAGCAAGCATGGTGGAAATTTCAGCTTCCGGTATCTTTCTTTTATTAGTAATGATATCCTTCATATACTTAGCATAAGGATTTGTTTTGAGCACATCAGTTAATCGCATACGCAAAAAGATGGGTCTAATCATTTCAGCAAAGCACACAAAATCCTCATCATCCTTTTCCTTGGATGGTTTCGGAGGAAAAGGCATGGGTTTCTGAACCCATGGTTCCCTTTCTTTACCGTGTTTCCTAGCAACAAAATCTCTTTTGTCATAATGTTGATTCCTTGATTGTGGGTTATCAAGATCAACAGTGGGTTCAACTACTTCATTATCATTACTAGGTTGAGCATCATCATGAACATCATCATTAACATTTTCACTGGGTTCATGTTCATTACCATATTGTGTTTCAGCATCAGACATAGAGATACCATTTGGATTATCAGGTGGTTCAGCAATAGGTTCACTAGAAGTTTGCACAATCCTATCATTTTTCTTTTTCTTCCTCTTAGAAGAACTAGGCATATCAATATTATTTCTCTGAGAATCTCGCTCGATTCTCTTAGGGTGGCCTTCAGGATACAAAGGTTCCTGAGTCATTCTACCAGTTCTAGTAGCCACTCTAACAGCATAATCATTTTTTCTTACTATTCATTTTAGCAAGCACTTCTTTCTGAGCTTTAAGTACTTGTTCTACTTGAGTGGTAACCATAGAAGCATGTTTGCTAACAAGTTTAAGTTCACCTCTAATATCAGCCATATAATCACTCAAGCGTTTAATCATAAAGGTATTCTGTTTTAATTGTCTACCAAAATAAGCATTAAAGTCATCTTGCTTAAACATAAAGTCATCAAACTCATCCAAGCACTGACTAGCAATTTTAGTAGGAGGAACTTCAGCTTTATCATATCTATAGAGAGAATTGACCTTTACTACCTGTGTCGGGATATCGGGAGGTTCTTCAGTAAATAAGTAATTGAGATCATATACTTCTTCAACAGGCGGTAATGTAAGACCATGTATTTCTTCAATAGGAGGTAAATTCTTAACATCTTCAGCTTTAATACCTTTTTCTTTCATAGATTTCTTTGCCTCTTGCATATCTTCGGGACTAAGAAATAGAACACCTCTCTTCTTCGGAGTTGGTTTAGGAATAGGCTCAGTAATTGGCTCAGGAGTTGGCTCAGGAGGTGCCCAATTATTTTCATTTGCCAACATATTATTCAATAAAATTTCAGCGTCATCCGGTGTTCTTTCCCTGAAAAGAGAACCAGCACAACTATCCAGGTAATCTCTGGAAGCATCAGTTAGTCCATTATAAAAGATATCAAATATTTCAGGTTTCTTAAGAGGATGATCAGGCAAAGCATTAAGTAACTTGAGAAGCCTCCCCAAGCTTGTGGGAGACTCTCTTCTTCAATTTGCACAAAATTGTATATTTCCCTCAAAGCAGCTTGTTTCTTATGAGCAGGGAAATATTTAGCAGAGAAGTAATAAATCATATCCTGGGGACTTTGCACACAACCAGGATCAAGAAATTAAACCATTTCTTAGCATCACCCTTTAATGAGAACAAAAATATTTTGAGTAAATAAAGGTGGCGCAAGACTAACGTGCCGTTGGACATAACAACTGTCAGGAGAAGCACCAGATCGAACAAGTACGATGGCTTCAAGATCAACCAGGCCACAGACATCAAACAAGCCAAATCTAAGGTGAGAGCTCGTGTTGTGCCTTCTGTTATGGCAGTCTCTACTACTGCTGCTCCTGCTCAGGTCTCCTCTACAAGCCCACCTTCGACTTCAATTGAAGAAATCCAACTGGTGGGTAGCCGCTGTGGAATTGCTCCTGAGGATCTTTCTGTGGAGAAACTGCTCGATGGACAGCAGCTGGCGCCTTCTTCTGAAGACTGAGATCCCCCTGTCGCCATGAATAAATCCTGGAATGTGTTGTCTTGGAATGTCAGAGGAATAAACTCTGACAGTAAACTTTTGGCTCTTCGTAATGCGATAGACTCTAGTGGCTGTTCGGTGTTATGCATTTAGGAAACTAAGCGTGAATCTTTTGATCTTGATTTTATTAAAACTTTCTGTCCTAAAAGATTTGATAAGTTTGTGTTTGCCCCCTCGGTGGGTGCTTCGGGTGGTATTCTTACAGTGTGGAATAGCTCCCTCTTTGTGGGCTCACCATGGTTGGTTGAGTCATATGATGTGGGTATCTCCTTTGTTTCCTCACAATCGAATGAGACCTGGAATTTAGTTAATGTTTATGGTCCCTGTTCTGGTTAGCGCCGGGTGGATTTCAGCTCATGGTTATTTGATCTCAATATACCTAGTAATGAAAATTGGTTGATTCTGGGGGACTTTAACTTCATTCGCTCACCGGCTAATAGAAATAAACCGGGTGGAGATGCTGCTGATATGCTCCTGTGTAATGAAATTATCCGTGCACAATCTCTTATGGAGTTACCTGTTAAGGGTCGATCGTTTACTTGGAGTAATATGCAAGATGATCCCTTGCTTGAGCAGCTTGATTGGTTTTTCTCGTCGTCAAACTGGACCACTGTTTTCCCTAACACGATGGTGTTGCCACTTGGTAAACCAGTCTTTGATCACGTCCCGTGTGTTGTAGCCATTGAGTCAAAAATCCCCAAGTACAAATTATTTCGGTTTGAAAACTATTGGGTCCAACATGAGGGTTTCTATGATGTGGTCGCTCGCTCCTGGTCCAAACCTTGTCACGCTCCAAATGCGGCTGCTCTTATCTGCAAAAAACTGAAAAACCTCCGTTATGAGCTTAAGAGATGGAGCCGTGGTATCTCCAAACTCAAACTCATGATCCAGAACAGTAATGAAGCTCTTGTGCATCTGGACAGTATAGAAGATAAAAGAGTTCTTTTCATCCAGGAAAAAAATTTCAGATGCATACTGAAATCACATCTTAACAGGTTTTTGAAGTATCAGAATGAATATTGGAGGAAACGATGCACGGTACGATATTTCAGGTTTGCTGATGAAAACACTAAACTTTTCCAATCCCTGGCAACTGAGAGGTTTAGGCATAACTCTATCGCTAACCTACGGGATGGAGATGTTGTGGTTAGTGATCATGTTGGCAAAGAGGAAATTTTGTACAAAACCTACAAGAAGCGTCTGGGATCCTCCAAGCCTACTACCATGCGTTTCAATCTACCCCGGATAATCAAACGAATCCCTGGCCTGGATGTGCTGTCACAGCCTTTCTCTAAAGAGGAGATTGACGCAGTAGTGAAAGATATGCCAACCAACTGTGCCCCAGGCCCTGATGGCTTTAATGGGTGTTTCATCAAGAGCTGCTGGCCGATCATTAAAGAGGATTTTTATAAAATGTGCCAGGATTTCCATGAAGGCAACCTGGATATTGGCAGCATCAATGAAGGATGTATTACATTGATTCCTAAATCTTCTTCTCCTGAAACTGCCAATGACTATAGACCAATAACTTTGCTGAACTGTTGTCTCAAAATTATCATCAAGATCATGGCTAACCGTCTGCAGAAAGTCATTTTGAAGATCGTCCATAGAAACCAATATGGCTTCATTAAGGGGAGGACCATACAAGACTGCCTTGCTTGGTCGTTTGAATATATCCACCAGTGTCAGAGATCGTCGCGTGAGATAATACTGCTCAAATTGGACTTTGCCAAAGCTTTTGACACCATCGAACATGCCCCGATGATGGAGATCATGAAACATATGGGTTTTGATGACAAGTGGCTGGGGTGGATGAACTCTATCTTTGGTTCTGGTGTGTCTCCAGTCTTGCTCAATGGGGTTCCGGGCAGAAAATTTCAATGCAATTGCGGGGTGCGCCAGGGCGACCCCCTCTCTCCGCTGATTTTTGTTCTTGCTACAGACCTTCTCCAGGCTGTTGTCAATGACGCTTTTGCTCAGGGTTTGATCGATCTACCCATCCCATGCAGTCGGGATGGTGACTATCCGGTGGTACAATACGCACATGACACCATCCTGGTGATGCATGCGTGCCCTGTCCAAGCAACCCGTATGAAATCAATTTTGGAAGATTATGCAGCTTCTGTGGGTCTGAAAATTAACTTTCATAAGTCCACGCTTATACCCATTAACCTTGATCAGCAACAGGCGGTTGACTTGGCTCACATCTTCGGCTGCTCCGTTGGATCTATGCCCTTTACTTACCTTGGCCTCCCCATGGGCACAACAAGGCCCACGCTGCTTGATCTCATGCCGTTGGTGCATGGGGTGGAAAGGAAAATGTCAACGGCCCTTGCGTTGATGTCCTCGGGGGCCAAGCTAACCCTGGTCAACTCTGCAGTCACCTCCATGCTGATCTACGCCATGTGTATGCTCAAACTGCACCCAAAGGTTATTGAACACCTTGATAAGCTGTGCAGGTACTGCCTTTGGGCGAAAAATTCTGATGACGGTGTCAAAAACAATTCCCTCGTTGCTTGGGAGTTGGTCTGTTGACCCAAAAATAAAGGGGGGCTCAGTGTCATTGATATCAAAACCCAGAATGCCGCCCTCCTCCTTAAACATCTGTTTAAATTCTATAACCACCATGATGTTCCCTGGGTGACGTTGTCTGGGACTCGTACTATTCTGATAGGGTTCCGCATGCTGTGGAACAACTGGGCTCTTTTTGGTGGCGTGACGTTATGCAGTTCAGTGATGTGTTTCACGGGATCACCAAGGTTGTTCTGGGAAATGGATCATCCTCCCTGTTCTGGAAAGATGCATGGTTCGACGATCGTGACACATCTCTCATGGAGCTCTACCCTAGAGCCTTCTCTTTCTGCCTGAACGAAGATGAGCCCATTGTTAAAATTCTGACTGCCTCTGATCCCAGCCTGATCTTCCACCTACCTCTCTCCACGCAAGCAAGACAGGAAATCAGAGATATTCAGCAGGGATCCATGCATGTTGTGCTTGACAGGGCCTGCAATGATTCTTCGGTTTGCAACCTTGGCGGGTCTTTCTCCTCCAAGAGATACTATGATCACTGTTTCAGAGACACGGTTGCTGACGAGGCCTTCGGGTGGTTATGGAAAGCCAAGAGTCCAATCAAATTCAAAATGTTTGGCTGGCTGTTGATGGTTGATCGACTGAACACTAGAAACATGCTGAAGCGTCACCATTTTACTGTGGCTGGGAACATATACACGTGCATGCTCTGTCCAAGCCCTCCTGAGGAGACTGTTGAGCATCTCTTCTTCAACTGCCCGTTCAGTCGATGTTGTTGGGACAAAGCTGGCATGCTCTGGCCAAGCTCTGGTAATAGACTAACACTGATACATGCTGGCAAAGAGAGTTGCCGCCGGCCGCTGTTCATGGACATTTTCTTGCTGGCGGCTTGGAGCTTATGGAAGGAGTGAAATAACCTCCATTTCAGGGGGATCCCGCATTCTTTTTCATTCGTGGCTTGCTAGGTTTAAAGAGCTCTTGGCTTTGTTAGTTCACAACTGTAAGGAGGCCCTACGTCCCTCCCTGGAAACCTACATACAAAGCTTGTAACTGCTGCCTAGGTAGAATCCTAACTCATGGCTGGGGGGCCTCACACCCCACTTGTAACAATGTTGTAATTGATCCCTTGTGAGTAATACAAAAGTTAGTGGGGGCCTCTCCCACTGTCGTGTTGTTTCAAAAAAAAAGGTGGCGCGATCTCTGATTATTAGTAAACAGGCCAGCTATATCATCTAACTTACGAAGATGTGCCACAATAGTTTCAGATTCATAGCCATAAAAAGGATCAGATTCAACCAAAGTAATTATATCTGGATCGACAGAAAAATCATAATAATCCTGATCAGGAACACGGATAGGTGAAGTAGCAAAAGCAGGGTCGGGTCTCATCCTACCTCTAAAAGATTCTTTACTCCACTTAATTAGCAACCTCTTACGTTCAAGACTATCCTGGCAAGCAAGAACAGTTTCAATAGATTCAACATTAAAAAGATAACCCTCGGGAATAGCAGGCATAGGTTCATCATCACTCACATCATCGTGTTCAGATTCAATAATTTCTCTTTCTCTAGACCTAGCAATTTTCTCATCAAGATATTCACCAAGTGGCACAGTAGTATCAAGCATAGAAGTAGTTTCATCATAAGTATCATGCATAGCAGAAGTGGCATCATCAATAACATGCGACATATCATAATCAATAGCAGTAGTAGGTTTAGGTGTCGCAAACTTACTCATAACAGAAGGAGAATCTAGTGCAAGGCTAGATGGCAATCCCTTACCTCCCCTCGTAGTTGAGGGCAAAATAGTAGTTCGGTCATCTTTCAAATTCTTCATAGTGTCCAGCAGATATAAATCCCAAGTGACTCAAAGAATAGAGCTATGCTCCCTGGCAACAGCGCTAGAAAAAGGTCTTGATAACCCACAAGTATAGGGGATCGCAACAGTTTTCGAGGGTAGAGTATTCAACCCAAATTTGTTGATTCGACACAAGGGGATCCAAAGAATATTCTCAAGTATTAGCAGCTGAGTTGTTAATTCAACCACACCTGGAAACTTAATATCTGCAGCAAGGTGTTTAGTAGCAAAGTAATATGATAGTGGTGGTAATGGTAACAAAGGTAAAGCCAGCAAAAGTAATGTTTTTGGTATTTTTGTAGTGATTGTAACAGTAGCAACAGAAAAGTAAATAAGCGTAAACCAGTATATGGAAAACTCGTAGGCACCGGATTAGCGATGGATAATTATGCCGGATGTGGTTCATCATGTAACAGTCATAACATAGGGTGACATAGAACTAGCTCCAGTTCATCAATGTAATGTAGGCATGTATTCCGTATATAGTCATACGTGCCTATGGAAAAGAACTTGCATGACATCTTTTGTCCTACCCTCCCGTGGCAGCGGGGTCCTAATGGAAACTAAGGGATATTAAGGCCTCCTTTTAATAGAGAACTGGAACAAAGCATTAGCACATAGTGAATACATGAACTCCTCAAACTATGGTCATCACCGGGAGTGGTCCCGATTATTGTCACTTCGGGGTTGCCGGATCATAACACATAGTAGGTGACTATAGACTTGCAAGATAGGATCTAGAACACACATATATTCATGAAAACATAATAGGTTCATATCTGAAATCATGGCACTCAGGCCCTAGTGACAAGCATTAAGCATAGCAAAGTCATAGCAACATTAATCTCAGAACATAATGGATACTAGGGATCAAACCCTAACAAAACTAACTCAATTACATGATAAATCTCATCCAACCCATCACCGTCCAGCCAGCCTACGATGCAATTACTCGCGCACAGCGGTGAGCATCAAGAAATTGGTGATGGAGGATGGTTGATGATGACGACGGCGACAAATCCCCCTCTCCAGAGCCCCGAACAGACTCCACATCAGCCCTCCCGAGAGAGATTAGGGCTTGGCGGCGGCTCCGTATCGTAAAACGCGATGAAACTTTCTCTCTGATTTTTTTCTCCCCGAAAGCCAATATATGGAGTTGGAGTGGTCATCGGAGGGCCACCAGGGGGCGCGAGGTAGGGGGCGCGCCCAGGGGGGAGGGGCGTGCCCCCCACCCTCGTGGAAAGGGTGTGGGCCCCCTGGTGTTCATCTTTGGCGAGGATTTTTTATTATTTATTCTAAGATATTCCGTGGATTTTCAGGTCATTCCGAGAACTTTTGTTTTCTGCACATAAAACAACACCATGGCAATTCTGCTGAAAACAGCGTCAGTCCGGGTTAGTTCCATTCAAATCATACAAGTAAGAGTCCAAAACAAGGGCAAAAGTGTTTGGAAAAGTAGATACGACGGAGATGTATCAATGGGCTATCGAGCTCCTTCCGTTTGACATAATATACAAACCACGGCGGGCCATCAAGTCGCAAGTACTGGCTGACTTTGTCGCCGAATGGACAGAAGCCGAACTCCCTAAAGAGTACGGCGCGTACTCCAACTGGATCATGCACTTCGACGGCTCTAAAATGCTGGCCGGATTGGGAGCAGGTGTAGTCCTGACGTCTCCCACCGGAGACACGGTCCAGTACGTCCTCCAAATATTATACACAGACTCCAACAATGCAGCCGAATATGAGGCTCTGTTGCACGGTCTTTGGATGGCAGTCTCTATGGGCATCCAACGCCTAGAAGTGCGCGGGGATTCGAACCTCGCAATATCACAAATAAACAAAGACTTTGATGCCAAGGATCCGAAAATGGCGGCCTACCGTAATGCCGTCCTCAAAATGTCAGCTCGGTTCGAGGGGCTCGAATTCCACCATGTGGCTCGAGAAAACAATCAAGCGGCGGACGTCCTCACCCGCATCGGCGCTAAACGCAACCCTGTCCCACCTAACATATTCCTGGAAAGGTTGTTCAAGCCATCCGTAGTATGGGAAGGGGAGTCCGGCAATACTAGCACGGATCTGAACACACCCCCAGATTCCGAACCATCAGACATAATCGGAGGCTCTGCCACCGAAATAACATCTTCGGCCCACGAAATCATGGCTGTAATCGCCCCGTGGACCGAGCCTTTCTTGGCCTACCTAAATAGGCAGGAGCTCCTCGAAGACCAAATGAAGCACGCTGCATCGTCCGGCATTCTAAAGCTTACAAAGTCCATGAAGGGGAACTCTATAAGAAAAGCGCGACCGGAGTGCTCCAAAGGTGCATCACCGAACAGGAAGGGCGGCAACTCTTGGCTGAAATCCATGCCGGACTGGGCGGGCACCATGTCGCGGCTCGAGCACTAGTCAGTAAGGCCTTCCGTACAGGCTTCTATTGGCCGACGGCCCGAGCAGACACACATGACCTTGTCCAACATTGCGTCGGTTGCCAGCTCTTCGCTAATCAGAGTTATATGCCCCTACCGCTCTCCAAACAACCCCCATAACTTGGCCCTTCGCGGTCTGGGGGGTGGATATGGTCGGACCTCTTAAAGGGGGAAGCCATAAGAAAAAATACTTATTGGTCATGGTGGACAAGTTCACCAAATGGATAGAAGCCAAACCAGTCAAAACGGCCGAATCCGGACCAGTAATAGACTTCATATCCGGGGTCGTACACCGATACAGCGGCCCCCACAGCATCATCACTGATAATGGCTCCAATTTCACAGCCGATGAAGTGAAAACTTGGTGCGGCAAAATGGGCATTAAGCTCGACTACTCTTCCGTCTACCATCCCCAAACAAACGACCAGGTCGAACGGGCAAACGGTCTCATCATGAGCGGCATCAAACCCAGGCTAGTGCGATCCTTGATAGAGTCGGACACGCACTGGGTCGAAGAGCTCGACTCCGTACTCTGGGGGCTGTGGACCACGCCGAATCGTACCACCGGATACACACCATTTTTATGGTGTACGGCGCGGAAGCAGTACTACCCTGCGACATAATACATGATTCGCCACGCGTACGCATGTACGAAGAGAAGGAATCCAAGTTAGATCGGCAGGATAACTTGGGTGCCCTGGAGGAGGAGCGCGACGTCGCAAAAGCCCGCTCCACATTCTATCAGCAGCAGGCCTGACGATACCAAAGCAGAGAAGTGCGGGCCAAAACCTATAATATTGGCGAGCTTGTTCTACGCCTACCGGAGAAGAAGAAGGACAAGCTCAAACCCAAGTGGGAAGGCCCCTTCGTCATTGACAAAGTTCTCACCAGAGGAGTGTACCGCTTACGTAATGCATCCGATAACAGACTCGAGCCGAACCCATGGAACATGGCCAGACTCCGGAGATTCTATGCCTAACACCGAACTCAGTGTTCGTCTCCTTACCCCTCCTTTTTAATTATGCTCCACCCCTTTTCCTTTCTCGACCTTTTTCTTCTTCACACAAAGTATTTAATACAGTGCTGACTCCCGGATCACTCCGGCCACACTATGTGTGTAAGCAATACCTGGGGGCTTCCTATACGGAAGCTAAAAATAATTACTCAAATGGCTTTTTGCCCATCACATATGCGTTTCCTTTTTCATATGTGCCTTTTCTTCACCATTATATGCATCGATATGACTTAAGATGTGGCCAAGCTGGGTTGCCTGGCTCTTGTGTTTATGCCCTACGTTCCCGTTAATTCGGCTAGGGCATAAGGGGAGCACCTCTGCGATTGTTACTGCCGGTTCAGCCGGATGTGTACCTCAGACTGGGTGAAGCCGAAAGGTAGCTTCCTTAAGAGAATATTCGGTGGGTGAACAAAAGATGTATTCGTTTATTACAACGTAAATCCCCAGAAGTCTTGTATCCTGCGCCATCATTCGCAGTCCGGACATGTGCATTGTCGCATGCGTACCCAGGGAAAGGAACCCCTAATGGAACTATTCTCCCTGGAAGATGTTTCTTACTATCCATGTAATATAACATAACTAGTTGGGTACTTGTCTGTTCAAGCACTTATGACCCCTACGCCTGGTTTCCACGCATACCCCGGTTTTGTATAACTGAGTGGGTATTCGGACACACCCCGGACTGTAGGATCCAGGGGCTGAAGCGAAAAGGTCCGCCATGACAAATGATTTTAATCCGGCTAGGGACTAATTATGTCCATTGAATTACACAGTCACTTGGACTAACTATATTCCTCCTCTATACCATCCAACAGGCTATCTAGCTTACAATCCTGTTGAGAATACTTGGCGGCTAACGCTACCTGATCATATACCAGACTCACGAGAATTTCTTGCTAATCGGGCCCCGCCGGTCCTACTTCGGCCATATGGTTCGGGTCCAGCTTGGTGTAGCGTGTCTTCACCATAGCCCAGGCTTCTCTTGCACCTTGCCGGCAAGCTGACATCTTCCACAATCGGAAGCGCCGCCGTGCTCCTTGAAGCATATTCACAAGCTCCCCCATGCCATTCGGTAGTAAGCTTGATGGCTACAAGGCCTGAGCAACACCCTGCATCACTTGCCGAGCTCGCTCGTGCAGTTGCGAGAGGTCTTGCAGTAAATCACTTGCAGATGAGGGCATCTCCTCCTCAGGGCGACCCGTTAACATTCCTGCAAGCAAAATTCTTTCAATATACTTCCTCACCGAACTATCATACAGATCGTCTAGGCACTCACCATAAATGCCGCGTCGAAGCCTTTTGTTCTCCTTCACGGAGTCCGCCAGCTGGGCGCGGACGTCTTTTAATTCTATGTCCAGCCGGACATTGGCATCTTGAAGATTGTTCTTCTCTTGCCTAACTTGTGTAAGAATGCGCTGGCCAGCCTTTAGCTGCCTTTTGAGATGCGAGTCATCATCTCTTACGCCCTCTGGATTCACCCCGGGATTGTCTGCAAAATTCTCTGTTAGACTTGTTATACCAACCATTTACTAACTGGTGCATCTTCGTACAATCGAGACAAATGTTACCAGATGAGGCCTTCTGGGATTCCTCTAACTTGGCAACCATGTCCCTCAGCTGGGCCTTGCATTCCTCCAGCTCCCGAGCCAATTGTTCATTCTAATCTACAAGGACCTATGCATAAATTGATCCTTAAAACAGTTGTTCCAACCATTTCAAGTCTCAGGGGCTACTGCTATACATGCTTACCAAAATTTCTTACCCGTATATCTTTGGTATACTGGTCCATCGCTCGGGCAAGCCCGCCTTGAGCAGCTCGGATGTATGCGTCTCCCAAATTGAAGGCATTAAATGCCTCTTCGGAAAAGATGTTGTTCCGAAGCACGGCCCATCGGCGCCGGTGATTCATGGCGCTCTCTCCTTCGGAGTTCATGACCGAGAGCATATCCGCGTCCTCTATCGGAGAACTATGTGGCATCGGCCCCGTGTCCGCCTCCGCTCTCAAAGCCGGTTCTGGAATCCGGCTAGTGGAGGCGCGATTGGCGGGATCCCCGGATATAGTCCGGCTACTCCTCTTCCTGCCAGGACACAAAGGGCGCTGTTATACTTCAAATACCATAATCGCAAGACAGGTTTTTGCCTTACCTCTGCAGCGGCGTGTCAACCCTTACCGCCTTCCTCTTGAGCCTGCCCAATCCGGACGCCCGTGGTCGACGAGTCCCTAGGGGCTCGGCCCCGCGCTCCGACCGTCGTCTCTGCAAAAAACACGACACTTCAAGGGTAAGGCATGACATCTGAAGGGAGTCCTCTTCGGAGGATAGGGTTTTTTAGTTTGTCCTACACACGATGTAGGTAGCAGTCCGGGATAGTCAGCAATAATGGCCACTGAGGCGTCATCACGGCTCGCTTGATAAAATATCCCGTTGACAAGCTCCACGATAATATCCGGATCTTCTTCGAGTCCTAGACCGAGGGCCCTTCCGGAGTCCTCTGGCTGCGGGGAGGGGCTGGAGATTCCTTCTACGGCCCTCCTCAGTTCCTGCTCAGAAATATTGAAGTAGATAATCTTAGCAAAGAACGCCATGATAGGTGAAGCAGGGAAAGGAATAATGACTTACCCAGTTTGGGGGGTTGTACATGGAGAATCCATCCCGCGGTTTAATGTGAAGGAATTCTTGCTCTTCTCCTTTGTATAAATCAGAAAATATCCTTGCCAGAGTAGTGGCGGAGTCCGGACCCTTACGGCCACAGCGGGTGGCATCATCTTCCCCGTTGAAGTGCCACATGGGCTTCCCCCGATATTGAAGCGGTTGCACCCCCCGTATTATGCATATTGCCATAACCTCGACTATCGTCAGTCCGGACTTGGCCAGGAACTTTATCCTGCTCATCAAGAAGTGTATTTCCCTGGTATCCTCCTCTTGGGGGCTTCGGGGGTGCCAGCTTAGACGTGCCCTCGGTGGGGCGTCACTGAACTTGGGGACCTGTCCGGACTAGATCTGGAAGGGGAACGTCATCAATGTAAAACCACTCCGAAGGCCAGTTCTCTGGTGCCTTCTTGGGAGTGCCGGATAGGTATCCGGTCTCGGCAATGTGCCATACTTCGGCCCCGCCCACTTGACATAGGGATTCCCCCTGGTTGCGGGGGACAAGGAAGAACAGCTTCTTCCATAACCCGAAGTGAGGCTCGCAGCCTAGAAATAGCTCGCAAAGGGCAACGTACCCTGCTATGTGTAGTACGGAGGCAGGGGTAAGGTTGTGCAACTGGAAACCATAGAACTCCATGAGCCCGTGAAGGAATGGGTGGATGGGAAACCCGACGCCCCTTAGCAGATGCGGGATGAGGCATATTCGCTCCTCTAGAGATGGATTAGGAGATCCCTCCGCTTGTTCCCCTCCGTTATAAGTGGCTATTCCGGCTCGGACGGGGACCATGAACGCCGGTGGGAGAAACCCTTAGGTTTGTAACTCTTTCAAACGGCTATGAGGAACTGAACACTCTTCCCAATCCCCCGTATTAGAGCGAGGAGAGCGAGCAGAAGAGCTACGACGACCGGCCATGCTGGAATGGTTTTCTCCAGAGCGCTCTGTTGGATGCTTGCTCGAGGGGGAGAGTGAGGTTTGGATCTGAGAATCCCCGTCTCTTCAAATAGGCGGTTAGCCCGAAGGATTGAGGGTGGCAAGTGCAAAAATGCCTCGGCTCCTCACATTCGCTCGACACGTGGAGATGGTCATTATTGAGGCACTGAAGCCGAGGAGTACAACATTAATGGGAAGCCGCACAGTATTCATCATAACAGGTACTTTGGAGTATTCGGAGATGGAACCCGCCCTGCAATGCCAAAGACAAGACTCCGCGCCGGACTCATCGTCATTGAAGCCTGGTTCAGGGGCTACTGAGGAAGTCCTGGATTAGGGGGTATCCGGACAGCCAGACTATATACATCGTCCGGACTATTGAAGCGTGACGATACAAGACTCAAGACTCCATCCCGTGTCCGGATGGGACTCTCCTTTGCGTGGAAGACAAGCTTGGCGATCCGGATATTGTGTTTCCTTCCTTGTAACCGACTCCATGTAAACCCTATCCCTCTCCGGTGTCTATATAAACCAGAGAGGTTGGTCCTTAGAAGGCCGATCACAATTACAATCATAATCATCATAGGCTAGCTTCTAGAGTTTAGCCTCTACGATCTCGTGGTAGATCTACTCTTGTACTACTCATATCGTCAACATTAATCAAGCAAGAAGTAGGGTTTTACCTCCATCGAGAGGGCCCGAACCTGGGTAAACATTGTGTCCCTTGCTTCCTGTTACCATCAGCCTAAGATGCACAGATCGGGACCCCCTACCAGAGATCCGCCGGTTTTGACACCGACACCTGGTCTTGAGTTTCGGGGTGAAATCCTAGGTCTGACACATGTTGGTGGTCCTGGCAATGATGATGTTCTTATGTTGTTACCTTGTTGAAGGCATTGCTCGGATATGCTCAGACCGGTTCTTTAGGGTGAAAATCTAGATTATGGCCATGGGTGGTTAGATCCGGTGACGACGATGCTTGAGCGTCACTCCCTTCCTGAAGGCGTTGTTGTTGAAGAACCTCGTTGTCTGTGTGGTGTCATGAGATGATTGATGTGGATATGGTCATTGTTACAGTTTGTCGATCGCTGATATGTTTACTTTGGATTTTTCTTTTATCGCCTACATTTAGCTTTGGTCTTACATGACTTCGCTATTAGTCGGCGTGTTTTGTGTGTGTGAGTTAGTGTTGGTTGTGTGCATCCTAGATATGCAGAGGCTGGATGTGTACTCATTATGTTTGTATTCTTTTGATGCTTTATTTTGAGTCAATAAAATCCACCCTTTATCGAAAAATGAGAATGGGGAAGATGGAAGCAGCTCATCTACCAAATCATCATCAGTTTCTCAAAAAAAGACATCATCAGAATCAACCATGACAAAACGGTAATACTATTTAGCTGATGTTCGCGGGAGAGAATGGCAAATCAAATGTTTCTTATGACAATTTGTATTGCTGCGAGGTTGGCAATTTTAGTTTGTAAGCACGGTAAATCCTGGCAAAAAAATGAACCAAGATGAATTTATCATGCTTGCCAACTAAACTTGTCATCCTCAGCCAACGTAAATTGCCGTGCATCGTTCGCAATTGCCGTCCTTCCCAGCTGACATTTGTTGGTCAAGAGGGTCCTAACAAAACAAGATCTCAGCCTTGTGAGGACAGAAGACTGCGCTGGAAGCATTTGGTGAGGCGCCGGGAATACGGGTTAATTACCGCAAGTCTGCGGCGACCCTCATCAGAGGAGACACAGAGGATAGGACAAGGGTGGCAACGATGCAGCATGTGACATCTCGGAGTTCCCGTGCAAATACTTGGGATTGCAACTGGCCATCACAAGCTCAATAAGGGTGGAATGGCAGCCCATCTTGAACCAAGTCAAGCATTTTGTTCCGACGTGGCAGAGAGGCCTAATCCAGCAGCCCGGAAGACTCGTCCTCGTTCAGTTGGTAATTTCTCAAAGCCAGTCCATCACTTTATGGTTTCAGATGCCCTTGTACAACATGCATCACTTTATGGCTAAGAGGCCTAATCCAGCGGATGTTTCACATGGCTGTGCTTGGCAACGGGGCTATATTCTGCTAGTTTGGTGTACAACAGGTTATGCTAGTTTGGTGTACAACAAGTTGTTAGGGAAATATGCAACTTCATATTATTATGAGGCCAAATCCATCATATATATACATGTACAAGAGAATGCCAAGAGGCTAGAAAACAAAAGGCCAAAGGCCATCATCAATATAACTCTAACACCCCCCTCAAACTCATGGTAGATCCACAACACTGAGTTTGGAGAGGTGAAATCCATGCTGCGCTCTAGTCTGGGCCCTCGTGAAGAAGTCTACTAGCTGTAACTCGGAAGGCACATGATGAAGACCAATAACATGATCCTGCACAACAGCGCACACAAAGAAAGCATCAACATGAACATGCTTGGTAAGCTCATCCTTCACCGGGTCCTGCGTAATACTGATAGCACCTATACTGTCTGACAAGAGGGTGGTAGGTGTAGTAACAGAAATGCCAAAATCCTCTAGTAACCATCATAAACAAATCACCTCTGTCGTCAGAAGAGCCATAGCTCGCACTCGGCCTCTGCACTCGAACGAGAAACCACAGTCTGTTTCTTCGTCTTCCAGGCAATGAGAGAACCACAAAGAAAAACACAGTAAGCAAAAAGTGAACGGCGATCTAAAGGATCACTAGCCCATGTAGTATCTGAATAGGCCCGAAGCTATAACGAGCTGGAATGAGGGAAAAAGAGACGACGAGAGATTGTGCCATGAAGATATCGTAGAACACGAAGAAGGTGACTATAGTGAACTAAAGTGGGACCAGAAACAAACTAATCAGAATATGGACAGGATAGGAGATATCCGGACGTGTGACAGCAAGATAGACAAGACTCCCAAAAAGATGACGATAACATGTCGGATCAGACAAGGGCTCACCATTAGAAGCACGAAGGTGAAGATTTGAAAGTGCGTTACGTCGACTAGAGGGGGGTGAATAGGCGATTTTTATGAATTCTTCACTGAGGAATTTCAGGGTGAGAAAATTCCTAAGCAAAGAACTACTTGCAACGGAATAAGTACTTAGGTATAAGGATAACAGAGCAACAGCATAGTCATCATGATGAAATGAAAGACAAACACAGAGTACAGAAAGCGTAAACACAGGATAAGCAGGATGAATACAAGTTGACCGAAGAAATAGGACTGAGGAAATAGAGTAAGTCTTCAGTCAAAGTCTTCAAACAGTAATGATCAGGTACATCAACACATAACTGAGGAAATGAAAGGGTTGAGGAAATAGAACCAGTAGGTTTGGTGAAGACAATGATTTGGTAGACCAGTTCCATCTGCTGTGACAGTTGTACGTCTGGTTGGAGCGGCTGAGTATTTAAACTCGAGGACACACAATCCAGGACACACAGTCCTCACTGTATTCTCCTTGAGCTAAGATCACACAGACCTTGCCCAACAGTAGTGGTAAGTCTTCACAGGTGACTTCCAAACCTTCACAGACTTGGTCACTCGGCAATCCACAATTCCTCTTGGATGCTCAGACCATGACGCCTAACCGTCTAGAGGATACACATTCCTCAAAGGTAACAAGCGTCGGTTCCACACAGGAACAATCTCTTCAGTGATGCTCAATCACTTTGGAGTTTGTAGGTTTGGGTTTGGGATTTGGGTTTTCCTCACTTGATGATTTTCGCTCAAAGTCGTCGAAGGATGGGATGCTCTCAAATGACAAGTGTTAGTTTCTCTCGGAGCAGCCAAGCAACTAGTGGTTGTAGGGGGTGGATATTTATAGCCTAGGGAGTAGCCCGACATGATAAGACATAAATGCCCTTGGCTGATATCACCGTTAGGTGGTAGGATATTTTGGGACAGCTGGCGTGCGGCACAGCAACGGTCAGATTTGAGGTTCGAATTCCTCAGGGCTATCATGTTCCTCATTGTGTAGGAAATTCGCAGTGGCGAATTCCTAACTCCTCAGTCAGAACAAATTCCTCAGAGACCAGAAGATTTTTGTCTCTGTCACTGAAGAAATTGACTGAACTGGTATGAGATTTCCAATGGCTTCACTCGAAGGATTGGGTAGGTGTAGGATTTTGAGATGAGCATCACTTGGAAATCAGTTTCCTTAGTATTACCTCGACCCCCTTTAACAGTACGGTGTTTCCTACGACTCAAGAAAGAGAAAATGAAACTACGAAAACAAAAGTCTTCATGCTTCAGATTCCTTGCATGAATATCCAAGTCTTTAAGGTCACACCAATTTCTTCACTTTCGAAGTCTTCAGGAGAACCAAAGTCTTCAGTCGAAGACATTCATTTTTAGGGGTCGACTTTCACTGTAAATATCAAACTCCTCATTGACTGATAGAGCCTATGTACACTCACAAACACATTAGTCCCTTAACATATAAGTCTTCAATACACCAAAATCACTAAGGGGCACTAGATGCACTTACAATCTCCCCCTTCTTGGTGATGATGACAATATAGGTTAAGTTTTTAACAGGGATAAACATATGAATTGAAAGTGCTCAATATTAAGGAATTTGATTGCAAGATATAGAAGAACTCCCTCTGAGGATGTGCATAGTGAGGAAATTGCTTTTGAAGCAATGCACATTTGAAGAGTAGAATCATGGAGAACTCCCCCTATATCTTGTAATTCATACACGCATTTAACATATGGAATGAAGAATTTGAAATGCATGATGATATGGTGACCGATGTAATTCAGCATGCGTGCATAGCATATATGACGAAATAGCATGCAGAAAAGAAACAGAGCAAAAGTATCAGGTCACCATCGGACTTAAGTTTACAACTCAGTTAACAAACACTTCAGAAGAGTGAGAGTTGCAACTTAACAGAAAAACACCCATATAGATAGACCCGCCTGAAGACTAACTCAAATTTCTCCCCCTTTTTCATCAAATGACCAAAAGGGACGAAAAATAAGGACTAACGCCCCTGAAGAATATCATCACGAGGTTGATGGAGGAGCGCCAGCATTGTTGGGGTTGGTTGTTGGAGTAGGGCCTGCCGCAGTGTCGTCCAAGTCTTCATTTTCATCAGTCTCACGGGATGAGGAATATGAGCTGGGCACCAAAGGAGGAACTTCGACCTTCTTGAATTTCTTCGGAGGAGGCTTAGACCAGCCGAAGTCCTACTTGAAGCCCATCTACTTGAGATCTTCATCACCGTAGAGATGAGTCAGGACAGCCCAGGTGCGATCAAAAACTTCATTGAGGTAGTAGTGGTTCTTCTTCACTGAATTATATGTGGCAGTCATGTTGCGAAGAATTGAACCAAACTGACGTTTGACCCATTTATGATTGTGATCCACCTTCTGATGAAGACTGAGGAGAAGCTCATGATTAGTCATCACCCTTGGAGCTGTGGCCTTAGGACTTTGCTTTGAGGCATTGGCGGCAGAGTCATGAGAAGCAGAGTCACACTGGTGGAATATGAGGTAGCTTTGCGGAACTGTCCATCCAATGGTCGACTGCCCTCATCAATAATTGCACTGGCCTTGCCCTTTTCATCAGCTGAGGAAAATGTTCGCTTGAGGACTTCGATTGGGGGCAAGTAACTGCCATGGTTGAGTGTATCAGCTTTGTAGTTGAGTGAAGACATTGATCTGAGGAATCTCATAATCCAAGGAGCATAAGGCTTCAACTCAAAAGGAGACATCGCAACATTTGCCAAAGTCCTCATGAAGAATTCATGGTAGTTCACTGGAATACCATGCATGATATTGAAAAGCAGATTCTTCATGATGCCAACAACTTCTTCATTATTCGAGTCGTGACCTTTGATAGGACTCAGAGTCTTGGTCAGAATGTGGTATACTGTCCTTGGCACATATTTCAATTCCTTCACAAGGAACTTTGTCCTAGAGGCTTGACCGGGCTTCAATGGCTTCATCAGAACTTGCATAAAATGATCAGATGGTTCAGTTTCAGAATAGATGAGACCCGCACCTTCTAGGGGAGGACTGACAGGCATGGTACGAAGAAATTCAGTTGCCGGTGCCTTATAGTGAGTACTTTCTGTCATCCAGTCCAACACCAATGAGTTCACATCTTCTGCATTGCCAGTGATGTGCAGTGTCGCATATAACTGAAGAATGAGTTCTTCATTCCAATCACAAATGTCCGTGCAGAAGTTAAGCAGTCCAGCATCATGAATAGCAGCAAGGACTGGTGTGAAGCAAGGCAGTGATTCCATATCAACATGAGGAATATGCTCATGGTCAAAGACTTTGTCTTTGTTGAAGAGTACTGAGGAATAGAAGTTGGCTTGGCTGGCAGTCCAGAAACGCTTCCTTCTCAGACGAGCAGAGTCATATGAATTATTGTCAGTGAAGAACACATGCTCATTGAAGAAAGCATCAGCCTTGAATTTTGGACTCTTGGAGAAGGGATTCTTCGGCTTTGGCTGAGGAGTATCAGTCAGTTGAAGAATAACCTCAGGAATCTCAATCTCCGGAGCCGCAGGCTGAGGAATATCAGCTTCTGCTTCAGTAGCAGCCTGGGCCTCCATTTCTTCATCAGCTTGGTCATCAGCACTAGTGGCTGGAATCTTGTGAGTGCCGAGGATGGCTCTTCCGTAGGAAGACGGAGGTGGATCCTCGGTAGTGTATTGAAGTGGTGAGTAGTGGACTCGTGTGCGCAAAACCATCTCAAGTTGGAGTCTCGTAGGATAGCCTAGCCAAGAGTCAAAGCTGGCTTGCTGCAATAACCCCACCAACCCTTCTTGATAATGTGCATGTATGTAGGATCTAATGTAAGTCTTGCTGAGTACCTTTGTACTCATGTTGCTATAATTTACATTTTTACAGAAGACGCTGCAACCCCTTCTGATGGGTTCTTCGTAGACGTTGACATCAATGAGTAGGCTAAGGCCCAGGTGGTGATCCTGAGCTTGTGAAGGACCACGTAGTATAGCTAGGCTTTCCAAGCCTCTTTTATTTTACTAGTTGTCTGTACTCAGACAAGTTACTTCCGCTGTTGGTTTGTATGACTATATGACTTGAATGCTGGGTCGTGTGATCCGTACTTATGTGTATGTTATGTATGGCTCTCTGAGCCTTAAATAAAGTACTTGTGTCGTAGAGTCATGTTGTGATGCCTTGTTGTATTTGCACATATCGAGCATATTGTGTGTATGATTGAAATGCTTGGTATGTGTGGGATCTGACTATCTAGTTGTTTATCTTTAGTAGCCTCTCTTACCGGGAAATGTCTCCTAGTGTTACCACTGAGCCATGGTAGCTTGCTACTGCTCCGGAACACTTAGGCTGGCCGGCATGTGTCCTTCTTCGTTCCTGTGTCTGTCCCTTCGGGGAAATGTCACGCATTGAGTACCGGAGTCCTGCTAGCCCGCTACAGCCCGGTTTACCGGAGTCCTGCTAGCCCAGTGCTACAGCCCGGACCCACTTGCTGATGACCGACACGTTCGTTGCTGGGTCATGGATGCCTGTCCCTGTAAGTCTGTGCCACTTTGGGTTTACGACTAGCCATGTCAGCCCGGGCTCCTTATCATATGGATGCTAGCGACACTATCATATACGTGTGCCAAAAGGCGCAAACGGTCCCGGGCAAAAGTAAGATGACACCCGTGGGAATACCGTGCGTGAGGCCGCAAAGTGATATGAGGTGTTACATGCTAGATCTATGTGGCATCGAGTCGGGGTCCTGACAGCGTTGGCATCAGAGCCGGACTGCCTGTAGGTTCTCCAAGCCAAACTGGTCGATGTTGAGTCTAGAAATTCTTTAGTTATATGTAGGGGAATTGTTTGTGGGTTGGAATGTAAGGCTCTTTTTACTCCTTATCTTATGACATTCTGATCTGAGTCAGTCTATTCTTCCACCGGGGGTTAAGGAATTAGGATCTTCTCTCTCTATCAGGTTCACGTGTTACTAATCAGTAGTACCTTATAGGTTTGATGGATACAAGCCTAGTTCAGTTCTACTACCACATTATGTTGCTAGGATGGACTCAGAACTTTGATATGATGTTGTTGAGTGTGTATGGAATCCTTTGTCAAATGTCTCAAAATCCTTTTTGAGCATTTACAGTTGTTATGCTGTCGAAATTTTGCTAGAAATTCTAATGCCTTTGCATTATGGTTGTGCTTTCAAATGGCCACTCGCGACCTCAATCAAGTGGTTCGCCTGACTCGATGCCTAGATGTACCCGGCCATACTGCCATGTTGGTCAGGGTAATGACTGAGGCTGGATACCGTTGGTATCCTGAGTACACGGTCGAAGAGCAATTTCGAGACTTTAATCAAAGCCAGTATCTTTGCACTGTCAGGATATTTCCATCTTATCCTGGATCCACCGAGCCCCTTCACTGCTCTTATGGACTCGGGGTTACTATCGAGATGGCTGTGCAGGATGCCGCCTACTCTATGATGACCATCATGCGAGTCAGGACTGGCCTATTTCGGGACTCTGATTTCCGGTATATGCCAGCATCACTTCCGGGAGCACAAGGGTATCTCCAGGCTATCTATGCTGACCCCACTCAGGAGGATTCACGGACTTGCACCACTGCTGAGATGCTCGAGGATAAGGACCGTGAAAATCGGGCCTTGAGGCTAGAGCTTTTCAATACCCGTGCTGACCATTGGGCCATGTTGACTCGGTTTGCACCGGCTGTGCAAGCTGGATATTCGGATATGCGCGATCTCTATCCTGTGAGATCTGCTCTGCCAGACGTGATGGGTTGGCGTGATGTAGGAGGCATCACCCCACCTCGTGGTCCCCGCAGGCCACCGTCTGTTGGTCCAAGACCTCATCCTAGCCCCTATGGTCCACAAGCTCCGCGAGATCGTCTGTTCCCGGATGATCATGTTGAGCTTCCAGGCTATGGAGGTGACTTCTACGAGGACTACTACGGATCAGTCTGAGTTAGTGGTAGTATCACTAGTTTGTACTAGCTGTGTCGTCTATCGTCCTGCGTGACTCGTGGGATATGACCTAGTTTGTACCGCCTTCCGGAGGTGTAGAAAAATAATGTATAGGAGCTTGGGATGCCTCCGATGAAATGTAATCCTCTTTCACCGTAATAGTACCTTGTTTGGTCTTGTACTAAACCTTGTATGGTGTGTATGACGATGGAATAAAAGAAGCAGTTTATGTATCTACCATGTCATACGGATGATCATCTTGCATTCCGAGTTATTCCTTACATTCTGTATTCTATGTCGGAATCTTATCATTCTGACTAAATCATTGTCTTGTTTACCTAGGATGGTCAACACGCGCAATAACCCTGCTTCCCAAGAGCAGGCCGAAGGCAGTGAAGTCGGGAATGCAAACCTGCCTCACCCTCCTTCCCTAGCCGAAGTTATGCTGGAAGCCGAGAGAAACAAGCGGGAGACCAACCGTTTGTTGGAGCGTATTGAACAGAACACAGCACACCATCAGAGAAATAACTTGGTGTCACTCAGTGATTTCATCAAGCTACATCCACCCACGTTCCACCACTCCGTCGAGCCTCTCGACGCTGATGACTGGCTTTGCAGTATTTCTCACAAACTGCGTTCTGCGCTAGTAGCTGAGGCTGACAAGGTCACCTTTGCTGCATATCATCTTGAAGGCCCCGCCAGTCTCTGGTGGGAGAATTATGGAGCTATGCGCCCAGCGGACCATGTCACTACTTGGGCTGAATTCAGCGAGGCTTTCCGTGAACATCACATTCTGGAGGGTCTCATGGACCGTAAACGTGAGGAATTTTGCAGTTTCACTCAAGGCCGACTCTCTGTGGATGCTTACAGCAGGGAGTTTGGTAACCTCGCACGATATGCAACTGAGGAAGTTTCTACTGATGCCAAGAAGCAAGCAAGGTTCCGTAAGGGACTTAGTCCTGAGCTTCGCCGCGACCTCCGTCTGCATGAGTGCACATCTTTTCAGAAGCTTGTTAACAAGGCCATCAGTGCTGAGACTGGTCAGACTGATTATGACGCAACACGCAAGCATGGCCGTGACGTGGGTTCCTCATCCGGTGCTGGTCCTCAGAAGCGCCGTGTGTGGGTGCCTAACACTGCCCTGCCACCCAGGTTCACACCGAGGCCATCCTTCCAGGCGCCTCGCCCCGTTCAACAGTTTGCACCAGCCAAGCCCTATGGTGGTCCAACCAACAATGCTCCTCCACGCACCAGTTCCGTGACTTGTTTCAAGTGTGGGGAATCGGGCCATTATATGCGCGAGTGCCCCCAAACCAACCCCAACCAATCTGCTAAAGCTGTTGGCCGTGGCAAGCTGACAGGGAAAGTGTTCTACGCCAAGACGGCCACCGCTGCACGTGGCCATGTCAACTGTATCTCTGCCGAAGAAGCTCAAGAGGATCCCAACGTCATTCTCGGTACGCTCCTTGTTAATTGCCACCCGGCATCTGTTCTTTTCGATACAGGAGCATCTCATTCATTTATATCCGAGAGTTATGCTCGTCTGCATAACACCACATTCTGTGAGATGCCCACCTCTATGGTAATTCAAACTCCGGGATCCAAATGGCAAACTTCTAGAGTAAGCCATGGAAATGAAATTCAAGTCGACAGACTTGTTTTTCTCGCATCTTTGATAGCCCTCAAATCTTCGGATATTAATATCATCTTGGGTATGGACTGGATGTCAGCCCATCATGCCAAAATTGATTGCTTCTCTAGAACTGTTCAACTCACCCATCCTTTGGGGAAGATAGTCAGTGTCTTGACCCGAATAGCCAAGCGACAGTTATATTCTCTTAACGTCAGCCCTTTGCCAGACCTTGAGGACGTTCCGGTAGTCCGTGACTTTCCGGATGTCTTCCCAGAGGAATTGCCAGGTGTTCCACCTGACAGGGATGTTGAGTTCGTAATAGATCTCATTCCAGGAACCGTCCTGATTGCTAGAAGACCCTATAAGATGGCACCACTAGAACTAGCCGAGCTTAAGAAACAACTCGATGAGTCCTTGAAAAAGGGTTTCATCCGACCTAGTTCATCTCCGTGGGCTTGCCCCGTCCTCTTCATCAAGAAGAAGGATGGTACGGACCGGATGGTTGTAGATTATCGACCTGTCAATTTGGTCACAATCAAGAACAAATATCCGCTCCCCAGGATCAACGACCTGTATGATCAGCTCGCGGGATCCTCAATCTTCTCCAAAATGGATTTGAGGTTGGGCTACCATCAAATCAAAATCAGGAACGGGGACATTCCTAAAACGGCCTTTGTTACTCGTTATGGCCAATACGAGTACACCGTCATGTCCTTCGGTTTAACCAACGCTCCAGCCACCTTTTCTTGGTTAATGAACTCAATCTTCATGGAGTATTTGGATAAATTCGTCGTGGTTTACCTCGATGATATACTCATCTACTCCAAGAACGAGGAAGAACATGCCGAACATCTAAGGCTAGTGTTGAAGAAACTTCGAGAGCATCGTCTTTATGCCAAATTTTCTAAATGTGAATTTTGGTTGTCAGAAGTGACCTATCTGGGTCATGTAATATCTGGTAAAGGTATTGCTGTTAACCCTGAGCGAGTTCAAGCCGTCCTTAATTGGACTCCACCTGAATCGGTCAAGCAAGTTCGGAGTTTTCTGGGCTTAGCGAGCTATTGTCGTCGCTTTGTCGAGAACTTCTCCAAAGTTGCTAAACCTCTAACCGAACTCCTCAAGAAAGATAAAAAGTTCGAATGGACTCCACAATGTGAGCACAGCTTTCAGGAACTGAAAAGACGCCTGACATCTGTTCCCGTATTGGTACCGCCAGATTTCTCTAAGGACTTTGTTATCTACTGCGACGCCTCGCGACAAGGGCTAGGTTGCATTCTCATGCAAGATCGACACGTAATTGCTTACGCTTCACGGCAATTGCACCCACATGAGGAGAATTATCCTACTCATGATCTAGAGCTTGCAGCTGTAGTCTATGCACTTAAAACCTGGCGACATTACCTCCTCGGTAATCGTTGCGAGATATTCACTGATCATCAAAGTCTGAAGTACATCTTCACCCAACCGGATTTGAATCTCAGGCAAAGACATTGGGTCGAGTTGATCACAGATTTCGACTTAGGAATAACTTACACCCCAGGGAAAGCCAACGTCATGGCTGATGCGCTAAGTCGTAAATCTTATTGTAACAACCTGATGTTACAACAAAGTCAACCGCTTCTCCATGAGGAATTTCGGAAGCTTAACCTTCACATTGTTCCTCAAGGATTTCTTTCCACCTTGGTGGCGAAACCTACCCTTATGGATCAAATCATCAAAGCACAGAGGGTAGATCCGGGAATTTCCCGCATCAAGAGAAACATCAAGAAAGGAGTTGCGAATTGTTTCTCCATTGATGATCAAGGGGTCGTATACTTCGGGAATCGGCTAGTGGTTCCCAAGGTGCGAAACCTGAGGCGATTGATCCTTAAGGAAGCTCATGAATCTCCTCTCACTATTCATCCCGGTAGCACTAAGATGTATCAGGACCTACGCCAGAGGTTCTGGTGGACTAGGATGAAGAGAGAAATTGCTCAGTATATTGCTAATTGCGACGTCTGACATCGTGTAAAAGCAGAGCATCAACGGCCTGCTGGCACCCTTCAACCCCTAGCTATTCCTGAATGGAAATGGGATAAAATTGGTATGGATTTCATTACCGGTTTTCCCAGGACCAAGAGAGGGAATAATGCTATCTTCGTCGTTGTCGATCGTCTTTCCAAAGTGGCCCATTTCTTACCTGTTCATGAGAGTATAACTGCTAGTCAGTTAGCAGACTTGTACATCTCCCGAATAGTGTCTCTCCATGGTGTTCCTTTGGAAATTAACTCGGATCGAGGAAGTCTTTTCACCTCTCGATTTTGGGAAAGTTTCCAAAATGCTATGGGAACCCGCCTTTCCTTTAGCACCGCTTTTCACCCTCAATCAAGTGGTCAAGTAGAACGCGTCAACCAGATTCTAGAAGACATGCTTCGAGCTTCTGTTATCTCATTCGGAATGGAGTGGGAGAAATGCCTTCCATTTGCCGAATTTGCTTACAACAACAGCTATCAATCTAGCTTGGGTAAAGCCCCTTTTGAAGTTCTCTATGGACGACGGTGTCGAACACCCCTTAATTGGTCAGAAACCGGGGAAAGACAATTCTTTGGCCCGGATATGATCCAGGAAGCAGAAGAGCAAGTTCGCATCGTTCGTGAAAAGTTGAAAACAGCCCAATCTCGTCAAAAGAGTCAATATGACCGAAAACATAAGGCTATGACTTTCGAGGTTGACGAGAAGGCTTACCTTCGGGTTACTCCTCTGAAGGGAACCCATCGTTTCGGTATCAAAGGCAAATTGGCTCCCCGTTACATTGGACCTTTTCGTATTCTCGCTAAACGAGGAGAAGTTGCCTACCAGTTGGAACGACCTCCGCATCTCTCTAGAGTCCACGATGTCTTCCACGTTTCTCAACTCAGGCTTTGCTTCTCGGATCCTATCCGTGGAGTGGACCACGAAACGCTTGATCTCCAAGATAATCTCACGTATCGAGAGTACCCCATTCATATCCTCGATCAGGTCGAGCGTACCACTCGACGTCATAATATCAAGTTTCTCAAAGTTCAATGGTCGCACCATTCTGAGGATGAAGCAACTTGGGAAAGGGAGGATCGTCTTCGACTCGAGTATCCCGCCCTCTTTCCGGAGGAACCCAAATCTCGGGACGAGATTCTTTTGAGTGGGGGTGAGTTGTCACACCCTAGCTAGTTCATGCATTAGAGTGTTGCATCATGTCTATTCTTTCATCAGAAACCTGAAATGGGGATGACAGAACCCCCAGCCCCCTCTGAAACCAACTAGGGTTTACTAAAAACTTTTTCAATGAACCTGAAATGCCCTTCTAAAATGCCCATCATTTTTGTCTTGGTTCATAACCTCTGCCAGAAGTGATGCACATTTTCCTAGGTCATCTTAGGGTCTTTGAATTAAATCATAGATATTTGAGTTTGGGCATTTAAAATTATATAAAATATTTCAAATGCTCAAATATCTCCAAACTAAAATGTTTCATGTTGGAAATAATCCAACTATGGACCAGAAGTAGTTTGGTGATTTTAGGAGTTGCCTAAGTATTTTTAATAATTCAACAAAGTTGCAGAGGAATTAAAAAAACAGAAAACAGGGAATAACAGAAAACTTACCTGGCGCCCAGCACCCGGCCCACCTGCCGGCCCAGCCCAGCGCCGCGCCAGCGAGCTGCTTGCCGGCCAGGCAGGCAGGCAGGTGCCCGACGGCGGCCGTAGCGTGCGCCACGCAGCTGGCCGTCGCCTTGCTTCACCTCCTCACCTCGTTGCTAGATGGATGAACTCCACGTCGAGCCGTGAACCCCCAGGACACCTCCATTCTCCCCCAACTCCTCTCTCTCGCGTTCCCCCGCCATGGCCGACGCCATCGCCGCCACCCCCTCGCCGTAGCCACGCCCTTCGTCAATCCCACGCCGTGCCGCCGTGTCCAGGAGCTCCGCCACCCTCCTCTCCTTCGAGCAAGCCGAGCCCCGAGCGCTCGCAAGGCCCGAGTCCACCGCATCGACCTCGACTGAACCGCCGTCGCCGGAGATCCCCTTCAACACCGTCGTCGCTCCGGCCCGTCCCCGGCCGCACCAAGTGTTTCATCGAACTCCCTGTGAGCTTAACCATCTTCCCCTCCCTTCTTTTCTTGCCCCGAGCTATGTAGTGACCTCCGGGAGCTCAACCGCACCCACCGCCGCGGAGCTCGTCGCCGACGTGCTCCCGGTCACCCTCCGGCCACCACTTGGTGTCCATCGTGCTCACCACGTCACGTAGCACCTAACCAACTACTCCCCGCACCTCACCGACCCCTCTAGCATCAAGTTCGCCTTCGGCTGAACTCCAGTGGCCGCCAAAGTCGTCGCCGGCGCCGATTCCGGCCGCCCCGACCCCAACGGACTCCACCAAGAGCTGCGGCTCGTCCTCAGCTCCACTCCGATGGCCTCCGCGACTCGTTTGGTTGCCGGAACGGCCAAAACCACTTCCGCCGCCGCGCCGGGCTCGCCGGCGGCTAAACGCCGGTGCAGCCGACCTGGCTTTGACCGCGGGTGGGCCCTGGTTGACCCCGATGAGTCAATGACAGGTGGGGCCCAGCCCTGTTAACTAAATAGATTTAGTTTTAATTAAACTTTAACTAAACTAATTACCCTGACACCCTGGACCCATAGTCAGGTTTGACCTGGACGTCTCCGTTGACCCTGACGTCATTCTGACGCATGGCTGATGCAATAAATTAATTTCTGGATTTATTCTAATATAGGAAATTCCAGAATATAGTTTAAACTTCAAAAATTCATAACTTTTAATCTGTAACTCCAAATCAAACAAGTTATATATGAAAAATGATCAGAAAAATCCAATTTATCCATCTGTACTATTTTCATGCATGATTAAACAAGTTAACTTGATGTTTAATGCAGAACAAGATAAAACACTTTAAAGGGCCATGTATGAGTTTGAAATTTGAATCTTTGGTTCAAATTAGTTCAAACCCTTCTGGTCTTAGTTGCATTAGCCCAACACACTCATATTGCCATGTTTCATGCATGCATCATATTGTCGCACATTGTTTGGTGATGGTTGTGTATCGGTGTTCTTTGCGGCAGGTTCTGCCTCCGAGGAGTACCGTGATTACCCTAGCGAAGAACCATATCAGTGCATCGAACCATCAGGCAAGCAACCAACCATTTGATCATATCGATACAATCCCATGTTCTCGCTCTTGCTCTCTTTTACTGCATTAAGACAACGCGTTTCAAACTGCTGTGTGCTGCGGTAGCTGAACCCATTTCCTCTGCATGACCTGTCATTGCCACAGTAACTAGATGAAACCCACTAGCATGTGTAGGAGTTGATTGAGCCATATGTATGTGTTGTTCCTACCTTGCTATGCCTGCTATGCTTAGAGTCCTGTTAGGTCTAGTTCATCTGGGTGATGGGCTAGAGTGAAATGATTATGTCGGTAATGAGAGTGGTGTGGTGAACACGATTTGGTAAAGGTATTGATGAGAGGCCATGTAGGCGTACATGGTGGGTTGTTTCATTGAAGCCGACCTTAAGCACTGAGATCTGTATGTGTGATTTAAGAATCAGCTACTACCATACATTGGGCCCGAAACCAATGGACCCTCTCTACTTCTTATTCACCCTAGTTCTCTGTCCAGGAGTTGCAAGTAGTTTCTGGTGTTTGTAGCCTACTGGAGGCCGTGGACAGCGCTGACCGTAGGGGTGGGCTGTGATGCGGTAGGTACGTGGCACGGTGTATCGAATACCCGTTAGGTATCTCGGGAACCCTATACACATCGTTCGGGGCCGTATGGGAAACCTTGGCCGGACTCCCTACGGATGGAACCTGGATAGGCGATAAACCTGGATTAGAGACTTAGGTGATTAGGTAGGTCGTGGCCGACACCCACGTTGGGCTTCCGCTTGAAGGTTGCCGAGTACATGTCGTGTAAACGACGGTAAGTGGTGAGAGCGTGTATGAAGAAGTACACCCCTGCAGGGTTATCATGATCTATTCGAATAGCCGCGTCCGCGGTAAAGGACTACTTGGTTGCCTATACAGTTCATAGACAAGTAAATGGAAACTACTAAAAGCCTCAAGATAAGTGTGAGTGCCGAGGATGGCTCTTCCGTAGGAAGACGGAGGTGGATCCTCGGTAGTGTATTGAAGTGGTGAGTAGTGGACTCGTGTGCGCAAAACCATTTCAAGTTGGAGTCTCATAGGATAGCCTAGCCAAGAGTCAAAACTGGCTTGCTGCAATAACCCCACCAACCCTTCTTGATAATGTGCATGTATGTAGGATCTAATGTAAGTCTTGCTGAGTACCTTTGTACGCATGTTGCTATAATTTACATTTTTACAGAAGACGCTGCAACCCCTTCTGATGGGTTCTTCGTAGACGTTGACATCAATGAGTAGGCTAAGGCCCAGGTGGTGATCCTGAGCTTGTGAAGGACCACGTAGTATAGCTAGGCTTTCCAAGCCTCTTTTATTTTACTAGTTGTCTGTACTCAGACAAGTTACTTCCGCTGTTGGTTTGTATGACTATATGACTTGAATGATGGGTCGTGTGACCCGTACTTATGTGTATGTTATGTATGGCTCTCTGAGCCTTAAATAAAGTACTTGTGTCGTAGAGTCATGTTGTGATGCCTTGTTGTATTTGCACATATCGAGCATATTGTGTGTATGATTGAAATGCTTGGTATGTGTGGGATCTGACTATCTAGTTGTTTATCTTTAGTAGCCTCTCTTACCGGGAAATGTCTCCTAGTGTTACCACTGAGCCATGGTAGCTTGCTACTGCTCCGGAACACTTAGGCTGGCCGGCATGTGTCCTTCTTCGTTCCTGTGTCTGTCCCTTCGAGGAAATGTCACGCATTGAGTACCGGAGTCCTGCTAGCCCGCTACAGCCCGGTTTACCGGAGTCCTACTAGCCCAGTGCTACAGCCCGGACCCACTTGCTGATGACCGACACGTTCGTTGCTGGGTCATGGATGCCTGTCCCTGTAAGTCTGTGCCACTTTGGGTTTACGACTAGCCATGTCAGCCCGGGCTCCTTATCATATGGATGCTAGCGACACTATCATATACGTGTGCCAAAAGGCGCAAACGATCCCGGGCAAAAGTAAGACGACACCCGTGGGAATACCGTGCGTGAGGCCGCAAAGTGATATGAGGTGTTACATGCTAGATCTATGTGGCATCGAGTCGGGGTCCTGACAAATCTCTTCATGAATGGAAGGGGTAGTATGAATTTCTTCAGAGCCCATTAGAACTTCAGTTGGTGCTGGGGACTGGGGAATTTGTTGGAGTGGTGTGAACAGAGGAGAGTTGGGTGCTTACTATCCCAAAAATCATCGTTCATCACAGGTGTGGTGCTCCCAATGTCTACATCCTCATCCTCTTCCATTTCTTCAATGCCGGCCTCTTCAGCTGTGAACTGAAGCGTTGGCGATGATACCTGGGGAGTTGAAGTGATAGCATCCACTTCAATTTCTTCATCCATCTGCTCTGTGGAAGCAACAGGGGGATCTTCTTCAGCAGATTCATCAGGAATCTCATAATCTTCACCAAAAGGAACAAGTTCCTTTGATGGCATGCTTGAGAGAGGAACAACATCGATAGGGTTCTCAATAGAGCTCGTCAAAAACTTCGCCTTCTTGGGTACTGAAGATTCTGAGAAAATAGATGCTTTCCTTTTCTTCAGAGCGGCTCTCTCCGCAGCTTTTGTTTTCTTCACTTCCAGAGCAGAAGGAAGAATTGGGCTTGGTGTTGGTGCAGGCGGAGCAGAGGGAATTGGATCAATTTCTTCAGGCACAACTGATGTAGTTGGCCTATCTTGTGCAGTTTCTTCATGCACAGCTTCAGATTCTTCAGCCGTCCTGACTTGTTCTTCAGGCGCAACACTAGTGGTTGCCCTGGCAGTTTCTTCAGCGACTGGTATTTCTTCAGCCCTAGTGCTAGCATCAGCAGCGTGATTTTCATCAGCGGTGCTGGCATGTCCTTCAGTCGGCTAGGCAGATGCTTCAGTCGGAGTGACTTCAATGTGTGCAGGATCAGCAACATTTGAAGTGAATTTCTTCACCATTTTGACGAATCTGACCTTGGCTCTCAGCCATTCAGCCTTATAGGCATCAAATTCATCACTGAGCTCTTTGATGTCAGATTGCATAGCAATGAGTTGCTCAGGCGATAACCTCAGAATGTTATCCTTCAGATAGCACTGCTTCTTGTACTGGCCTTTCTTGGCAGCTCTGGCTTGATCAAATTTCCACTTTTCTTCAGTAATGAATGTCGTCAACATGTGACTTTGTCCAGGTGTGAGGTTTAGCTCTGGCAGAGGAGTATTTGGATCTTTGTGCCAGAGGTTAATGAAATCCAGGATCTTCTTTGGATCCAATAGAAGAGGAACAATACTTCCTTTGGCTCTAGCGGCCCTTTGCATTCTATCTTGGACGATATCAGCCAATTCATCATCATCAGCCTCATCATCATCAGAAGGCACTTGAAAAGCAACTTGTTTCTTGTGAGGACTTGGTCTAGTGCCTCGTCCTAAAGTGGCCTTAGTCTTCAGCAGAGTTGGGCTCTTTGAAGATAGATGAGGAACTGAAGAACTTGCTAAAGCTGCTGAGGCAATTGAGATGCTTGTGGTCCTTTGGCATGAGGCGAGATGCACAGGTGCTGAGGACTTTGTCGAAGGAGCTGAGGGTTTTGAAACCCGAGGAACTGGTGCAGCCTAAGGAACTGGGGCAGCCTGAGGAATTTTCCTTGATGGCACAAAAGAGCCTGGCCGTGAGGGCATTGCTGAGGAAGTCGGTTTTCGAGCAGGCTTTTTGGGCATGGCCTTCTTGCTCGTGGTGGCCTCAGCAGCGGCAGCGGCAGAGTCTTCGTTGAATTTCTTCACTGCTTCTTTGACCTGCTTGGCCAACTTAGCTTGCCGCCTAGCCCATTCGTCAGCATAATCCTCACCATGTTTAAGGCTTGTTGGATCAGCTCTTTAGCCAGGTGCCAAAGGAGGTCTTGAGCATGGAGGGTGAACAGCGAATTTCTTCATATATTTAGGAGTGACATATCTGTACTCCCTCCATTCTCGTAACCATCTTCTTTCAATCCTCTGTATGCGCACTTTGCGCTCATTCTTGGTTTCTTTGTCGTAAGTTGCCTCATCAGGCGTGCAGTACCCTGAGTAAATGTCATCAGGGATCTCAAACGCAGTGTTGACTTCCAATTTCTTTCCTCCTTTCTGAGGCCTTTTACCATCTACCATTTTCTTCAGCTGAGGAATTTGAACAATAGAGTTCTCTGAGGAAGTATGCAGCTTTTCTTCGAGGAACGCTGCAAATGAATTAAGTTGATGAGAACCTAGTGATTCAGCAGCTGACATGTGTACCTGTGAATAGAGTATAGGTGCGAAGAATTTGGAGATGTCATATGTGCTCTCAGAAATTTTTGCAAAACAGAACAAGTTTGAGGAAATTGACCAGTTGTGTCTTGAAGAATTTCACTAAGCGTTCTATGTCTTAGGTTCCAGAGTTGTGCGGATTGTGAGATTCACACAACTGAGGAATCATGAAGAAAAACGTCACTTAGAGAAACATATCAAGAGCAGAAGATTTGTGCTAGGTGTTTAGAGTGTGGAAGTTGAGGAATAAACACCTTTTGAAGATTTGATGAAAATCATCAGTAGTAATAAAGGCAGTAAAAGTAACTTTTAATTACCCTTGACGAAGAACATGACGAACTGGAAGTGTAGATTGAGAAGTTTGTCAGCTCAGATCTTCCACGCCCTAACTTGGCGGCGGAAGACGTCTACGGCAGCGGCGGAGAGAAGATATCCGCGGCCGGTGCGAGTACGACGCGACGAGGTTGAGGCAGTGAAGCTCTTCCTCACCGGCGACGACGGAAGTAGCGGCGGCGCTAGGTTTTGAGAGCTCGAGCGAGGGAGTGAGGTAGAGCGGAGTAAAAACGAAGTAAGGAGGGGAGGGGGTATTTATAGCTGAGGTGAAAACCCGCTCGTCTGAGGAAATTGGACGAACATGCCCCTGACCCTTCTCATTCGCGTGACATGTGTCACCCACGTACTGAGAGGTGGCGATCGTGAGATCGTGGGTGAATAGATAAGTTTATCATGGGATGTGTAACGGTTTGAGCGGCAAAAGCCGAAAATTCAGATAAGAATATTTTGAAGTTTCATTCGCAGTTTCTTCTGCTGACAAGGACACAGTGAAGAATTTGAACAAGTTTCAAATAGAACACACATGAAGAATTTGTGAACAGACTGGATTGAGTTTAGCATAGAGGGGGAAAGGGTCCGATCACATTCACTTAGCAGAAAAGTCAACTTGAAGAATTAGCAATAAGTGAATGATGTATAGGACATAAAAACTCAAGAATATATATAGTCAATGAAGAACAACGACGGAAGAAGTGAAGACAACGTAAAGTTGAAAATTTTAAAAACTGAGGAATTTCAAAAATGAAGAAAAACTCAAATTGAAGATTTTCAGCTTTGGTTGGTGGCGTAACCCACCGTATAAGAATGATAATTTCAGACACCGCGTACAATTGTCGTAGGGTTCTGAGAATCAATTTCTTCATTAATTTCTTCACACTTAGAGGGTTAATCTTCATTGATTGAAGAAAAACGTTACTTTGTGTGTTGCACATCTAAGTCATCAAGTCAGCATAAGTGTTAGGATGTGTGTCCCATTCAAAGAACATTCGAAGATTCTAGGATATTTAGCTCACACCGCAACTTGCTAAATCTCTTCTCATCCAAGGGCTTTGTGAAGATATCGGCCAGCTGGTCTTCAGTATTTGTGTGGTTGATGGAGATGTCGCCCTTCAACACATGGTCACGAAGAAAACGATGATGAATCTGGATGTGCTTTTTCTTCGAGTGCTGAACTGGGTTGTGAGCAATCTTGATAGCACTCTCATTGTCGCAGTAGAGTGGCACATTCTTCACATTGATGCCATAGTCCTTGAGGGTTTGCTTCATCCATAGCAATTGAGCACAGCAAGATCCAGCAGCAATGTACTCAGCTTCTTCAATGGAGAGTGATACGCAGTTCTGCTTCTTCGAGGACCAACATACCAAGGATCGTCCGAGGAAATGACATGTGCCTGACGTTGACTTGTGGTCCACCCGATCACCAGCATAGTCAGAGTCTGAATATCCAATGAGATCAAAGGAAGAGCCCTTGGGATACCATAATCCAAGTGTTGGTGTGTGAGCTAGATATCGAAGAATATGCTTCACAGCCTTATGGTGTGATTCCTTCGGTGTAGCTTGAAATCGGGCACACATGCAAACACTAAGCATAATATCTGGCCTAGATGCACATAGGTACAATAAAGAGCCAATCAGGGAGCGGTATACCTTTTGATCGAAGTCTTTACCATTTTCATCAGTTCATAGATGGCCATTTGTGGGCATAGGGATTTTGACGCCTTTGCAATCTTGCATGCCAAATTTCCTCAAAACATCCTTGAGGTATTTCTCCTGAGATATGAATATGCCATTGTATTGTTGACGAATCTGAACCTAAGAAGAATTTCAATTCTCCCATCATAGACATTTGATATTCTTCACTCATCATATAGGCAAATTCATCACTATAACGTTGGTTAGTACAACCAAAGATAATATCATCAACATATATTTGGCACACGAATAATTCATCATCATATGTTTTGGTGAAAAGAGTTGGGTCAAGTGAACCGGGTTTGAAGCCTTTCTTCATGAGGAATTCCTTCAGTGTGTCATACCACGCCCGAGGTGCTTGCTTGAGGCCATAGAGGGCCTTGATGAGTCTGTAGGCATGATCTGGAAATTTTGGATCCTCAAAACCTGGTGGTTGAGCAACATATACTTCTTCCTCAAGCTTACCATTGAGGAATGCACTTTTCACATCCATTTGATGTAAGATGATATTATGATGGTTAGCGTAAGCAAGCAATATGCGAATAGCCTCAACTCTAGCAACAGGTGCAAAAGTTTCATCGAAATCAATTCCTTCAACCTATGTGTAGCCTTGAGCTACAAGACGAGCCTTATTCCTCACCACAAGGCCATTTTCATCTTGTTTGTTGCGGTAGATCCATTTGGTACCGATGATGTTGTGCTTACGTGGGTCTGGTCGCTTGACAAGCTCCCACACATTGTTGAGCTCGAATTGATGTAATTCATCTTGCATGGCTTGAATCCACTCAGATTCCATGAATGCTTCATCAACTTTAGTGGGATCAGTGATAGAGACAAATGCAAAATGCCCACAAAAGTTAGATAAATGTGAAGCTTTTGAGCGCGTGAGAGGACCTAGTGCGTTGATGTCATCGATGATCTTCTCGATCTGCACTCCGTTTGCAACGCGAGGATGTGCGGGTTGACGACTTTGCTTAGGCCCAACAGTTTCTTCAGGACCAGTTTCTTCAGCAACACCAGCGGGATTTTCTTCATGATCTGGAATGACTTCTTCAGCAGATTCTTTTGGTAGGGATGATGTCCTCAGTAGCTTTGAACTTGATGGATTCCTCCGGTGACATTTCATCTAGCACAGGAGGTAGGTGCTCTCTTTGCGAGCCATTAGTTTCATCGAACCGCACATCTACAGTTTCAACAATCTTTTGATGATTGATGTTGAAGACTCTGTAGGTGTGCGAGTCCTTTCCGTAACTAAGCATAAAACCCTCATGTGCTTTCGATGCAAATTTCGAGTGATGGTGAGGATCTCTAATCCAGCATTTAGCACCGAAGACTTTGAAATAACTTACATTGGGTTTCTTGTCAGTGAGGAGTTCATATGAGGTCTTTTTGAAGAATTTGTGAAGATATACCCTGTGATGATGTGGCACGCAATATCAATTGCTTCAGGCCAGAAGCGCTGAGGTGTCTTATATTCATCAAGCATGGTGCAAGCCATCTCAACAAGTGTTCTGTTCTTGCGCTTCATGACACCATTCTGCTGAGGAGTATAAGGAGCAGATAATTCATGAGTAATACCAAGCATATCAAGATATTCATCGGGGCCAGTGTTCTTGAACTCGGTTCCATTATCACTCCTGATATGCTTGATCTTCACACCGAGGTTAGTGAAAGCCCTTGAGGAAAATCTTCTGAAGACTTCCTGCACTTCATTTTTGTAAGTGATGATATGCACCCATGTGTAACGAGAATAGTCATCAACTATGACAAAGCCATATAATGATGCAAAACTAGAGAATGTGGCATAATGAGTAGGGCCAACGAGATCCATATGAAGTAATTCAAAGGGACGAGAAGTGGTCATGATAGTCTTTGAGGGATGCTTGGCTCTAGTGATCTTTCTAGCCTCACATGCCCCACAAAGATGATCTTTGAGGAATTTGACACCCTCGATGCCAATGACATGCTTCTTCTTCGTGAGTGTATGCAAGTTCCTCATCCCAGCATGACCAAGTCGTCGATGCCATAGCCAACATTCTGAAGCTTTTGCAAGTAGACATGTGGCAGGTTGTGGTCCTCCAGAGAAATCAACAATATATCAGTCTCCTTTCCTAAAGCCTTCGAAGACTTTGGAGTTGTCAGATTCCATTAGCACAAGGCAACAATATTTGCAAAAGACAACAACCATATCAAGATCACAAAGCATTGAGACAGACATGAGGTTGAATCCTAAGGACTTGACAAGCATGACTTTGTCCATGTGTCTATCCTTTGAGATTGCAACCTTACCCAGACCCAATACCTTGCTTTTGCCTTTGTCAGCGTAGGTGATATGCTTCAGATGAGATGGTGACAAATCAGTGTCCATCAACAAGTTCCTGTCACCAGTCATGTGATTTGTAGATCCACTATCGAGGACCCACTCAGTAGCTTTAGGTTGTTCATCCTGCAGATGAATTAGTGCAACTTACGAACCCATATACTTCATCAGTGAAGAATATGATATCAATTTCATCAACAGTAACACATATAGCAGCATGAGGACGTGAGAAATGAATGATTCATTTCTTCATGATTAGCTTGCGTCCTTTCAAGCACATTCAGGTCTCCAGCAAATTCTTCAGACGATCAAGTTCGTGTGGAGACCCAACCCTACATAAGATATTAGTTCTTTTTCTTCACCACCCACATCTGAAGGGGTGGCAAAGAGTTCATCATTCTGCGAGCTCCATAAGAAAAAGATGGCATAGAAGCGAGTGCACTTCGTTTCACAGAAGAGTGGTTAGGATAAGCATATGAATAAGCAGAGAAATTCTTCGAGGACTTATGAACATAATGGTTTGAAGAATAATGCACATATTCATGGCCCTTAGACTTTCCCTGCGAAACAGAAGTGTTAGCATGATGATGTTCATATGAGGATTTTGATCCATGTGAGGACTTGGATCCATATGAAGATTTTGATCCATATGAGAAATTTGATCTGGGGTTCCTATTCTTCACTGGTGGTGTCATGATGACATTCACCTGAAGATTTTCAAGGAACCTTTTAGGAACCCAGATTTTCTTCATAGGGGACCGTTCCTGCAGTTAGTTCCAACATATTGAGCAAATATTTCACCATTCTGATTCTTGAACAGTTTATAGTTGGAGTCAAATGACTCATCAGAGGAATATGAAGAATCAGAGGTAAAGCCAGATAAAGTGCATGGATCTACAGGAGGTCCTTTCACAGCAACCCATGAGGTTTTGGGATATTGCTCAGGTTTCCAGTAGGTCCCATCAGCATTGAGTTTCCTCTCAAAGGCAATACCCTCTTTCCTAGGGTTCCTGTTCAAGATCTGCTTTTTGAGCACATCACATAGAGTCTGATGCCCTTTGAGGCTTTTGTAAATGCCTATCACATACAATTCCTTCAGCCCTGCATTATCGTCAGTGATACATGTGGTATCCTCAGATGAGGAATTTATGACCACAGAGACAGTTGAAGAATTTGCAGCAATAGAAGCATTTGAACATTCAGGTGATGAATTAGCAGATTCACGCTCAATGCATTTCAGGCATGGTGGAATAAATTCTTCCTGAGCGGAACTGATCTATTGAGCAAGCAATGAATCGTTCTCCTTCTGAAGATCTTCATAACTCGCTTTTAACTTCTCAAGATCTTGCTTTCTCTGAATAAATTCATAAGAAAGCTTCTCATGATCAGTTAAGAGAGTGTTATGATGATTTTGAAGGTTGTCAAACTTTGTTTGAAGTCTTTGAAGATTATCTGTCAGAGTCTTGGTTCGATTCAATTCCTCACCCAACAGGTCATCGCTTCTGTCTACTTGATTTTGAATCTTTTCTAAAGCCTTCTGTTGTTTAACAGCAATTTTAGCAAGTTTCGAGTAGCTAGGCTTGAGATTGTCATCAGATTCATCCTCACTAGAGTTAGAGGGGGACTGTTTGAGCACCTTGGAATCTTTTGCCGTAAAGCAGTAGGTGGAAGCATAGTCATCGGTGCTCTTGTCAGCAGAATTGGGGAGGTCATTTTCTTCAGTGTTGAAGATGGACTTGCTGACGTAAGCAATAGCGAGAGCTAGGCTAGCCACACCCGAGTCTGATTCCTCAGATTCCTCCTCTTCCACATTATCCTCAGATTCCGCTTCAGAGTCCATTTCCTTGCCAATGAATGCCCGGGCCTTCTTGGAATTGCTCTTCTTGTGAGATGAAGACTTTGAAGATTTTGATGATGAAGACTTTGAAGATTTCTTCTTCTTCTTTGAGTCATCAGAATCGTCATCTTTGTACTTCTTATTCTTTGATTCCTGTTCCCACAGAGGACAATCAGACATATAGTGACCAGGTTTCTTGCATTTGTGGCAAGTTCTCTTTTTGTAGTCATGAGACGAGGAATCATCATTTCTTGAAGACTTTCCAAAACGACCGCGGCGAGAGAACCTCTGGAATTTCCTCACGAGCATTGCTAGCTCCTAGCTCAATTCTTCAGGATCACCAAGGCTGCTACCAGAATCTTCAGCTTCAGACTCAGATACTACCTTGGCCTTCAGTGCACATGATCTTCCGTAGCTCGGTCCATAGAGATCTCTCTTCTCAGCAAGCTGGAACTCATGAGTATTTAGCCTCTCGAGGATATCAGCGGGAGCAAGTGACTTATAATCAGCTTGCTCTTGAATCATCAGTGCAAGGGTGTCAAATGAAGAATCAAGTGATCTCAGCAATTTTTTCACCACCTCGTGGTCGGTGATGTCAGTGGCACCAAGTGCTTGAAGCTCATTTGAGATGTCAGTGAGGCGATCGAAGGTTTGATGAACATTTTTGTGTCGAGTCTTTTGAAGCGGTTGAAGAGATTGCGAAGAACATCAACTCGGGAGTCACATTGAGTTGAGACTCCTTCGTTGACCTTTGACAGCCTGTCCCAAATTAGCTTGGCAGTTTTCAGGGCACTCACTCTGTTGTACTGTCCTTTGCTCAGATGGCCACATATGATATTCTTCGCTTGAGAATTGAGTTGCTTGAATCTCTTCACATCAGCAGCATTCACAGACGGAGTGACTAAGGGAACACCATATTCCACAACGTACAGAGATCGTTATCAATTGCCTCAAGATGCATATGCATCTTGTTCTTCCAGTAGGGGTAATCCGTCCCATCAAAGGTAGGACACCCAGCCGAGACCTTGATCATACCTGCAGTCGACATAACTAAAACTCTAGGCGGTTAAACAAAAATCACACAGAACAAGGGAGTACCTTGCTCTGATACCAATTGAAAGTGCATTACGTCAACTAGAGGGGGGGTTAATAGGCGATTTTTATGAATTCTTCACTGAGGAATTTCAGGGTGAGAAAATTCCTAAGCGAAGAACTACTTGCAGCAGAATAAGTACTCAGGTATAAGGATAACAGAGCAACATCATAGTCATCATGATGAAATGAAAGACAAACACAGAGTACAGAAAGCGTAAACACAGGATAAGCAGGATGAATACAAGTTGACCGAAGAAATAGGACTGAGGAAATAGAGAAAGTCTTCAGTCAAAGTCTTCAAACAGTAATGATCAGGTACATCAACACATAACTGAGGAAATGAAAGGGTTGAGGAAATAGAACCAGTAGGCTTGGTGAAGAAAATGATTTGGTAGACCAGTTCCAACTGTTGTGGCAGTTGTACGTCTGGTTGGAGTGGCTGAGTATTTAAACTCGAGGACACACAGTCCTAGACACACAGTCCTCACCGTATTCTCCTTGAGCTAAGATCACACAGACCTCGCCCAACAGTAGTGGTAAGTCTTCACAGGTGACTTCCAAACCTTCACAGACTTGGTCACTCGGCAATCCACAATTCCTCTTGGATGCTCAGACCATGACGCCTAACCGTCTGGAGGATACACAGTCCTCAAAGGTAACAAGCGTCGGTTCCACACAGGAACAATCTCTTCAGTGATGCTCAATCACTTTAGGGTTTGTAGGTTTGGGTTTGGGATTTGGGTTTTCCTCACTTGATGATTTTCGCTCAAAGTCCTCGGAGGATGGGATGCTCTCAAATGACAAGTGTCAGTTTCTCTCGGAGCAGCCAACCAGCTAGTGGTTGTAGGGGGCGGCTATTTATAGCCTAGGGAGCAGCCCGACATGATAAGACATAAATGCCCTTGGCTGATATGACCGTTAGGTGGTAGGATATTTTGGGACAGCTGGCGCGCGGCATAGCAACGGTCGAATTTGAGGTTCGAATTCCTCAGGGCTATCATGTTCTTCATTGTGTAGGCAATTCGCACTGGCGAATTTCTAACTCCTCAGTCAGAACAAATTCCTCATAGACCAGAAGATCTTCGTCTCTGTCACTGAAGAAATTGACTGAATTGATCTGAGATTTCCAATGGCTTCACTCGAAGGATTGGGTAGGTGTAGGATTTTGAGATGAGCATCACTTGGAAATCGGTTTCCTTAGTATTCCCTCGACCCCCTTTAACAGTACGGTGTTTCCTATGACTTAAGAAAGAGTAAATGAAACTACGAAAACAAAAGTCTTCACGCTTCAAATTCCTCACATGAATATCTAAGTCTTCAAGGTCACACCAATTTCTTCACTTTCAAAGTCTTTAGGAGAACCAAAGTCTTCAGTCGAAGACATTCATTTTTAGGGGTCAATTTTCACTGTAAATATCAAACTCCTCATTGACTTATAGAGCCTGTGTACACTCACAAACACATTAGTCCCTTAACCTATAAGTCTTCAATACACCAAAATCACTAAGGGGCACTAGATGCACTTACAAGATTGAGCTCCATAGGAGTATCAACGGTGCGCTCATCACTAAGAGCAGCACAAGTAAGAAGTCCTGGATATACTTTTCTTGGGAAATAAAGAAGGCATCAGAGGTGGATGAAACCTCAATCCCAAGAAAGTAACGAAGAGGACCAAGATCAGACATAAGGAACTGCTCACTGAGGTGGGCCTTGATAAAGGCAATGTACTCAGAATCATCGTCGGTGATGATCATGCCATCAACATATAGAAGAAGAAGAGTCCTACCACGAGCAGAAAGGTGGACAAACAACGTTGAATCATGAGCACTGGGCATAAAACCAGCTGCAGTCACCACAGAGGTGAAGCGCTCAAACCAGGCACGGGGGCTTGCTTAAGGCCATAAAGAGAGCGATGAAGACGACAAACCATGCCATCGGGAACAGAATACCTAGGTGGTGGCTGCATATAAACCTCCTCACATAACTCACCATTTAGAAAGGCATTCTTCACATCAAGCTGAGACACAGACCAATGGTGAATAGAGGCCAGGGCGAGAAGTGTACTGACAGTGGTCATATGGGCCATGGGAGCAAAAGTCTCATCGTAATCATGACCATGCTCTTGTTGAAAGCCATGAGCCACAAGACGAGCTTTATAACGCTCAAGAGAACCATCAGAGCGAGTTTTTATCTTATAGACCCACTCACAAGTGATGGGATGAACACCGGGAGGAAGAGAAACCAGATCCCACGTGCCGGTGCGCTTAAGGGTGGCAATCCCCTCAGCCATTGCAAACTGCCATTCAGGATGCACAATAGCATCTTGATAAGAAGTCGGCTCAAGAACGGTCGAAAGACCATAGTGAGATGGAGAATATCAGTCAGGGGGCGGACAAGACCGAGAACGAAGACCATAAGTTGGCTGAGAGGAGGAAGACGACACATTAGAAGTAGAGGGCACATCAGTAGACTCATCCACAATGTGTGGACGACGAGTATAATGAAAAGGAAAGGAGGGAAGTGGTGGAATCATTGGAGACGAAGACGGGGAATGTATCGACAAAGGTGGAGAAGGCGAAGTATTGGTGATGAAGATAGAGAAGATGAAGGTATCCATGATGAAGGTGGAGAGTCATGTGATGAGGGAGAAGAAGAAACCGTAAGAGAGGACGGCGTCGAATCTGCAACAGCGGGACGAGGAGTAGGAATACTGGGCATAGAGGGAGGTGTATCATGTTAGGGAAATATGCAACTTCATATTATTAGGAGGCCAAAGCCATCATATATACATGTATAAGAGAACACTAAGAGAGATCAACATCAAAGCTACTGCCAGCACAGATTAGCCCCCGCGTCGTCTTCTTGGCGGTTCAGGGGAGAGAAAAAACTTGTCGTCGTGACTCCTCCCCCTCCCCTCCTAGTCTCGCCGCCACCGGAGGGGTCTCCCTGGCAAAGGTCGGGCGGCCCTGAGGAAGGTGGCGGCGGGGCAACGATTCCCTTGTGGTGGCGCGGCCATGCCAGAGCTCCGCGCGTGGCAGAGGAGTTGCGGACGGCGACGGCCACCGCCGCGGGACGGGCAAAGCACGACGATCCGATTGGCCTGGCGCAGCGGGCACACTGTGCGTGGCGACGGTGTGGCCTACGATCTCCTACTTGGCGGCTTGGATCTGGGGCTTCTGGTCTGGGTTGGGCATCCAGGTTAGGGCTTTGCATGGTGTCACACGGCGACGGCCGCTCTGTTGCGTGCTGGGCTGTTGGTGGTGGCCGGCCAGGAGGCGGTGGTGGATCTGGCTTTAGATCTGTCCGGTGGCGAGTTTGGAGCGGCAAGACTTCCGGTGAAAACCGAGCCTCGACTACGGTCATGATGGACGATGGCGTCATCTTTTGGCGTCGTTACCTTGTCGAAAGTGTCGTCGTAGCAAGCCGCGTCACTCCTTTCGGCCTGCTCTGGGGAAAACCCTAGATCTGTTTTCATGGATCGGACGATGGCGACGTTAGGCGTCGCGCTCCTTGCTGGAGGCATCGTTTAGGAGCAGGTACCGACTTGGGTGGACAAGTGATGGAGCGGCGTGGTATCTATCGCGTCATCGACGACTGGTCTCGGCGGCGTCGCGCAGCGGGTTTTTGCCGACAGATGTGTGACGATGGACGCGCGCAGGGAGGTGGCGTTGTCTGGCGTCATGGTGGCTTCGACGGCGGTTAGACCGGGCACGGTAGATGCATCAGTACAACACTGAAGATGAATTGGTGGCAGGTGGCTGCGGCGGCCTCATACCCGGCAGGCGTCCTGGTTGAGGAGTGCGCCAGACTGGTGGGTGCCCCATACCCGGCATGTGTTCTGGTTGGGACCTCAGGTCTTAAATGTTAGGTTTGGCTGCAAGGCTTGTTTGGTATTAGGCTCAAACCATGAGCATCCCTTCATCAACTGGATAGGAGTAGCGATAGAAGTTGCCTAGACGATGGCTTTAGTCTTATTATTGTATGACTTTGTAAGGACTTATGTGAATAATTAATAAAATGACTGCATGAATCGTCCAGATGCAGAGGCTGTCGGTCCTCCTTTTCTAAAGAAAAAAGAAAGGCTAGAATACAAAAGGTCAAAGGTCATCATCAGTATAACTATAATACGGGTTATGCAGTGGGCTTGTCAGGTCGTCAATGGCAGCCTGCATATGAAGAAGTTGGGTGCCCCCTAAGTGGTTTTTTTTTTTTTTGCATGGTTAGCGCTGCAACATCGGTTGTGGATGTCAGATCGAAGAGCTAGGCACGGCTTGCAGGATGACTCATCGGCATATTACACGTATCTCCAGCAAGAAGATAATGTTGAGCATATCCTAACCCGATGCACTTATGGTAGGGAGGTTTGGTGTGGAGTTTGGGATCAGCTCTAGATCAATGTAAGCGGTCCTCTGCCTGCTGACTCGACACTGTATTGGTGGTTAATGGAAAGGAGGAACTTTCGGAAGAACGACAAGAGGGTTTGACACCCTGTTACGGTTGCTTGGCCTCTCTACAATGCACGGGTGTTCAACCGGGTGCAACAGCAGCGGCAGACGGAGGAGCTCATTGATAAGGTGTGTTACATAGGTTTGTGAGGAGTTAGGCTTCTTTGTACTAAGTGTGGGTGGTGAAGTGGGTCTCTTGTCTACCAAATGTGTGCATTCGTCGCGGATTCTTGTAAATATTCTCTATCTTCTATAAAAGTATAGTACGCCATTGGCGTACTCTTGAAAAAAAAAAGGCTCCTAACAAAAATGCATAGAAAACAAACAGATAAACCTGTATATCCATTCATTCATATTGTCAACCAAAGGGATTTCCATGACATCATTTCTCCACCATGCTATACGGAGACTCATCACAGCCTCGTTACACTTTGTCCAGTATATGCTCACAGCGTGCCATATTCACAATCAAGTGTCGTGTTGATCCTTGGCCAATCAACATCCATGCTCACCTGGTCAGTGTCCAATTCAGTTCTTCCAACTCTAGTCAGATCGAAACGTCTCTGCTCTCGTCCTCTGTCATGTGTGGCTATGCCATCTTGCACTTCCTAGTGAACAGTTTAGTAGCTGAGCAGCAGGCGATTACGAGAAGCACCACAGCAATGACAAAAACTGCAGGTAGCATATGAAGTCCATCAAGACATACAACTAGATAAGTGCTGCAATGTGAGGAAAGCGACAAATCATGGTTTGAAACGTTGAGATCGATGTTAGTAGCATACCGGCAATGGTGCCAAAGAACAGCAGCGCAAGGCGGTGTCGTACAAGCCATGGAAGCTCTGTTTCAAGACTACAATGTGCTTCAAAAGAATGCCCTCCTTTTTTGTTTGCATGTGCATTTGATGGCTTCAGCTCAGATATAGGGAACTCCACGCCATCAACAGAATTTCCCTGTAAATCTCTTAGTTCAATTTTAACCCGTGGAGTTACTGCATTCCAATCTATTTCGATTGCTCCAAAATTTGGCTGACCTGATACATACAACAACAAAAGGACCAACCGATGAAGGACTACAAGAACAATTCAAACCACAGCAGAGAATAAATTAAATATGGGCTGAAAATTCGTAATGATGTTCACAGTTTCATGGTCATAGCATTAAACTGCAGCTTTTAGAAGAAAAAAACTTGTGAAATGAAAGCTTACCATATGAGCATGATTTGTGACGGCAGTTAGGGCTGAAGACTCGCATGGGGGTTGGTGTCAGCCAAGCCAGAAGTCTCATAACAGATTGGAATACTGCTGGTACAGAATTCTCGACAGACTGGGTAAGACCACTTGAGGTAATATCATACAATGGATATTGAGCACCACAGTCAAAACGAGCGATTTCTCCAAAATGAACATCGCCACTAATAAATAAGACCCCATTTCTCTGCATATAGTCAGCGCATATTCCGTGAAAATAATAAACAGGTAAGACAAATAGTCATTTTAGATGACACCTGTGGAATATTGCGAAAAATCCAACACTGCTGTAATGAGTAAATCTAAAGCTTTACAGCATGCCAATAGGGGACACATCATCAAACTGGGCTACATTTTTTCTAATATGAGAATAAATGGGTCATAAACAAAGTAAAACTGTGAAATATGACAGCTACTTAATTAATGAATATGCCGAAGAAGAACTGCCTTTTAGTAAAGTAATAGTAAGCAACCTTACTAGTATCGATCAGTTTAAATAGCCGTTCTCTCTCCCTCGGAAAGCGTGCCCAGGACTCCACATAGAACAAAGGTCTAGTGGTGGCAGAAAGATTGGACACTACCTGCATAAACACATTGGAAAATGTTGTGTTACTCTATGCTACTCCAATGAAAATCAAATAGAAATAATAATAAAAAATAACGGAAGTGCCAAAAGAAAGGTCAAAAAGATGGCGGTCAGTGACTAGGATCTTCTTCTGCACTCATTCAGCAGTTGTTAAAACTTAAAACACATGGAAGATAGTATTATTCAAATTATCTCATCAAAATCAATCATAGATGACACTTATGTTGCCGAATCTTTTTATCTATGTATGTGTTAGAGTACGTAATGGGCCTAATGGGCCCATTAGTCTTAGGGTTAATTAGAGATAAGGGTCGTTTGCTTAGGGGTCAAGTAAGTCTTGCTTGAGAGTCAAGTAAACCTCTCTATATAAAGAGAGGAGATGTATCAATCTAATCAAGCAAGAATTAAGAAGGAAATCCCTTCCCTCTTGCCTGGCCGTGGGCAAAAAGGCCCCCGGCCGGCCTTCTCGCGCCCTCCTTCTAGCAGCGCCATAACAATTTGGTATCAGCTAGCTCCGGTTCGATCATGTCTTCACCGCCGCCAAGCCCGTCTCTTCCGCTGCCGGTCACCTTGTCGCCTCCGGCGACCACCACGACCGTCGCCCCGCTCCTGCCCGCGCCGGGATCCTCTGTCGCGCCCGCCCCCGCCATCCTCACCTGGGAGGAGGTGTCCGGGGTGCTGCGGGACCTAACCCAGGCGGTCCAGGAGATCCACTTGTTCTTGGCCAGGTCCTACAGGCCGCACCCGGTTGTGCCGCCCATCGCCGCCGCCGCGCCACCGTGGCTGCCGTGGCAGCCGCCGCACCAGGCGGCCTTCGTCGCGCTCGCCAGGCCGCTGCAGCTGCCATGTATCGCCACCATCGCCCAGCCCTGGCTGCAGTGGCAGCCTGGCGGCGGCCGCCGCGCCCGGCGCTCCGACGCAGCAGCCGTTGCCGCTGCCCGGCGTGACAGCGCAGCAGCCGCTGCAGCTGCAGCAGCCACCGCCGGTCAGCTCCGCCGCCCAGTATGGGATGCCCTACGACGGGAGTGCGACGACCTCGTTCCCATCAGCGCCGCCGCCATCCCAAGGCGTCCACATCCAGCAGATCAAGTCCCTGCCGTCGCCGTCACTGCTTCCGTCTTGGATCGCTACCCGCCATGTGTCGGCGGCGGTGAGGCTGCAGGCTGCTGCGCGAGGCCTCCTAGCGCGTCGGCGTGTGCGGGAGATGCGTGGTCTGCAGCTGCCGCTCCTCCAAGTTGCCCTTCGCTGCGCAAAGGACCTCGATCTCGTCCGCTGCGTCGGGGATCTGGGCATGTGGTTTCCCCCACGGGCGGCCGGCATGCTGTTTTCCCCGCGGGCAGCGACCTCAAAGTCTGCGACATCGGCGGTTGGGGGGGCGCACCCCTCGTCATTCTCCATCACAAGCCCTCCACTCTTCCCTGTGCGGTGCAGACCAACAGCCATACACATGCACTCCTTTTGTCCAGGTGGTGTCCATGGGATCCAGGTGGCTGTACATGTGCACATCCAAAATAAAGCGTCCTAGTCTATTTCAGGTTGAGAATAATAAAACAAGCCGAGATGTAAAAGGCTTGTTTTTAGGTGTTAGGTTTGTGTTGCGTCGAGTCATGGTTATAAGTTGGTTAGGCTGCAGCTCGAGGACAAGCTGCATGTCCAGGTGGGGTGTAGTGTTAGAGTACGTAATGGGCCTAATGGGCCCATTAGTCTTAGGGTTAATTAGAGATAAGGGTCGTTTGCTTAGGGGTCAAGTAAGTCTTGCTTGAGAGTCAAGTAAACCTCTCTATATAAAGAGAGGAGATGTATCAATCTAATCAAGCAAGAATTAAGAAGGAAATCCCTTCCCTCTTGCCTGGCCGTGGGCAAAAAGGCCCCCGGCCGGCCTTCTCGCGCCCTCCTTCTAGCAGCGCCATAACAGTATGAAATGATAAGAGAACCTTTGATTCAATACTATCATCTGCCACAAAATTGTGGTGACGAACTGAAGACCTACTGGGAGTCCCATTCCCACTTGAGATTATCATCCTTGCTGCATGGGCCAATTCGATCACTAGGAATGGCTTCATTTTTAAGGGCATACCTCCTGGTTTATATAAATGCTGGAAGACATTCAAAGAGGAACTCAACTGGGTTGTACACAGAGCAAACAGGAAGGAGTATGTGAACTTCAAGGAGTGGGTTCAAGCCTTTAGATGATACCATTCAGTTCAGTTAGCTGCCCTGTTTTCAAGGCACTCATGTATTTGTGCCTACTCTTTTCTCTGTTTTTTGGACGTCTGGTTCTCCAGATCCTGTATAGCCTTTGTTTTGTTTTCTCTTCGCTTTTAATTCTTTTATACAGACTATCTTTGTATCTTATTTTGAAAATCAATAAAAATACGCAGCAGAGCCTGCTGTTTCCCTAAAAAAACTGAAGGTGTATACCCAAACTTTGCAAATTCCTTACCACACTAAGTTTCTGCATGTTCCAATGCTTTTATGAAAATTTTAAGTTTGCAACAAGACCAGTCATAATCCTAGGACAGATCCATACTTTGCAGTATCCTATATCCACTTCTATTGGAAGAACACATAAACAGCCACCAGAGTTTACCCTGTGTCTATTTTAGGACTAGTGAGAGAGTATACTTACCTGAATTGAAGATCCAATGATGGTCATCTCTGACTGAGGACCACGTAGCTCCCTCTCCAGCCACTGCCACTGAGGATCTCCAAGTATAGTTCCATCACTTAAGAGTGGGTCTCTGTGATATCTGGTGTCCAACATTATTACCTGCAATAATGTATGAATATTTGTAGTGCATGTAAAATTAATAGTGAAATGGAATCTTCAACGAAATTTGCAAACACACTGGTTCACTTTTGTGTTTTTGACTGATAAATCACCATTTTAGAGCATGTAGAAGTTGTCACCAACTCAAAACTTATGCCGGTGCTCATTATATCTGCCAGGGTGCTATTTTATACTGGTTATAAACAATGAGTGTATTGTGTTTAACCATGCTGGACTAAACAAATATGGAGTAGCATACAAACTATATATGCAAAAGCAACATCAACTGAAAAGACAAGCACAAATCAGCATACACCAAGTACCAGGTTGTTACAAAACTAACTTGTGATGGGGGTTTCTATGTAAGGAATATAAATAATGAAGCAAAAGATGCTGAAGGGATAACTAGAAGAGCTCAAATATTTATTCTAGAAACCTATGAAATGGTACTTGGTTGCAAATTATATAAGGATAAAAGGGGAACATTGTGCACACTGGAAGAATCGCAAACATGTTTATTTATGCCTATGGAGACATCCTATTTGAACAAGATTTTGACAAATATAAAACTTCAAGTTTTACAGCAAAAGTTGCACATGGTATTATAGACTCTACCTTTACACGTTTTCCTTCAGGGCCAAACATGTATGAGGCATAAACACCTGCTTGCTTCCTCCTAAATAAACAAGAGAGAAAGTACTGTGAGGTTTCTGATGGCCTGCAACTGCAGGTGTGAAGATCTGAAATATTCAAAAAAGATTCGAATATTCTGCGGAAAAACAGATTTGCAAGAAACATCATAAAGCAAAACAAAGGAATTCTGGAGTACCATCATTTACAAGGCAGTGACCGCATACAAAAGAAGATCAAGAACTCATAATTAATTCAGTGGTCATGCGTATATACCGTGGACTGTCTTCATCTTCATCCAGGAAATCTAATAGAAGCCTTTGGGAGAACACTTTTCCACTATATTCCTTTCCTGCATCATTCACTCCATAATCATGGTCATCCCATGTTCCAATGACCTGCACATTATAGTGAACAACAGTGATGCCAAGTACTTAATTAAGTGGAAATTTTGAAATAAGAAACGATAATAAAGTTGCACGAATCTTCATGTGCTCAACGGATACGAAAACTGTCCCGATTCGCAAACATAGCACTGAGCAATAAAATGAACAAATAAAATTTTGTGGCGGCCTACTGCTCACTGCTCAGTTGTAGATTAACATCATGAAATTGACTCCTTAACTGGTGTGGAATAATCAGTGCCATCAACATAGTATCTGCATTTCATGATACTGAATTTTGTAATAAAGACAAACGCAACCCCAGAACCACAAGAAACCTCCCCCACCCAGCTCCAACAAACCATGTTTTGGACTTGCAGACACAGAGACCAGACAAAACAGTGGACTATTTAACCCTGTAATAAAGAAGCAAAATCTCACAAGACAGTGAAGTCGCTAGCAACAACAGTGGGTGCCATCAAGAAAAGGAACTTGTCCTGGTCGACCTTAAAGAAACAAAATCTAACGACCGACTACCGAATACACAGGCAATGGCAATTGACTACAGCTAGCAATTTCAAGAGAGCAAACGACGGGGAGCTCACCCTAGCCCTCTCCCTCAGCTTGGCGTACCCCGGGTTGGCCTTGGCCAGCTCGTACTTCCCGCGCAGCTCCTCCTCGGTCGCCGGGTAGAACCGCGGCACGTTCCTCCAGGGCCCCACCGTCCGCTCCCTCCCGAACACCCGGAACGGGCGCTTGTTGTCCCCGTAGACGTTGTCCCCGAGCCAGATGAAGACCTGCGGGTCGAACCCCACGATGGCCTCCCACACGGGCTGCAAGGAAACAACAGCAAACAGACCCCCGTCACCTCCATCCACTCAAGCAAGGGCAAGGAAGTCGAGACCAGGCGGTGCAGCGGGCGTTCCGTCGAGCACCTGGGGCGCGCTCTGGTTGGCGCAGGAGCCAAATGCGATCCTGGACACCACGGCGGTGGTGTTGGGGGCGGCGCGGAGGGAGGGGACGAAGAGGATGAGAAGGAAGAGATGGACGAGCCGGGAGCCGGCCATTGGTGCGAGCGAGCTTGAGAGCAGAGAGGAGAAATGGTGGGGGGTTCCGCGGAGAAGTGGGGATATTCCAGTTCCCACGTTTTCCTTTTTCTTCGAGAATTGCATCGATGGATCCTGGTGATACGTGTGATGTGGTAAACGAAGCAGGTGGGTGAAAACCGGGCAATGAACAGCTTGATGAGCCTGTTTTTTTTTTCCTTTTCTAGTATATACTCCCTCCCTAAAGAAATATGAGAATGTTTAGATCACTAAAAGCAAGTATTACAATAATATGACACGGGCGGGCCGTAAGCCATTAGATATTATATTTTCGATGAGTTGAAGAAGAGAGAGGAAGAGAGAGAAAGGAAGCGGACTACTAATTAACAGCTCGTTGCAGCACGCGTTCCTAGACTTGTTATGAGAGAGTGAGTGGGCCATATATTAAAAAAATACTCCATCTTAAAATATAGGACGTTTTTTAACATTACACTATACAACTATTGTACTTGCCGGTTATAAACTTGACTACACTATATAAGATGTGCAAAATTATATAGCCAGTAACTGGCTATACTATTAACCATGCTCTAAAGAGGGAGTACATGTGATGATGTCCCCTACATTGCTGCCGCCGGAACTTTGCGACAAAAAAAATCTAAAACTAACAGAAGTAAAAATAACTTATGACTAACATACATGAATTGTTGATATGATGCGCTCCATCTATATCTATACTATTTATAAAAGAGCGAATATTTTCTTTGTTAAAGCCACCCAACAAATGCACACAGACATATTGCAATCACCAGATTAGTCTCATTTAATTAAATCTAATTGTCAAAATTAATCTGATCCAATATCTAATGTGGACTTAGCAATTATCAGGGAGTGGGCCACTCCACGGGCAGAGCAATCGGTTCGCACGAAGGCTGGCCTTTGATTCCCTGTAGGCCCGCTCAGAAGAGTCATACGCAGCGGAGGCACTCCTGAAGCCCGCGCAACATGCATTCCAAGAGGTTGGGTCCCCCAACAAAGCATTTTTTTTAAGATTGAGCTCTATAGAGAAAAACTTAGCCTATGTTGTCTCAACATAGTGGGTCCCAAGCCCGGGTAAAAAAGGAAGGTTGTGATAGGCTTGGCGAGCCAACGTAAAAACTCAGCCACTCTTATGGAGATGAAATCCAAAAGATTTTCGTTGGGGTGTAACCCTCTCAGTGACACGCCACATCGGAACCTTCGGGAGGTGATACCTGGAGAGGGTGTTGTCCCTTAGCATAAGCTGGTGGTTGCCGACTTCTGCTTTCGGATTCATGTACAACGGGATAAGCATGCCAAAGTCGCTAGAACAAAGTGGTGGAAGCTCAGGGAGAAGGTAGCTTAGGCGTTCAAGGACAGGGTCATTAAGGAGGGCTCTCGGGAGGAAAAAGGGGATGCGGACAATGTGTGGATGAAGATGGCGACTTGCATTCGTATAGTGGCTTCGGAGGAGTTTGGAGTGTCCAGGGAAAGTAGAGGTAGAAGCGAAGTTAAGGATACCTGGTGGAATGATGATGTCCAAGGCTATTAAGGAGAAGAGATATTGTTTCAGACGCCTATACCTGGATAGGAGTGTAGACAACATAGAGAAGCACAAGATGACGAAGAAGGCCGCGAAGCAAAGCTATCAGTGAAGCAAGGGGTTGGGCGTATGAAGACCTCTATCAGCGGTTAGGCACAAAGGAAGGCGAAAGGGACATCTATAAGATGGCCAAGATCCGAAAGAGGAAGACGAGGGATGTTAACCAAGTCAAATGCATCAAGAACGGAGCAGACCAACTCTTGGTGAAGGACGAGGAGATTAAGCATAGATGGCGGGAGAATTTCGACAAGCTATTCAATGGGGAGAATGAGAGTCTACCATTGAACTAGACGACTCCTTTGATGATACAAGCACGCGTTTTGCGCGGCGAATCCAGGAGTCTGAGGTCAATGAAGCTTTAAAATGATCAAAGAAGGCAAGGCGATAGGCCTTGATTTTATCTCCATTGAAGTGTGGAAAGGCCTCGGGGGCACAACGATAATATGGCTAACTGTAACACCCCTGATGATAAGCCACAATAACTTCACCCTAATGATGCCATGTCACCATGATTACTAAGCTTGATTGCCCCTTGATTAAAACTCAATTCAAATTCAAATTTAAAATAAAGTCAAAGTTAATATTTCTTCAAACAGTAAAACTAAAATATTTGCATTATTCTAAAAATTATCATGATCATTGTCATGTTGAAAACCAACTTCATTTGACTCACAAATAAATTCCTAGGAAATTAATAATGGTCCAACATCAACTAAAATGGCCTTTTCAAAATAAAAAAATATATTTATTTAACTCCAATTGCCTTCAAACTTTGTGTGCAATCTCAAAATAGTACCTAGTATTTGTGTGCTAAGTATCATGTGTAGCAAAATTCATTTGTTAGCTGAAGTAAATAGAAAATAATAGAGAAAAAAAGAAAAAGAAAACTAAAAAAGGTAAGGCCCATGTGGTCTGGGAAAGGCCCAGCCCTTTCCCCTCACTCGCCCCCCCTCTATCGTGGTAATCTCACATCAGATGCCAGGGGGTGGCTTATCGTGGGTGGAGCCATGAGGACGTCGTCGGGTTCCAGAAGCGAGAGTGAGCACGAGTTCGAAGGCACACGAGACGTACCCAGGTTCGGGGCTCTCCGGAGAGATAACGCCTCTACTCCTGCTATGATGACTATGATCAAATGACTACAAGGTTTCTCCTTCAGCTGTGTTGCTAGAGGAGGAAGAAGGGTCGGGCTAGCTCTCTTCTCCTAGCTATGGTGTGTGGTGGAATGAGGGCTGGACCCTTTCCATGGGTGAGCCCTGAGGGGTTTTATAGTCCAACCCCCCAGGGGTACATTGGTAATACGGCCGGGTGTAGGACCCGGACGTCAGTGTCTAAGGTCGCTAGGTTCTCCACCAGCAGTTGGGGCCTGCCGCTGGAGGGCCCCACCGGCTGTCAAGAATCCGAATGATAGGTAGGGCTCGTCGCTTGCGGGCCACGCTGATTGCCTTTTGCTGTAGCCCTGTCCTTGATGACGGAGGCCGCATCAGGAGTTGTATGGCTATAGTCCCGCGTACGACGGGTTGGTGGCCGCTTGGTCAGCGCACACTGTGGCCACGCTCCGTCTCGTCGAAGCAGGTGAGTGCGGACTCCGAGGGAAGGGAAGGGCGGCTGCTGGATATCGGCCCGCCCCCAAAGCAGCCTTCTAGGGGGACGCCGTCTTCTGGGAGCGCGCGTACTGGTAGGGCCTGCCACCTACGGGCCATACTGGTTACCCTTTGTGGCAGCATGGCCCTTGCTGACGAGGGTCATGTCATGAGTCGCATGGCTACAGTTCCACGCCTGGCAGGTAGGTAGCCGCTTGGTCAGCTCATACTGTAGCCACGCTCCTCCGGGATTTGGGGGAGTAGGTGGCTTGTACCACGCCCTGTCTTGTCGTAGTGGGTGAGTGCAAACTCCGAGGGGGAGGACGGGCTGGCTGCTGGAGGCGGGCCCACTCCCCACACCGTCTTTTGGGGTGCGCTGTCTTCTGGAAGCCGGTCGCGAGGTCTTGTCCGCCTTCTAAGGGGACGTCGTCTTCGGGAAGGCGGCCACCTGGTCGATAGGCTTGAGGGGCAGTGCAAGCTCCAATGTTTTGAAATGCTAAGGGGTGCTGATGAGGCTACCTGGGGTCTATCCCCCCGACAGTAGTACCGAAGCTGGTGAGGCGCCACGGCCCGATGCCGGAGTGCCTCAGTAGTTTCCTCCTCCAAGAGATCCAGGGTCATTGCTTTGTCCGGCTTGAAGAAGCCGTCTGCCAGGAGTCGGCCGAGGTAGAGCCGGCCGCTTGGTGGATTTGAATCGCCATAGCAGGCGCCAGGCTGACGGCGCCGGGTGGCGCGCTTGCCGCCCGTTGCACGCTTGCCACGCGTCGCCAGCAGGCCAGGCCGACCTGCCAGCCCACGCGCGTGACAGAATGTTGCTGCAGGCTCGGGCCCACCACTACAGGGCCTCAGCACGCGCGCGGATCCGCTGCGGTCGAGGTGGATGATAACCCACAAGTATAGGGGATCGCAACAGTTTTCAAGGGTAGAGTATTCAACCCAAATTTATAGATTCAACACAAGGGGAGCCAAAAAATATTTGAAGGTATTAGCAGCTAAGTTGCAATTCAACCACACCTTGAGATTAATTATCTACAGCAAAGTGATTAGTAGCATAGTAATATGATAGTTTTTATGATAGCAGCAGTAGCAACAATAACGGTAACAGTGATAGATGGCTCTCCTCTCCACCACCGCCACCCTCCCCCTCCCTCTCCTCCACCGCACCAACCATGGCGTTCTCTAGCTCCTCCACCCATGGAGGGCTTACTGCATTAGGATTTTTCATCGGGCATTGCCCTTGCTGATCAGGTGAGGCGAAGGTTTGGATTCACTGTTCATTTCTCGCCCTCTAGAGACGCCAAGGAGTTCTTTTTGGTGGTCTCTTTTTCCTCGGCTTCCTTCCCCTCTCGGTGGATTCTGTTGGAATCGCTCTGCAGTGTTGTACTGGTGGTCTTTGCTTGGATTTCAATGTGGTGCAAATCAATTCTCGTTCCTTTCGATTTTCTATGGCAAACAACAAGCTGGGGCATTTCATCTATAAGCTCAAAGACCGCATTTGGCCAGATTTTGTTTGCCACTTCCACTTGGTTAACGGGAGATTTTCCAAAGCCCCAATACTTGCCACTAGTTGGCATGCAGACACGGAATTGACTGATATTGCTGCTCGTAAACCCTTGGCTATCAAATCTGACTTGATGTTCTTACATTCCAACAAGTATGCGTTACAAGGTTCATATACAGACTGCAACATGAGTAGTTTGACACCAATTTCCTCTATGGTTTTCTCGGATAACAATGCTCATGAGGCTTCTTCTTCCGCCCTACCAACGAAGATGATCATACCTAATTCTTCCAAGGATATTCAAATTAAGTTTGGATCTTTTTCTTCATTCGCAAAAGTTTCCACCACTCATGATCCCCCTAATTCTTCCCCCGACAGCATTGATCATATTGCTTTGATGGAGCTATTTATGTCTGAGGAAAAGCTAGAGGAGCAACAATTGCCCAGTCACATTAATTTGGGGGGATTTCAATGCCTGTTAAATGTGCCTTATCCACCTCTTTCGTGGAATTATTTGAATTCGGCCTTCCGTTATGCTCCCCTCATACGTCTTGGTCGCCTATGCTCACAGCTTGTCGCAAAGCGGACTTGGCCCAGGCCCACTATTCTCTTGATGAGATTATGTCATTACCAGCCCACTGGGCCACTCTTTGCCCACGATGCTTACAATGGGGCCATAACAAATTTGCTTGTCAAGCTCGCATAATTTGTCTTAAATGTTCGGGACCAGATCACAAGGCAACAAATTGTACAAGTTTTGGAAATTACCAGCCTATTCCTAAAGATAATCAGCCGAATCACAATCAAAATAACTTGTCCGGATCTTCTGCTCCTTCCGTTCGCCAAGGCCACAGACGGAGGAAGACCAGGTCACCGTCTGATGCACCATCTGTGCCTTCTATGGGCACGTGGCACGATCTTGCCACAAGAGACAATATGCGCAAAAATGGAAGTGGATTCCCAAGGCATCTAGTCTTTCGTTTCCTACCCCTCATGCTCCGTCTCCCGCTCCATTTCCCCAAACGACGCCGCCCAGTCCAGTCTCATAACCATTACAGCTCTCTGAGCAAACCCCACCTCCACCGAGCTCTGTCGCCATGGCGAACTATCCGCTAAACCCGGTGCCGATGTTTGGTGCGCAGCGGCATGGTGGTTGGCCCAATCCTGCCGCTCAACCATTTCTTCCTGGCCATCACGGAGACAAGCGAGTATGTTCCTCTTCACCGTCGAGCTGCTATCCCCAACACGATCATAGGTCTCACTGGTACGCATTGTTGCTATACAAACGGTTTTAAACCCCTTTCCGCGACATCATTTGGAACCGTCACCTAGTGAGTGTGAGCGATTAGGGGGTCCTTCCCACACGATCCATAAACCGTCGGGGATAGGCCCTCCTGGGACACCAAATGAGTTCGTGTATGATCGGGTGACCCATGGAAACCCAATCATTTCTGTAGGTATGTACATCCCAGACGGTGAATCCCAGAAAACATTTCCGTAGGTATGTACATCCCACATGGTGAATCCTAGAAAAAACATTTCTGTAGGTATGTACATCCCACACAGTCAATCCAGGGAAAACGTTTCCGTTCGTATGTACATCCCACACAGGTTTATGTATAGGCTCGTGTGTGATATGTGTAACCATCACACACGCTCTGCCTTGGTTAACCATTTTCTTTTATCAACTACATCACACACCATTTGATGAAAAAAACTGTGTGGCATTGGGCTATCCATCACAAGCGTTTTTACTGCTAGAACTGTTTGCAAAGTTCCATGACCCATTTAGCAGGTTTATTAGTTTACAATTAATAATTTCAGTATTACGCAAATTCACATTTCATATCGAACAGCTGTTTGCCAACTTCATATCAGGCACATAGATATATTTTAACATCACAGTACGATAGCTACCAGAAAACAGCAAAGTACAACATATAGATAGTTCAACTTCATAATAACAATATTAGAACAATATATTCATTTCCCTAATCGAGATCATCCAGGCTCGCCTTATCCACCTCTGCTTTCAGTTCAATAAGAACCTATTTTGCACTGGCCAACTGGGGAAGTGCCTCCTCGTTCGCCAACAACATCTTAGCAAAGTCTGATTTAAAAAAACTAAGCTCCTTCTCCACCTTCCTCTTTTTATCCCGCATCTTCAAATATTCTTCAGCGTTGACAACACTATCTCTAAGCCTACCTCTATTCTCTTCTTAATACATGCTCCAGAGCTTTGCTAGGCACATCTTCAAAGACTGTGGCCACTCTTGATCAACCCACTCCAAGTAAGAACACTTCCGTTCATCCTATAATATTTAAAACTAGATCAATAACAATTGTAGAGAAAATGGGTTTATAGCAACATAGAAAATCACCAATACTTATTTTGAAAAACTGAAGAAACAGGTTAATTATGACATCTCTTCTCAAAAAGATCAATGTGCAAATGAATTTATTGCTAGTGACACAACAACCAAATTCTGAAACATCAGAAGCTATAATTAGCTACAACAATGCTACAAGTTCTTACTCATGTACTATAAATAACAAATTGAACATTTTAAGAGGAAGGTAAATATAACTGCAACAGCATAGCGACAGTGTTTGGATGACAGCAAATTGATACTAATAGGTGTGTCCATGAACAAATTTAGTAACATAGAACTAATAGCACTAAGGCGTCCACTATGTATACCAAAACCAGTGTAAAGACAACTGTTGCTACATCTCGCAATGGTGCCCTGCACTGGCGAGCCGATGCAGGGGGAAAAATCAGGGACCCGAACTCCGGAGCACCTAGTTGCTCCGACGCCCAGTTCCTTCGTAGCATAAAGATTTAGTATTTTACTACTCGGATGTGTGGACAAGTTGGCTCCACAAACTACTGAACCGGTGCCAAATAATTTTCTAATGGCACCGCTGATGAGATGGCAACATTTTTAGATACTAGGTACAAAATGTGACACTTTCTTAGGAGGCATTTGGTTGAAGGTGTGGTATGAATGGGTTGGGACCGTGACAGTGTCTGAATCACATCTAACAAATGATTTGTAACAACGAAAGAGGATCTCTCCTTCTCTACACATGCAGAAACTTCCTCCCACTGTCCACAGATTCAAACGCAACTAGCTTCACGCATGGAGATTGATGGTGACAACGAGCAGGCAGATCTTCAGCCACCCCGCTCCATTCGTGGCAACTGAAGGTCCTAGGGAACTACAAGAGGAAGAAATGACTCAAATCGACTGCTGGGTAAAAATCCTTCATTCAAAGTCATAGCCCAAGAGAGAGAAGAGAGGCATACCCGGGTGGTGGAGTCATCGTCGGAGGAGGAACCGCTAGAGAGGTCTTTGAAGATGACCATGGCGACCCCGATGGTAGGATGCAAGACGGCGAGAGCGAGGAAGCAAGCGAGGAAGCGTCTATAGCTTAGGAAGGAAGGAAGGGGGAAACATGGGAAATGTGACTTGTGGTCGGGGAGAAAAGGGGATGGGGAGGGGAGGGTAGATATTTTGGCGGTAGGCCAAAAATTTCAAAATGTGGAGGGAAGCTTTGCGCGCGGTGCCGCCGGATAGCATTCACTTTGAACGATAGTGTGCATCGCAAACGATTCACTTTGAACGATAGTTTGAAAATTGAAATTTTGGTGGAAATTTCCCCGCGTACGTCATTGCATAATTTAACATCGCTTGCTAATTTGGGCACACAAAAGAGCGTACAACACACAAACCAGACTTACTGAATCGAGCAATTTTAGTAATTAAACAGAGACAGTTCACCTAAAGATTGCTCTAACAAAATACCAACATTAAAAACAAAGCCTAAGTACGAATAATTTTAACAAATCCGCCGCCGCGCCGGCCTATGCATCGCCAGTGTGAGATGAGATTTCGATGACTTGTCCTGGCGACATTCCGCCTTTGGTGGACTCCGCGTCCCCCTACTGAAGTCGACTGTGTCCTCGTCCTTGTCCTCGGCGCCGCCCTCAAGGTTGTAGTACTCGTATAAGGGCTGCGCCAGAGCTCGCGTTGGTACTCCACCGCCGATTCCTCGACGGACAGACTCTTCTCTACCTCAACCTGGGCCACGCACAGCTCCTCCTCCCGGCGCTACTCGATCTCCGCCGCCTCCTACATCTCCAGCTCCCGCTTAACGACGTCATGAGGATGCAGGTGCTCCATGGCCACCATCGCCTTTTCGGACGTGGGTTGCATGCTGGATTCTGAGGTGGCCTGGAATATCTTGGCGTGGATGGCCTCGACCTGGGCCAGGGCGACATCGGCGGCACGGACGGCAGCTCGAGCGCTCTCGGCGTTTGCAGCTGCCGTCGCAGCAGCTGCTGCAGCCGTCTCGGGTGCTGCAGCTGCCCTGTCGGCTGCTGCAGACGCCCTCTCGGCGGAAGCGGCCGCGCTCAATGCGGATGCGGCAAGACTCTCGGTGTAGGCGGCCGTGCTCTCGGCGCAGGCGGCGGCGCTCGGGGAGGACGCGACCATCGTACAACCTTCACGAAGCGTTTCCACGGCATCATCTTTGCAAGAAGGGGGTGCGGGAATGGGGATCGGGATTTGTGGATTCGGGAGTTGCCGGCACTGGAGCAGACGAGCCGGCGAAGCTTAAGAAGGAAGACTTAAATAGACCCAGATTTTTTCATTGCAAATGATTCCTACAAAACAACTGTGTGTGATGTTGTAGATATTTTTTATTAGCTGTGAAAGACAAATTTGGAGTAAAGTTGCAACGGATGGTGTTTTAAATGTATGAGAAAATTTGTAGCACTAATACAACTGTCATGTCAAATTTTGGATAATTTCAGGGGTCATTTGACCTTTTAAGACATTTAAGTGATTTTCTAGCCATTTAATGACCATAATTTAAAATTTGAACTACATGTACATGCAGCAGCTAACCAAAACGGTTTGAAAAGTCATATTTTGTGTACTTGTGTGCGATTTAATTACACGTGCAGTAAATTGGAAGGAATTTTCAAACATATTGGTCTAACGGCTATGACACAATTAAGCATGGAGTGCCATGTCATTTGAATTCCAAAAAAATTAAAACATGAAACCTTGCTTGAGGTAATGTCATACCACCAAGATGATGTGGTACAAAAATTTGCCTGTTTGACGAAAGTTTGGACACACACCCCTCACAAACCGGAGCAACTCACTAGAAGGCTCGTGGTTCCGAGAGGGAACAATGCATGTTTGCTGACGAACAGCAGATAGCTTCCTCTTACGGCCTTCAAAACATTTCTACATGTAATGTGCACTGATACTAACTGTCATGTGAAAATTTATAAAATGTCAGGGGTCATTTGATCTTTTAAAGATATTTAAGTGATTTCCTAGCCATTTAATGACCGCAATTCAAATTTGAACTAGATATACATGCAACGGCTAACCATAACGGTTTGAAAAATCATATTTGTGTACTTGTGTATGAGTTAATACCATGTGTAGTAAATTAGAAGGAATTTTCAAACATATTGGTCTCACGGCATGGACACATGCATGTACATGCATAGAGTGCCATGGCATTGTTATTCCAAAAAAATAAAAAATGATCAGAAAAATATGAAACCTTGCTTGATGTAATGTCATGCCACCAAGATGTTATGGAACAAAAATTGGCTTGCTTGACGAAAGTTTGGACATACACCCCTCACAAACCGGAGCAACTCACTAGAAGGCTCGTGGTTCCAAGAGGGAACAATGCATGTTTGATGACGAACGGCGGATAGCTTCCTCTTACGGCCTTAAAAAAATTTCTACGTGTGATGTGCACTAATACTAACTGTCATGTGAAAATTTGGAAAATTCAGGGGTCATTTGACCTTTTAAAGAGATTTAAGTGATTTCTTAGCTATTTAATGACCGTACGTAATTCAAATTTGAACTAAATGTACATGCAACGGCTAACAATAACGGTTTGAAAAATCATATTTGTGTACTTATGTGCGAGTTAATTCTATGTGTAGTAAATTAGAAGGAATTTTCAAACATATTGGTCTCACGGCATGGACACATGCATGTACATGCATGGAGTGCCATGGCATTGTTATTCCAAAAAATTAAAAAATGATCAGAAAAACATGAAACCTTGCTTGATGTAATATCATGTCACCAAGATGATGTGGTACAAAAATTAGCTTGCTTGAGGAAAGTTTGGACACACACCCCTCACAAACCGGAGCAACTCACTAGAAGGATCGTGGTTCCGAGAGGGAACAATGCATGTTTGATGACGAATGGCAGATAGCTTCCTCTTATGGCCTTCAAAAATTTTCTACATGTAATGTGCACTGATACTAACTGTCATGTGAAAATTTGGAAAATTTCAGGGGTCATTTGACCTTTTAAAGATATTTAAGTGATTTCCTAGCCATTTAATGACCGTAATTCAAATTTGAACTAGATGTACATGCAATGGCTAACCATAACGGTTTGAAAATCATATTTGTGTACTTGTGTGCGAGTTAATTCCATGTGCAGTAAAGTAGAAGGAATTTTCAAACATATTGGTCTCACGGCATGGACACATGTACATGCATAGAGTGCCATGGCATTTTTATTCCAAAAAATAAAAAAAATGATCAAAAAAACATGAAACCTTGCTTGATGTAATGTCATGCCACCAAGATGATGTGGTACAAAAATTAGCTTGCTTGACGAAAGTTTGGACACACACCCCTCACAAACCAGAGCAACTCACTAGAAGGCTCGCGGTTCCGAGAGGGAACAATGCATGACGAACGGCAGATAGCTTCCTCTTACGGCCTTCAAAAATATTCTACATGTAATGTGCACTGATACTAACTGTCATGTGAAAATTTGGAAAAATTTAGGGGTCATTTGACCTTTTGAAGACATTTAAGTGATTTCCTAGCCATTTAATGATTGTAATTCAAATCTGAACTACATCTACATGCAACACCTAACCATAACAGTTTAAAAAAAATCATATTTGTGTACTTGTGTGCGAGTTCAAAAATCATCAGACGATGTAAATATCTGGTGTTCAAAAAAGAAAATCTAAAATCTGGCAAGACAACCGGCCCCACATGATTAGCACTCTATTTCGCGCCTCAAGTTTTGGAAGGTGGGTGGCGGGCTTTATTAAGGCACGGTTCTGCATTGGGAACCGTCAGCTATTATGTTCACACGTGGATTTTGCTGTGGGAATCTTGTGTAATTCACACTAAAGTACTTGTAAATTCCGGCGACCGGCACGTGTACTGTTCTCGATGATCTAGATTCTGGCCGCCAATAAATACTACCTTTCTCACGTCGTCTCGCCTACATTATCATCTAGATCCTCCCCTTGCTCGCCCTCTCTCTATCTCTCTCTCAAATCTCCGCCATGGTGCCGCCAGTCTGCCCACGCGCCGATGAGGATTCGCCACCCCCGAGGAGGCTCACTCGAAGAGCAGCGACGAGGACACCTACACGCCATCGGACGAGGTTACGCCAGACCCCCCAACTTTGGATTGGTTTTGGGGTCAGTATGATCTTTGTCTTTGGAAGTCGCTGCCGCCGGCTGAGAAAGCTAGGCAAGTGGCTTTCAAGAAGGAGATGGTGGAGGAGGATGCCAGGTACTAGGTGGCCTGTGAAGCCCATGATCCCGCCTGGAAAAAGGAGGCGGCAGAGCTTTGGGGGCGGGCGCGTCGTCATGTGGAGGAGGTGTACGAAGACTGGTACTTCCCGAAGGCCAGAGGCGCTAGGCGCCTCGTCGCTGCGTGGAGCTAGGCCGATAAGCTCCAGCGTGCCACCGATGAGGAGCTCCGATGGGTGCCCAATGAAATGGCAAGATCATTCGCGCGCGTCCGCCTGCAAGAGGCAGATCGACACGTCAAGCCCTGCGAGGTGGAGGAGGCGGAGTACTGCCTCCGCTCTGGGAAGACGTTGCGTACCAGGGAGATGCTGGTGAGGGGCTGCTGGAATACTGGACCCAGGAGGGATTATTAGTTTTAGTATTGTTCATTTTCAATTTTATGCATTGTACCTAGTAGTTAAGTATCATCACGTATATGTGATGATATTATATATATTCTGTGATGAACTAATGGACAATTAATATTATATATATTATGAATTCCATTTTCTATCTGTTTTTGTATACTTATTTAAATCTATCTGTTATCATCCACATATACAGAATGGATAGCATATAAACACACATTGAAACAGAACATATAAGAATAGAAAACAGAGTACACACATTGAAACAGAGCAATAAATAGAGCAATAGTATGATTGATGTGAATACATAGCTATCCACGTCGACACGACTCAACAAAATAAAATGCGTCCATGAGATCATGACCAGCAGCCCTAGCCAACGGTAGCTCTTGGCTCAGCCTGAACTCGTGCAGGCGTTCGTCCAAGCGGTCAACACGCTCGCGGTACATCTGGAGCACGATCTCGAGCTCCAAGTTGGCTATTTCATCGGAGATCACCACCTCGAGGACGCGACGGCCATGTTCCTCTACTACCCCCAGGTGGACACCTGGGCCAAGGAGGCGGTCAAGCCTACCGACCAGCGTGTTGGCATCGAGCGGGCCATGGACAAGGCAAACGGCGTGACCCATGCGAACGGTGCGGCAGGCGTCCGGTGCAAGTACGGCGTGGCCAGCCTCTAGAGCAAGGACGATGCAGAGGGCATGTGCCCACTCCTGGTGAGGAATGGGGGTACTGACGGGACGTGTACCCAGCTGCGACACCCTATCGATAGCAGGGAAGCATCGATGGATCCGCTCTTGCTATGCGGCACGCCGCGCCTCTCGCTCTGCAGCGCTCCAATGCTCTCGCCGTGCGGCAAGCCGCAGCCTATCGGCGCAGACACGCCTAGCTTGCTCTGCGGTGCGCCATCGATCATGTTGTGCGGCGAGCTGTAGGCTCTCGGCGCTAACATGCCTATCTTTATCCGCGGCGCTGAAGCGCCATGCGCCAAAGGTCTGCTCAACCCTGGTGATGACGCGCATCACAGCGTCGTCCATCGCGTTACCGAGGAGTGTCGCAGCCTCAACGGGCCGTGGCGCCTTCTAGTTTTCCTTGCCGACGAGGTTGATGGCAGAGGCAGCGCTTTGGTGCGTTGGCATGCTTGGAAAAGGTGGATGTGCTACAAGCTGCGCTTGTTGCCTCCGTGCATCGCGCTGCGCCTAGGTTTATGTGCAATATCGTTGGGTGGCGGGAAACAGGTGAGGAAATGGCGGGAAACGGTGGCGTGTTCATAGAACACCATCAATTAATGGAAACTTACAATATAAAGGAACATCGAGCTAGCACAAGAAGTAGATAATGATGAGATGAACACGGACCACACTAGGGAACCCGTCGGTGATGAATTCATCAATCGCAAACGGTTGTACACTAGCAAGCGTTTGCCCACAACACGCACGACTTATTCCATCACAAACAGGTCGGATGGATCAACTGTATGACACGTATACACATTGTCAAAAAGTAATGCGGTAGACCTTCTTTAACATATGTTAAAAAAACAAGGACCTCAAGACCAAAATGACCCATCTTATCAGTTAATTTAACATCAACATAATTTCCCATCCAGTCACCCATCCCATGGGTGATCCAGCCTGAGCACACTTAACTTGAGAGTTCTCTTAGATGAGCTACTGGTGGATCAACTAGTCCTTGTTGATATAGGATGCCTCTTCGCATCCTTATGGCGTATCCGGATGACCACCCGTCCCCCAATGGCCAATACATGTTGTGTAGACAGAGCATATCACATATGTCTTATTAGAAGCAATCGTCTATGTTATTATTGGTCTTCGCACACATTTCTGATTACAGACCTGTTTGCTACGTATCACACACATCTTGTTATATTGAACCGTTTCTGTTCTCTTGTCTCAACGCAAACAGTTCATTCGAGTGAACCGCATGCTGTATATCGCACACACTTTGATCTGCCTGACCATTTATTTTGTGTTGCCTAATCACAAACAGTTCATCCTAGTGAACCATATGATGTGTATCGCACACGCCTTCATCTGGCTGCCCGTTTCTTTTGTTCCACCTCATCACAAACAGATAATTGAACTGAACCGTATGCCCTGCATCGCATACACAACTAAAATCTGAACCGTGTTTGATGCATCCGTCATCGCAAACGTTTTGGACATTTTTGACAGTTCTCTGACACCACCGTTTGCAATTATTGCGTCACACACAGTTTCTTGAAGTGTCTCTGATCGTAGTGTCGCATTAGCAGCATTCTGCAGTAGTGTTTGCTCCATGAATCTCAGCTCTTTACTACTGAAGTCAACGACCACCCATTTGGCATTTGCATTTTTGGTTTTGTGGACTCATTTATGCAGGACACGACAATAGCCACTCCCATCGAGTTGGAGGATGAAGATCTGCTCATCTCTTTCATTCCCCACAATGAAGCACTGAATATATGCACTATTTCTTAATTTTGGGCCCGAGGTGTGGCTTATGTTTTTTGGATTTTCGTATGACTATCATACGGACTATTACCTCACAAAAGCCCTTGGTGCATTTGGCTCTCTGGTTTCCTGGTACAATCCATGGTAGGACAGGCGCTATATTCTTCTGAAAGCTCCTGTTATTCGCCTCAAGTTGATTCCAAAGATCTTTGTTGTCTGGCAGTTGGGTGGAGCCAGGGACTGCTGGACAGTTCAAATCACAATTCTTAGGAGCAATGATTGGAATGGCCTCCTACCTGAGGTCCTGCCGCCTGGAGAGGAGCCTCCACCTCCGGACGGCAACCCACACCCTCAGTTTGGACTTGATCTCACGGCAGAACAACTCTACCAGCAACAAGTCCACAATTGGCTAGTCCAGAATGTTGTGCCACCTGCTGGTAACAATGGTGACAATGTTGAAGTGGAGGGACATGCTCAAGCTGGCTGGGGTGCATGGCCAGCCCCTCCGGCTCCTCCTCTCCCTGCTTTACCACCACACCTGGTCAATTACCAAGCATGGTTGGCTGCACAAGGATTGACTATTCAGCATGGTCTGGTACCTGAAGATAATCTTACTGACAGTGCCACGCAAGCTTGGAATGACTCAATTACTGTCACTGATGACAGTAGCTCTGAGAACTCTGCAGTGCTCATAGTGCCACCTTTGCCCGTGCAGCAACTGGATCCCCCAATGCCTAATGACTCTATCACAGTCACAGTTGCAGTGCATAATCAAGGTATTCAGTTTGGTCTCTCTACTGATGGCAATGAGCTCTTGTCTCTCCTAGTTTCTGATCCTATCCCCAGGCAGCAACTGAACACGTTCATCTTTGAGGCTCTTAGGCCTATGATCTCCACTATTGGCCCCTGGTCCAATGGCTATGATATGAGGAACAACACTGTTGAGATATCTATCCTTGTGTCTTCTGATAATACTGGCCTCCACTTTGCCCAACAGCCAGCCTCCTCAGTGATCATTGAAGAACTCGAACCTGAGACCGATGCATCTTCAGCTCCATAGCTTGACCTACCTTTGTTGGAGTTATAGCCAAGCCGTCATGCTGCCACTTCTATCACCCTGCCTGATCTCACTGCTGAGGAAACTGTTACTGAACTACACCCTCCTTCTGTCACCACTGATACTTTGCCTATACTGTCTACTCTCCATACACCTGCACGAGGTTCAGAAAACTTGTCGGGCCATGTTGCTGTCCTGTCATAGGAGGGCTTGGGTATTGCTGCAGACTGCAGTTGACACTATCATTGCTCCTGCGGGACCATTGGTGACTCGAGGCTATCGGCCCAAAGCTGCTGCACCCATCACGACTACTGAAGTCAGACGCAATACCAGGACCAACAAGTACAATGGTTTTTGCATAATCAGAACTCTGATAGTCGCATGGTTGCTTTCAAGGTTCTCCCCAGGATTATTCCCTCCATGGGCTCGTCTTCTTCTGGCAACAATCCAGGTACTGATAACAATGCGATCCCTCCGCCTACTCCCATCTGTGTGCTGCAAGCTATTGGCACAAACCAGTGCACTGTCCCCGCATCTAAACTCACTGAAGATGCTCTCCTAACTGCACTGGTTGCACCCTCTACTTCCAACACTCCTTCATCTGATGATGTGCCCCAATATGAGGATACTGGGGATGAAGCTGCTCACCCTTCAGCTTAATTTTCTCGGTTCTTAAATGACACTTTTGCGTAGTTGGAATGTTCTTTCCTGGAACATACGAGGTCTGAACTCTGAACCTAAATAGCTAGCGCTTCATAATGTCGTACTCTCTAGTGGTTGCTCTATTATATGTTTGCAAGAGACCAAAAAGATTGTATTTGATCTTGCATTTATTAAGTCTTGTTATCCTTGACAGTTTGATCGTTTTGCGTTCGTTCCCTCTCGAGGTGCTTCTGGTGGTCTTGTTACTATTTGGAAAAGCTCAATGCTCACTGGCACAGTACTGTTCTCTGACGTTTATGCGCTCGTAGTACACCTTGTCAGTACGCAATCAACCCAATCATGGACTCTAGCTAATATTTATGGACCTTGCGTGGGGGACGATCATGCCACGTACACTAACTGGCTATATGACCTGGAGATCCCGAACACCCAAGACTGGCTGCTTTTGGGCGATTTTAATTACATCAGAGCCCCGGATAATTGTAATAAACCAGGCGGTAGCACTCAATATATGTTCACTTTTAATGATATTATTCGTCAACAAAACCTCATTGAACTACCTATTAAAGGGTGCACCTACACCTGGAGCAACATGCAGCTTGACCCGCTCTTAGAACAATTAGATTGGTTCTTTACATCGATTCACTGGACGAATGCTTACCCCAAAACCCTAGTCAAGCCTCTTGGAAAACCTGTCTCTGACCACATCCCTTGCGTTGTCACGATCGAGACCAAGATTCCTCACAGCAAAATCTTCAGAATTGAATCATACTAGATACAACACCCTGGCTTCATGGACATTGTCAAAAAACACTTGGGACAAACCAGTGAGATCACAAAATGCTACTACGATCCTTTGCTGCAAGTTCAAAGCGCTCCGACATGCACTTAAAACTTGGAGTAAATCTATATCCCGCCTTTGATTGCCATTGAAAACTGCAATAGAGTCCTAGCTGACATGGATGAACTGGAAAATAAGAAAACCTTATCCACTCCTGAATCCAACTTCAGACGCATACTTAAGAAGCACTTGCTCAGGCTTCTTCACTACCCGAAGCAATACTGGAAAAAGCGTTGCACCATCCTCTGGGTTAAATTGGGCGATGAGAATACAAAATTCTTTCAAGCGATTGCTACTGAACGCTACCGTAATAACAATATTGCCTACTTTCAGGATAGTGATGGAACCCAAGTTGATGATCACCCAAGCAAAGAAGCACTATTGTTCCAAACTTATAAGAATCGCCTTGGGACAATCTCACCCGTCGAGATGAAGTTTGATCTGACTGCCATTAGTAAACATGCTGACAACTTGGATTATCTAACAGCGCCCTTCACGCATGAAGAGATCGATGCGATGATGAATGAGATGCCCTCTGACCGAGTGCCTGGTCCTGATGGCTTCAATGGGGAATTTCTTAAAGCTTGTTGGCCCATAATTAGACACGATTTCTATGCACTATGTGATCAATTCCACGTTGGTGATCTGGATCTTACAAGCATCAATGATGGCCTCGTCACGCTCATCCCCAAGATCAACTCACCTGAAACTGTCAATGACTATCGTCCAATCACCCTCCTCAACCACTATCTCAAGCCAATCACCAAGCTCTTGGCTAATAATCTCCAAAAGGTTATACTGCAGCTCATCCACCGCAACCAATACGGCTTTATCAAGGGCTGGACCATCCAAGACTGCATGGCCTGGGCCTTAATATATCCACCAATGCCATGCCTCGCAGAAACAGATTGTTCTTCTGAAGCTTGACTTTGCCAAAGCGTTTGACACAATTGGACACATACCTATGATCAACATAATGAGACAAATGGGCTTCAGTGATAAGTGGATCAAATGGATTGAGTGCATCTTCTCTTCTGGCCGATCCTTAGTTTTGCTCAATGGTGCCCCTAGCCGACAATTTCTTTGTAAGTGTGGGGTCAGGCAAGGCGATCCCCTCTTGCCGCTACTCTTTGTTCTAGCGGCTGACCTGCTACAAGCGGCAATCAACGATGCTTTTAGACGAGGTATGATTGACTTACCGTTCCCTTGCACGGGTCAAACAGATTACCCTGCCATCCAATACGTAGATGACACGATCCTGGCCTTGACACAATCCTGGCCTTGCCGGCATGCCCAAGGCAAGCCATCCTAATCAAGCAGATCCTGTCTGATTATGCATCTTCTGTTGGACTTAAAATCAACTTTCACAAGTCCACCTTGATCCCTATCAACCTTGACTCTGCTTCGACAACTGATCTGGCACACATCTTTGGATGCACCATTGGCATCATGCCCTTCACGTACTTGGGCCTCCCCATGGGCATCTCCAAGCCCATGGTTCAAGATCTCATGCCACTTGTCTGTAGTGCAGAGCGACGCCTCACAGCTACCATCTCCATGATGTCGTATGGAGGTAAACTCTCATGGCTGAATGCAAAAGTTACCTCATGGTGGAGGGATATTTGCAAGTTAATGGATAAGTTCAGGATGGTCTGTGTTGTGCATGTTCATAGGGGTGACACGGTCCTGTTTTGGTCTGATTCTTGGTCTTTGGGGGACTCCAGTGTACCACTTGATCAAAGATTTGCAAGACTATTCTCCTTTGCCATTGACCCTCTTATTTTTGCTGCCGAGGTTTTTGACATGTATGAGCTCACTTCATTATTTCATTTACCCCTCTCTGAGAGAGCTTTTGGTGAGTTCCAGTCTTTGCAATCCTTGCTTGGAAATTCCAATCATAACCACCAGTTGAATGATGTTTGGGTTTGGAAAGAGGATGGAAAGGATTATTCTGCCAAGAAATATTATTCTTTCTTGCATAAGCATATAGTGTCCAACCCAATTCTATCCTGGATTTGGGCTAGTTGTTGCACCTTGAGGATCAAGTTCTTTGCTTGGATGTTGGTCATGGATCGACTGAATACCCAGGATATGCTGGAGAGAAGGCACTGGAATGTTTCTGACTCAATTTTGTGTGTGCTGTGTCCCACACACACCAAGGAGGACAGGGATCATCTTTTCTTTCAATGTAACTTTAGTGGCAGGGTCTGGAATTACCTTCAAATCAGCTGGCCTGCTGGAGATGACATGACTGCCATTGCTTATCAAGCTAGAAGGGATTTTGCAAGGCCTTTCTTCTCTGAAGTTGTTTTTCTAGCTTGCTGGAATATCTGGAATGTTAGAAATGACAGGGTTTTCAGGAATATCAAACCATCTTTTCGTAGGTGGAGATCTTCTTTTATTTTGGACATTTCTCTTTTAGTTCATAGGATTAAACCTAAGTTCAAAGATGATTTGATTAGATGGATCTCTTTTTTGCCTCCTTGAGGTTAGTTTTTTACCTTTGCCTTTTCTCCTTTAGGGTCTCTCTGACCTTGTAATTACTGCACATATGTATTTTTGTTTGGGAGTAATAAAATTGCTGTGGGGCCTAAGCCCTACAGTTTCAGGTCAAAAAAAAGTTACCTCATTGCTCATCTATGCCTTGTGTACACTCAAGATACATCCAAAAATCTTGGAGATGCTGGACAAAATCAGGCGACAATACCTATGGACGAAGAAAACTGAGCAAGGAAACAAATCCAGCTCATTGGAAGCCTGGGATATGGTATGCAGACCAAAAAAGCATCGCGGTCTTGGAGTGCTCAACCTTTTTGTCCAAAATGAAGCTCTGCTCTTAAAGTTCCTGCACAAATTCTATAATAAAAAGGATGTCCCTTGGGTACATCTTCTTTGGAACACTTATTACACTAACAAGATCCCCCATGCATCTAACATGGTGGGGTCCTTCTGGTGGTGTGATGTGCTCAAACTTACTCCCAAGTACAGAGGGGTGAGCCGTGTCCAGGTGGTTGATGGCACGACAACTCTTGCATGGGAAGATTTATGGCTCGATGAAACACTGAAAAATCCCACCCTCGAGCGTTCATGAAGATGCTTCTGTGAAAGATTTCTCGGAAAGCACGTCACTGCATGCAACCTTCCATCTTCCGCTCTCGCCTGAAGCATTCGATGAAGTACGTGACATCCAAACGATCGCAACAGTAGTAACTTAGCAAGAACAATATAAGATAAGTTCGTAGGCATTAGACCGGTGACTCGTTGTATGATATTCATCATGAGATAATTATAACCTAGGGTGATACGACACTAGCTCCAGTTCATAAATATAATGTAGGCATGTATTCCGTAAATAGTCATACGTGCTTATGGAAAGAACTTGCATGACATCTTTTGTCCTACCCTCCCGTGGTAGTGGGTTCCTTTTGGAAACTAAGGGATATTAAGGCCTCCTTAATAAAGAACCAGAACAAAGCATTAGCACATGGTGATTACATGAACTCCTCAAACTACAGTCATCACCGGTAGTGGTCCCGATTGTTGTCACTCCGGGGTTGCTGGATCATAACATGTAGTAGGTGACTATAACTTGCAAGATCGGATCTAGAACATGGATATAATGGTGATAACATAAACGGTTTAGATCTGAAATCATGGCACCCGAGCCCAATGTGACAAGCATTAAGCATGGCAAAGTCATAGCAACATCAATCTCAGAACATAGTGGATACTAGGGATCAAGCCCTAACAAAACTAACTCGATTACATGATGAATCCAACTCCTCATCGACTAGCGAACCTACGAAGGAATTACTCACTCCCGGTGGGGAGCATCATGGAATTGGTGATGGAGATGTGTTGGTGATGACGAAGATCGAAGATCCCCCTCTCCAGAACCCCAAATGGACTCTAGATCTGGCTCCCAATGAAGAACAAGAGACGACGACGGCTCCATCTCGTGAAACGCGATAATTCTTTCTCCCTGATTTTTCTGGAACAATGTGATTTTATAGCTTCGGTTTCTGGGTCAGCGGGGCCACCAGGTGGGGACAACCCACCTGGGCGTGCCTGGGGGGCAGGCGCGCCCTGGTGGGTTGTGCCCACCCAGGTGCCCCCTCAGGTATCTCTTGGCTCCAGAAATTCTCTTCATTGATATAAAAAAAATCCTCGCAAAGTTTTGTTCCATTTCGAGAACTTTATTTTTGCACAAAAACAACACCATGGTAGTTCTGCTGAAAACAACGTCAGTCCGGGGTTAGTCTCATTCAAATCATGCAAATTAGAGTCCAAAACAAGAGGAAAAGCATTAGGAAAAGTAGATACGTTGGAGACGTATCAACTCCCCCAAGCTTAAACCTTTGCTTGTCCTCAAGCAATTCAGTTGATAAACTGAAAGTGAAAAAGAAAACTTTTACGAACTCTTTTGCTCTTGTTTCATAAATAAGTTTAAACTGCACTCAGGTTTTCAGTAAAGATTATAACTAACCATGTCGACAATAACTCTTAAAAATTATATTAACTCATATCAATGACATAATCAACTAGAGAACAATAATAAGATATCTCAAACAACAACATGTTGTCAAGGTAACCATGATATAATATGACAATAGTGGTATCTCGCTAGCCCTTTCTAAGACCACAAAACATAAATGCAGAGCACCCCCAAAGTTCAAGCAGCGACTAAACATTGTAATTCATGGTAGAAAAGATCCAGTCATGATGCACCCAACATTAGCTATACACAATGCATCAACATGACAACAATGCTCTCAGGTTCTGGCGCTTATTTGAGAAGGTGATGTCACAACATAAAAGTAAATAGATAGTCCCTTCGCAGAGGGAAGCAGTGATTTGCAGAGGTGTCAGAGCTCAAGTTTTTAAAACAGAGGTAAATGAAATTTTGAGACATGCACCCTTCTCATTTACTTCACGACCATCAGCTATCAATATCTTCCATGCTAAACATGCTAGTGGCGGTTCCCAAGCGGAAATGTAAAGGTTATGACTCCATTGGGAGTTTTTGTTTGATTATTTGTAAGCTCTCTTCTTTTTGCAATTTGGGATTGGGCATCTCTATTACCGCCCTTTTCTCGTGCGATGGCAAGTGAATAAACACTCGACCTAAGAATAACCCGCTTAGCATGGAATATACCGACTACCTCCTGTCATTCCATGAACAATCCAGACACACAAAAGGATATTTATTTGAAGTTTTTAGAGTTGGCACATGCAAATTTACTTAGCACGACAGGGTAATACCGCATATAGGTAGGTATGGTGGACTCTGGAATAACTTGGGTTTCAGGTTTTTGATGTACAAGCAGAGTTCCCACTTAGTACAGGCGAAGGCTAGCAAATAGGTTGAGAAGCGACCACCTAGAGAGCAACAATAGTCATGAACATGCATTATGCATAAGTAACATTGGATACTAGCATGAGTAGGATATGAACACCATGAACATAAATATCATAGAGGCTATGTTGGTTTTGATTCAACTACATGCATGAACATGTGCCAAGTCAAGCCACTCGAACATTCAGAGGAGGATACCATATCATCATACTACATCACAATCATTTTATCGCAATGTTGATATCCAAGATAAGTCATTATTCACCCCTAGCTACTTATGCATGGCATGAGAAACTATAATATCTAATTGTCATTGCAAACATGTTTGATCATAATAGGTTGAATCATGGATACTGGGTTAAACATATTTACAAAAACAGAACAAGTTTAGTTCATACCCATTTCTTTCTGCCACGGCCAGTTCATTTAATATCGTCATTATTGCCTTTCACTTGCACGACCAAACGATTTGGAAATAATAATAGTGCAAGAGTGTCATGGACTAAGCTAGAATATGCAAATATTTTATTCAAGAGGAGAAGACAAGTTAATATGGACTCTTTATTAGATAAACAATAATGCAAATGAGAGCCATTCAACATTTTCACCGTGGTCTTCTCCTCGGTATGACTGAGGGAGTCCTAGACTAAGGGGTCCTCTGGCATCCGGGCTATGCGAAATGGGCCGGACTAATGGGCCGTGAAGATATGAGATTAAAGACCTTTCCCCGTGTCCGGATGGGACTCTCCTTTGCGTGGATGACTAGCTTGGCGTTCAGATCATGCACCTTCCTTTCTGTGTAAACCGACTCTATACAACCCTAGATCCCTCCGGTGTCTAATAAACCGGAGGGTTTAGTCGGTAGGGCAATCACAATCATACAGGCTAGACATCTAGGGTTTAGCCATCACGATGTCGAGGTAGATCAACTCTTGTAACCCTTATACTCATCATAGTCAATCAAGCAGGAGGTAGGGTATTACCTCCATTAAGAGGGCCCGAACCTGGGTAAACATCTTGTCCCCTGCCTCCTGTTACCTTCGATCCTTAGATGCACAGTTCGGGACCCCCTACCCGAGATCTGCCGATTTTGATACCGACATTGGTGCTTTCATTGAGAGTTCCACTATGTCATCACTAGAAGGCGTGATGGCTCCATCAATCATCCACAACAATACTGCCCTGAGGGAATCTTTTCTCCCCGGCCAAATCTTTGTATTCGACGGCTTCGCGCTGCGTGCCAATTCGATTGGCCATCTAGAACAGATTGATAGCTACGCCCCTGGTCATCAGATTTGTTTTGGAAAACTAAACTATGTTGCTGATATCTGAGGAGACTTGATCTTCCAAGGGTTCACAGCCTCAACTGCAGCCCCGACCTTAGATCCGGAACTCCTTGCCGAGTCCGAAGACGGGAGTTTATAGCCCGCCGGACTCTCCGTAGCCATAGAGCTCAACACCAGAGATATGGAGGGGATCGTTTCACCGGTAGGCCCAGAGTCATACCAGGTTCCCTTCATCAACACGAAGCCGGACTCATCCCCGAACACCAGATCCAAACTTTTGAGGTCCGTGTTACGCGAGCTCGGCCAAGGAACTCTTGCCCCGCCCTACTCTACGGACTCTCGCTTCCCTGTCCAAACCTCACTCTTAAACGAGGCCCTAGACTTAATGCGATCTCTCGCCATTACAGAATGATCGCTACCAAAGTACGCCCAGCCCACACTAGGGGCTGAGGCGGGGAATTTTACGTCCCACCCACCTCCCACTTTATAGCCACTGTCGATGACTTAACCGGCATGCTCGATTACGCCTCCGAAGACATCGACGGTATGGACGATGATGCCGAAGAGGAGCAAAGCCAGAACCTGCTGTTTTTCGGATGCTAAATGGCCACTTCCTCGTATGACGTATACATGGTGGACACACCCAAAGAGAATGACGTCGACAATGGGAAGAATCTAGAGGACAAGCCTGCTGAAGCACCTCCGAAGCGTCGACGTCAGCGGCGCAGATCAAAATCACGTCGCAAAAAAGACAACAATACCGGCACCAGAGACAATAACACCCCGGAGAACGCCGAAGACCAAGACACCCCGGTCGAGCTAACATCTGAATAGGATGATTGGGAAGAGGGGCAAGTCAACTCCGACGATCCTATCGGGAGCAAGGGCTCGGAGGATAGTAATTACCTACCGATCTCCGAAGAGGACGAGAGCCTTGGCGTCGAAGATTTCATTGTGCCAGAGGAACCCCTCGAGCAATAAAGCTTTAAGTGCTAGCTAATAGCCACAACAAGAAGCCTGAAAAAGAAGCGGCAACAACTTCAAGCTGACCAGGACTTACTCAATGACAGATGGACTAATGTCCTGGCAGTCGAGGAATACGGCCTCGAGCGCCCAACTAAGAGTTACCCAAAGCGCAGGTTGCTATCCCAATTCGACGATGAGGTCCCAGAGCCCATATCGACCATGCGTAACGCGGCTGACGGGCCTGACTGACCACCTCGTGGCCGGGACATAGAGGCAACCCAAGCCGAACACCAGCCTACACCACCTCGCCCTAGAGGCAGAGAAACAACGGTTGCAGGGTACATGCATGACCTGCGACAAGACCTAGACAATGGAGACGGTCATACCACATCAATTTATGGATCAAGGGGGCACGCACCAGTGCGAGAGGACGGCCATCAGGCCTGGCGCGATAAGCACAACCTCACCCAGGCCAAAAACTGCATACGAACTCCATCCGAACTGTGTCGTGATGTCACCCGATACAGAGGAGCCGCACACCCCCTATGCTTCACCGACGAGGTAATGGAGCACCAGTTCCTAGAAGGGTTTAAACTCGTGAACATTGAATCATACTACAGCACAACAGATCTCGCAGTATGGATTGAAGACTTTCTTCTCCATATCCACATGGCCCGCGGTGATGACTTACATGCCATCAAGTACCCCCCCTGAAACTTAAGGGACCAGCACGGCATTGGCTGAACAGGCTCCTAGAAAACTCTATTGGTAGCTGGGAAGACTTGGAGAACGCCTTCAGAGATAACTTCCAAGGTACCTATGTTCGGCCCCCGGACGCTGATGACCTTAGTCACATAATCTAGCAACCCGGCGAATCAGCCCGAAAGCTCTGGACCAGGGTCCTAATAAAAAAGAACCAGATTGTGGATTGTCCAGATGCCGAAGCCCTCGCGGCCTTCAAACATAGTGTCCAAGATGAGTGGCTCGCCCGACACCTCGGCCAAGAGAAACCGAAGTCCATGGCAGCCCTTACCGCACTCATGACCCGCTTTTGCGCGGGAGAAGATAGCTAGCTAGCTTGTAGAAGCAATAGCACTAGAGATCCAAGCACCTCTGAAGCCAGGGACGGCAATGGCAAGCCATGACGTGACAAGCACAAGCGTTGAAACAATACCAAAGACATGGCTGTCAACACCAGATTCAGTGGCTCCAAATCCGGTCAGCGGAACAAGCCATTCAAAGGAAACAAAGATGGTCCATCCAGTTTGGACAAAATACTTGATCGGCCTTGCCAGATTCATGGCACCCTCGATAACCTACCAATCACACCAATAGAAACTGTTGGGTCTTCAAACAGGCCGGCAAGCTCAATGCCGAACACAAGGGGAAAAGGCCGCCCAGCAAGGACGACGAAGAAGAGCCTCTCCCACCGAACACAGGGGGGTAGAAGAAATTCCCCCCGAGGTCAAAATGGTGAATATGATCTATGCCACCCACATCCCCAAACGGGAGCGCAAGCGCGCATTAAGGGACGTCTACGCCATAGAGCCGGCCGCCCCAAAATTCAACCCATGGTCGGCTTGCCCGATCACCTTCGATCGAAAGGACCACCTGACCAGCATCCGTCATGGAGGTCGGCAGCTCTGGTCCTCGACCCAATCATCGACGGATTCCACCTCACACGAGTCCTCATGGATGGTGGCAGTAGCCTTAACCTGCTCTACCAGGACACCGTTCGCAAAATGGGTATTGATCCGTCAAGGATCAACCTTTAAAGGAGTAATACCTGGCGTAGAGGCCCGTTGCTCGGTCTCAATAACACTGGAAGTTGTCTTTGGCTCGCCCAACAACTTCCACAGTGAAGACTTGATCTTCGATATCATACCCTTCCGAAGTGGCTATCACGCACTGCTCGGACGGACCGCATTTGCTCGATTCAACGCGGTGCCGCACTATGCTTATTTAAAGCTCAAGATGCCCGGTCCACGCGGTGTCATAACAGGTAATGGAAACACGGAACACTCCCTTCGCACTGAGGAGCACACCGCGGGTCTCGCAGCCGAAGTACAGAGCGGTCCACTCAAGCCGCACACTCATCGTCCATCAAGCCGCCGGACTTTGTAAAAAGAATCCGGTCAGTCCCGCAAGCTAGCTGCTCGGTACTTCCAGAGCTAGCCTAGCAGTTTCGCCTCCGTCGGTCGCCGGGCACACCCGCGGAATTTGTATCGCGCATGCATCATTACGCACTCAAAATACCTTGGACATCAACGGAGGCACAATACGGGCATGTCTATAGTACGGCTTGACCCTGTATGACCTTCCACTCTTCTTCGGTTACTTCTCTACCACAGGTGCATTCGAGCCCATATATCCTACGGACTTACAAGGACTCTCCTCGAGCCTGGTTTCATGCGGGTAATAGAAGACCGTTCCCTTTAAGGAACCCCTCTCTACAAGGCGAAAGCGGCGCAGACGTGCGGCACGGCATCCAAAGGACTCTTCGGACCAAACCTTATTTAAAGGACCTATACTGAGCTTCTCTCCTTATTATTATACCCCCGACATGTAAAATGATTTTGGTGCTTATGGTACCCTCTGTAAGATCACATCTTGACGTATTAATCAGATCCTAGTAGGGACATTTTTCGGTATCAACTTTATTCATAAAACTGTACTCCGTCTCTCCAGTTGTCTCACATACCTCGACACCGATTGCCAGGGGCTCTATACGGCCTCATATGTGCCTCTAAACAAAAGCCCGAACAACTTTGTAGCACACTTCGGTGTCCCGAGCATGGCATTATATGCATCGGCTCCGAATCATGTATTTGATCAATAGTTGGGTTGTCCGGCTCCTGTGTTTGCTACCTTACGTTTCGTTTGTTCGGCTAGGGTAGTAAAGGGAGAACTACTGCGATTGTGTTTCTGGTTCGTCCGGTCAAGCACCTCAGTAGAGAAAGCCGAAAACTAACTGTCATGATGCGGTGAGAGCTGGTCAGTCGTTCGGTGACTTACTAAATCTTTAACGATTTTTTCGTATTAAATGAAGGACTGTTTTTCGATCATATACGCAACGCTTCCGCATTCGGATAGTCACATACGTACTAGGGGCTATTTTATAGCCCCATCGTCAAACTCCTATGGCTAAGTGAGAGCGGTAAAGCCGTATAGTACGATTGCCTGGTTCGCCGCACTGACACCTCCATCACGGACCAAGATGTTGGGTCAAGAGTGCTCATGTGCTATTCCGAACACCCTCGTAGCACCTACGCGGGGGTCAAAGCCGACGACTGGAAAACTCTCGGGCATACAAAAATGGCCGCACAGGAGGAAAGCAACTTCAGATAATGGCACAAATATATTACAAAGCCTTAATATCTATAGTACACACGACCAGGTCGTTCGGATACATTCATTCGAATATAATGTCCTTTGAGCATTGACCCTCTAGCAAGCGAGCACCCTCTAGGACATCGTCTAAATAACGCTCCGGCATGTGGTGGTCCTTGCCCTCGGGAGGACCCTCCACCGTGACAACGACGGCTTTCATCTTGGCCCAGTGCACCTTAACGCGGGCGAAGGCCCTCTGTTCACCTTCTATGCACATCGACCGTTTGATGGCATCGATTCGGGGCACGACATCGATGAGTCGCCGCACTAGGCCAAAATAGCTGCTCGAAATGGGTTCAGCCGGCCACAGCCGGAGTATGACCTCCTTCATGGCTGCTCCGGACATCTTATGCAACTTGGCCCACTGCGCCATATGGTCGTTCAGCAGTGTCGAGCGCTCCTGTGTCGCAAACTGCAACCAAAATAGCTTCTCCGTGGCATGCCCCTCCTGGGCCCGGTAGAATTGCGCTGCGTCAGAGGCGCTCTTCGGAAGATCCGCAAAGGCTCGATTAAGTAAGGCATACCTCTGATTGCCAAACTTAGACTATAAAAGAAAGGGCTTACCAGCCGCTATCTGTCTGACCTATTGGAGCTCCTTGCGAGCCACTCAGGATTAGGATCTCGCCTCTTGGGCGTCCTGAAGGGCCTTGGTGAGTTCGGCTGCCTTAGCTTTATTCTCCTCCTCGAGGAGCTCGCACTTGCGAGTTGCGTCCTTGAGCTCTTTCTCAATCTTGGATACCCGCTCCTCGAACTGTCCCCTGGTGGCCTGTTCGGCCTTCAAATCGGCATCCGCTTTCTCAGCGGCCGCATCGCTCACCATTGCCTGCTCCTTCGCGCGGGCAAATTCACTCCTGAGGGTCTCGACCTCAGCAGGGCCATCTGCGATTATGCACATAGCAGCGCGTAAGCTTCAACTTAGCATTTGCAAACTAATTCAATTGAATATGGAGCACTTGAAACATACCTTGCGCCTCGTCGAGCCGCTTGTTAATTCGGATATTGTCCTCATTGACCAGCTGCAGTTTCCGCTTTAGTTCGAAAACTTCAGCGGCCTGAGCGGTCCCCGCTAACAGTGAAGCCTGATTTTTATCAAAAACGATAAGTATGTTATTTCCTGCGGATACCTATAGACCCTCTGTTCGCCCTCCTTCATTGGCCAAACAGAGTCTCAGGGGCTACTATCTATATATAGGCGGATTTTTTTTATGGAAAACAGCTAAAACACATTACATCGCATACCTCAAAGCCTGTTAGTAGGCTCGTGAAGGCTTCATTCAGTCTGCTCTTAGCGGACTGAACATTTTCAACACCATACCCATCAAGGTACGGTGCTCCTCCAAGACGGATGCACTTTGCAGAGCATCCATCAGCATGTTCGGCGCCTCTGCATTCGAAGAGGTCGTTGCCGGAATAGCCGTATCCCCCTCCTGCAGAGAGGGTTTTGACCCGATTGCAGAACCGTTTGGGTCTCCGGAACAGTAGCCGGCTGAGGGTCGGATGATCTAGGACCCCCGTTGCCGGTCTCCATGGGGGTTGCGCCCCCATGTTCTCGGCAGCCTCCGGTGCCGCCTTGGTCCCCTCCCGCACTTCTCCGGAGCCCCGAGAAATCCTTTGGGACGACACCTCGGGATCGTCTGCCCTAGGAGGCGGGGAAGCTTGTGGAGGCTTCTCGCTCTCCATCTTCTCCGGCGAAAGATCCCCCGATGACGACGATTCTTGGGGGATGTCAGAAGCTGGACTAGAATATGAAATTTGATATTATTCTTATAATCTATAAAAAGATTAGATGTATACAAGGCATCTAAAGGTACTCACGATTCGGCGAGGGGCTTGGTTCGGGGGCGGTGCTTGGGAACGGCCTCGGTTCCCGAATCTGAGTCATCTGAGAGGGATATCCTTCCCCTCCTGGATGCCCCCTCCTCCGGATCTATGGAGGCCGCCCCCTTTTTTCCTTTGGGAGGACGGTTCTCTGCTTCCTCCTCCTCGTCCTCGTCCTCATCTCTGTCTTCCTCGTGAGAGGAAGGAGCTTCGGTTCCTCCGGACACAGTGCCTGAAGTTTCTTCGTGATGGAGGCCACTTTCGGCCTCCTTGATCTTCTTCTTCTTGTCCTTCTTTGCCGGCGCCTGATAGGGCGCCGGGACCAGCATCTTCATTAACAGAGGCTCGGCTAGGTTTTCGGGGAGCGCGGTCGGACACTTAATCCGCTCTGCCTTCTTTACCCAGTCCTATTCAGGAGATGGAATTTTCAGGACCCCTCCCTAAGATTGACAAGCTAGGTAATGTTTGGAAATACGATACTTAGTAGGGATGCAGGATTGTTGCAGTTGAGGCCGGTGTCGTTAGACGTCCTTGGCCACGTCTTCTACTTCTTAAAGAGCAGCTTCCAGATCCCTTTGTGCATCGTGCCGAAGAAGCGCTACAGGGTCCGTGGCCCCTCCGGATTGAACTCCCACATTTTGAGAGGCCGTCATTGTGGCACCCCGGTTCAGAGAAAACCGGAACGCCCCGTATTCCAGCCCAGAGATCGAGATGAAGTCTTCTAGAATACGACACTACTTAGCATAGAACAAACCAGCTCTTTATTACAATCTATTTGGGTACAAGAGTTACATCGGCACGGCGACACTACGCCTGCCACTGTTGCTCTATGCAAGCAGCAGAACAACATGATGCAGCGGAAGAACTCTAGTAGCGGAACAACGACGACGGTGGTGAACTCCACTCCGCAGGGACTCTGGCTGGAATGCTTATCCTAGCTCGCAAACAAGGACTCCACGGCAAACAAGCAATCAAATCCGGAATGACCCGCAAACTGGCGTGACACACCAGGTTAGTACATTGAATGTACTTGCAAGCTCACAATAATCCAGAAGCATTCAAGACAAACAACAACATGGCAATTATAGGTTAAGCAGAAATTAACATGATATCATCATAGGAACATGGCATCAACATGAACATGATATAGCTAGAACAACATGAACCTAGCATGAACATATGAATCTAACGATACTAGCATGCAACATGATGACACTATATGCACCACTTATTCTGCTCGGCTACCTAGTAACCAACACATGCATCACTTACCAACCTCTGACATCACATGATCATCTCAGGATCAAATCAAGCTTGGTATAAACAATACTGTAGTAATCATTAGATGACCACAAGGAGATTGATTTTTACCCACGACTCTCGCACAACATCACGAATATACAACAACTCGGTATCCTCGATACCACAGTGATCTTTCCGGCGATCAAAACCACGACCAACACTTGGTCTCAAACCGTGATCCTTACGACGATCACAACCTCGACCAATATTTGGCCCGTGATCCTTACGGCGATCACAACCACGACCAATAATTGGACCGTGATCCTTACGGCGATCACAACCACGACCAATAATTGGCCCGTGATCCTTACGACGATCACAACCATGACCAATTGCTATTTTTCTCCAGAGGAGCCACTAGTGAAATCTACGGCCCCTGGGTCTATTCTTTATCATATTTTCCTTTGAGATATATTTTTATTCGCTTTTATTTTCAGATCTATTATTCCGAAAACCAAAAAATACCTTGCTGCAATTTTTCGTTATTTATTTTATTTTGCGTTTCCGCGAGGTCTATTTATCCAATCTACTACAAACCTATCTATCTTTTTACCCGGGAGGGATTGATAACCCCTCTTACGCGTTGGGTTGCAAGTATTTATTCTTTGTGTGCAGGTACCGTTTACATAGTGTTGTGTGTTTCCTACTGGTTCGATAACCTTTATCTCATCAATGAGGGAAATACCTACTGTATCTGTGTTGCATCATCCATTCGTCTTTGGGGAAATACCAATGTAGTTCAAGCTGCATCACCTGCTGGTATTATTATTCACATGGTACCTTCTTGCATTTATTTTGTACTAGTGATAGTGATATGCTCATCATCGTCTGTTATGAAAGTACTTTGTGATATTCATGCTCATTAAGATTGCCATGCTCATTTCCATCATTAGAATAAATATTGTTGATGTTAAGATTCATATGTTATGTTTCCTACTCATGCTCATGTTGGTATCATGTTCATATCCATTGTCATTTCAGCCTGTTATTATGACTCAGCTCATCACTTTTCAAGTTTAACTGGACATTAATCAAACTTGAACAATTTTGTTGGCTGAGTCATAGTGCTATCAAATCAAGCTAACCAATGCAACCACACTTGCCTTATGGGGGGGCCTGACTTGATCTATTGTCATGCCTCTCATCGGTGCCTCCAACTAGGGAAGCTTATATGTGCGTGCTACCCTGATCAGGTAGGTAGCCATAAGCCTTGTGTGCCAAAGTTGTGTTTGTACGCGGGTTGTCCCCGTTTGGGACCATTTTTATTTTGCCACAATGGTGGCCGGCCACGAAGGGGGAAGATGTCCAGAGTAGCATCCGGGGCCACCCATGACTTAACCCAGAGGGGAGTTTGTCGGAATGGCCGGGAGAGTGTCATGCAATAGATCTTTTTTTTGGAACGCCACTGGTCCACCTAAATTGGAGCACGAGGGCATGGGTTTCGTAGTGTGGGTACAGTGTACTAACCTCTGCAGAGTGTATATTATATCGATAGTCGTGCCCATGGATATGGGCCCAGTTCATAGTAGGTCACACTATGGGTCAACAGTAATAATAATCTGACTAATAAACAACCCTGGTTCAATGAGGACAGAAGTTGGTTGATCTTTATGTGGTCATGAGATGATCACGATGGTGTTCTTGATAATGATAATGTGACCCTGTGATGATCACGATGGTATTCTCGATAATGATAATGTAATCCTGTTGTTGGAATTGGGGCTCTATAGACCCGAAGAAAGGTTCGAACTCTGGGGTGTGCGTGAAGACCTCCTCTAAGATACAACTTGCTACTCACCACCCAACAACGATGCTCCATTGTGCTTGAGCGAGAAGGGAGTGGAATGGGGCACGGAGATTTACCCAGGTTTGGGCCACCATGCGGTGTAAAACCCTACTCCTACTCTGTGGTGGATTTCCTCGCGAGGATGATGAAGATGAACTAGTAGAAGGGTAAGCTGCCTCACGAGGGCTCAGGGGGGTAAATGGATCCGATCCCCTATCTACGGAGGAGACTAGTCTATATTTATAATGGCCCCGGTCCTCTACATCTAAGGCTTTAGGTGGGAGGGATACCACAACGGGCAAATTTGAAGGGGGATAGGAGTACTCCCTATCCTGACTAAAGTTTGTCTTTGTCTGCAAAGCTTCTGGTCATGACGCACTGGTGGGCTCGGTGATGACCTCCATCCTACCAAGCCTGTGGTGTGGTCTTGTTGCAATGAAGAGGTAAGCTTTGAGGATTACTTAGGAACCCGTGTGTCGGCTTTCTCCCTCTAGCACCAAAGCGGAAATTATGCATGTGTGCGCCTGCTGGCGCCCTCCTGGCTCCGTTCGTCATGACTCACGTCGCCACCTGCCTCGTGAGGTGTGTGCGAGCCTAGAGATGTCCGCCCCTCGGGAGGCGCCTCCCCGGGAGGCCACTCCTTGGGGGGCCTTGAAGTAGTTCGCCTCGCGAGGCAAGGTCCCTCGTGAGGGTCTTGCTCGTGAGGTCTTGATGGTGGGCTGCACCGAGCCGTTGGTGGGGCCACACACTAGGCCGTAGGCAGACTGGCCTGGGTACCCCCAGTCCCAGGGTCCCGAGAGTAGCCCCCGGGACCACGGCATGCTCGTCCTTGCTTCAAGGTGAAGGCAAAGAAGGGAGGGCGAAGCTACATGGGCCCCAACTGCCTGTAGGCTAGGCTCGACGCGTGGCACAAGACTGGACATGGGACGCGTCCACTTCACCATGATGCCTCAGCAACTGCTCCGACTGACAAAAAGCCTGGTGCACGCCGAGGGGCCATCATTTCCCTGAAGGTGAAGGGGCGCCAGTTGGCCTTCTCAGATTTCTTATAAAAGCTCAAAGGGGCGGAGCCCTTGGCCCATCTCTACCTTCACACCTTTCCGTCTCCAACCCTTGCCATAGCACCCAAGGTGCATGTGAGAAGTATCTCCACCATCGAGAAGGGCAAGGTAGTGCTGGAGGGGCCGAAGCCGTCGTAGCCCAAGAGGGCGTGTGGCTGCCCCACAAGTCCGCTGATACTCCCGTGGAGCTCCCTCGAGGATGCGGGGGCCCTCCATTGGTGGTCTGCACTGGCTCCGGCAGCTGTGGGAAGAACCCCACTCGAGGATGTGGCCGTGGTGGTTGAGGCTGCCGTGGCCGAGGAGGGAGGAATGGGGTGGCCGCCCGGCCACCTCGGCCATGGGCCCACTCTTCCGTCTCGGCCCGCGAGTTTGTCGTGTGGATGGAGGGTCCGCCCCGCACCTGGCTCCAGCTTCCAAACAGCTTCGTGGATGAGCTGGCGGTGGACGGACCCGTCAAGCGGTGGCTGCAGTCAAATGGCTGCTGCAACAGGTGAAAACACAAGTGCTCCCTGGGTGATTTTGGTAATTTATGTCAACATATCTCTTGTTGGACTAATACTTTTACCTAGTATGTTTCAGATAAGTTCAACAATGGAGTGGCATGGACTAGAGGATGTGGAACCCCTTCAAGGCGCTAAGAACAAAGGATTGGCTCAAGGTCAAAGCACAAGACTCTACATTTTATATTTTAGTGATCCAAGATCACATTGAGTCTATAGGAAAAGCCAATACTATCAAGGAGGGATGAGGTGTTGCTCAATGAGGCTCTTGCTCGAAATGCTTAGTGATATGCTCCAAAGCCCTCAACTACTTTCTCATATCCACTTGTGATCCAAACCAAAAGTCCAACTCGGCCCCACCGATTCTTTCTATCCGGCGCTACCGAGTTAAGATGTCATAGCCACTGCCACAAAACCCTAATCAAGTCGGTCTCACCGATAGGGATCTCGGTCTCACCGAGATGGGATTGCAATCTCTCTGTATATATCCATTACCAAAATTGGTCCCACTGATTTTGTGTAATCGGTCCTACCGAGATTACAATGCAAACTCTCTATTCCTCTTCGTAACATTTTGGTCCAACCGAGATGTCGGTGTACAAAAGTAGGGGCTCTCCTTTTGACCCCTTTTACTTGTGCACGGGCAGTCAGAGCCACCCGCCACGGCCACGCATAACAGGGGCAGGAAAGGGAAGCCGGAGAGAAGTCGAAGGCACAAGACAAACAAAGCAACGACAAGGACCCAGGCCACAAGGATCGGATGGACGAAGCAGGCTCCCCCGGCAAGAACCCTTGCCGGGGCAGCCTCAGCAGCCCCGGCAAGACCCTTGCCGGGGTAGCTCGCCAAAACCAGCTGAGTGAGCCACCCTTGAGCCCCCCAACGCTAGACAAATGCATTGGGACAAGGCTCTGGAGGCACCTCCGTGGTGGCATGCAGATCTTTGTGAAGACAAAGAACAGTCAGGATCAAATGAGGATAAGAAGGCAACAATCCTCGCCAAGATCCTCACCGAAGGAACCCACAAGACCCCCGGCAAGATCCTTGCCGGGGACGCCAACGCGCCACAGCAGGACCCTTGCTGGGCCGCCCGGCAAGGCCCTCGCCAAGCGCGCCAGCAGGGCCACTACCAGGCCCGCGCCAGCCAAGTCTCCGCCGCCGTTCGCATGCAGCTGCCGACCCAACCAGCTGGGCAGGCGCCTGCTGTTGACACCAGATTTTGGCATGACATAAAAAGAAAATGAGATGGCTTCGAGTGATCGGGTTTTCAGCATGGAAAGTTTCACATCGCCGAGAGGAACAACTTTGATGTTTAAGTCATAGCCATCCGACCTCATCTCTAAGGCCGAAGTTGTGCTCAAAGTACTGGATTTTGTATTCAGAACACTGTTCGGCTGATTAAGCCCCCAAGACTTTCTCGTATGGAAGAATTATATACACGAATTCTCTTCGCCTCGTCGAAACGATCAATTTTGATATAAAGATCGTTGGAATCTGAGGTCGTATGCCAAAGTTAGAGCCCGCAAAACGAGACCCTCCACCGAGCAAAATATGACGCCCGGAACCAGACACATATGTGGGTGTGTCTGATGATATGCGTGAATAATTTGCTGTTTTGCACAAGCGATTTGACCCTCGGGATGACCTCTAATGAAAAAATGTTCAACATGAAAGATGTTCGTCTCGTCGAAATGGTCAAGATTGCTTTTGGACTCGTTTCCATCCGAGGTTGTTTGCCATCACAAAAAGGACCAGCAAGGTACAGTCAGTTTAAACCGAACAGTTTTGGAAAGTTCGGATAAAACTAGTCCGAATTTGAATAGGGTTTTGGACGTGAATTGATGCAATGTTCTTGTAAGGAAAGCCTAGATGAATCCTTTTCTTGTACGGGAAGTCCAGCCGCCTCTTATATATGTTGGGGGTGACGGCCGATTGAACAACATCCAATCGAACAAACACATCTACTACTTTTTCGTGTTCATCTACTTTTTATCTCTCCCTTGTATCTTTCTTCTCGTTCTTCGCTAGTTCTTCATGCTAGAGGGCTGCGGATCCACGAGGCTCTAGGGGCAAGCGAATCAACCTGGAGCAGCCCATAGCTGCCGCGAGCCCTGACGGGGTCCCTCCCGGGCAAGTGGGGCTTCGGGTCTACAAAAGCGCCCGCCGACTGTCTTGCGTATCATGCTGCCGGCCGGGTCTCCTTCCACGTGAGCTGCGGTGCATCACCACCGGCGTCGAGGGTACACGTGACATGTTCGTGTGCCAACACACTTTTTGGCGACTCCGCTGGGGACTCAAGATCAATCCTCATCATCCACCATGTCTGATCTTCCCAAGCCATCTGAGGTAGACGCTGATAACATCATTAAGCCCAGTCTTGATGAGATATCGGCCGATCATCGCCAAGTCTATGAGGAGTACAAGAAGGCGCGCGAGGAGAAGGACTTGCAGGAGTTCCTTGCAAAGTTCAAGAAGGATCACCAAGGCAACATCACTCCGATTGAAGAAATCAAGTTCCCTCCTCTTCAAGCCGAGCAGGTTAAACCCTCTGTAAGTACTGCCTTTTCTCCTAAGCAGTGGGCTGAGATTGAAAGTCGTATTGCTGATGGTAACTGTCGGTGTCAAAACCGGCGGATCTCGGGTAGGGGGTCCCGAACTATGCATCTAGGCGGATGGTAACAGGAGACAAGGGACACGATGTTTTTACCCAGGTTCGGGCCCTCTTGATGGAGGTAAAACCCTACATCCTGCTTGATTAATATTGATGATGTGTGTTACAAGAATAGATCTACCACGAGATCAAGGAGGCTAAACCCTAGAAGCTAGCCTATGGTATGATTGTTGTTCGTCCTATGGACTACAGCCATCCGGTTTATATAGACACCGGAGAGGGCTAGGGTTACACAAAGTCGGTTACAAAGGTAGGAGATCTACATATCCGTATCGCCAACCTTGCCTTCCACGCCAAGGAAAGTCCCATCCGGACACGGGACGAAGTCTTCAATCTTGTATCTTCATAGTCTTGGAGTCCGGCCGATGATGATAGTTCGGCTATCCGGACACCCCCTAGTCCGGGACTCCCTCAGTAGCCCCCGAACCGGGCTTCAGCGACAATGAGTCCGGCGCGTATATTGTCTTCGGCGTTGTAAGGCGAGTTCTCCTTCAAACTTCATGTTCCCGTCGAATAGTGTCCGGCTTCCTTATAAATGTTGCGCTCCTTGGCTTCTACGCCCAATAATGGCCTTCTTCCACGTGTCGTACGAATGCGAAAGGCTGGGGTATTTTTACATTTTACCCCCTAGCCGTGCGAACAAGCCGCCTATAAGAGAGGCGAGGATCTAGATCCAGCTCACACCATCCTCCATCCGCAAGTTCTCATCGAAGCGCCTCTGACAAAAATCCATTCCATCATGGATAGTCGACGCGGCTCCTCCTCTCGCGGTCCCAGCCCTAAGCCAGGAGATTGGGGGAGATGCTCAGTTCCACACAGCGAGCTAGTGGCGCTCCAAACTGAGGGATATCTTCCCCTAGCTTTCATGGTTCCGGTTCGAGCCGGACTAGCCACCTACAAGGGTGGAAAGCAGGCGGAGAGCGTCCCCAACCCTTCCAAAGGGGAGCGGATATGCTTTGTCCCCTATCTAATAAGGGTACTCGGATTTCCCATACATCCGTTTCTCCGGGGGCTCCTAGAGTTCTATGGACTCCAGCTTCACCACCTCACGCCCGCCTCCATTTTGCACATCGCGGGCTTCGTAGCTCTTTGCGAGCTGTTCTTGGGCATCGAGCCCCATTTTGCGCTGTGGAAGAGATTGTTTTGCCTCATACCCCGTTCTCATGAGGGGTCGATATATCAAGTGGGAGGAGCCGAAATATGGCGCATCGCCGGGACTGGATATCTATCCGGCACCCTGAAGAAGGCGTCCGAAGACTGGCCTTCGGAATGGTTCTACATGGAGGACGCCCCTCTGCCAGATCCAGTTCGGATCGGCCTCCCGGAGTTCAGCAATGCTCCCTTGAAGAAACGCCTGAGTTGGCGCCCGCGGAGCCCTCAACGGGAAGATGATAGGAGCGTCCATTATCTGATGGGCCGGATTAGATTGCTGGCCCACTTCGGATTGACCATGATTGGAGCCATGGCCACGTGCATTATGCGAGGGGTGTAGCCACTCCAATATAGGGGCCACCCTATGTGGGATTTCAACGGGGAAGAACACGCCACCCGTCATGGCCGCAAAGGGCCAGGCTCGGCAGCCGATCTGGCAAAGATCCTGTCTGGCTTGTACAAGGGAGAGGAGGAGGACTTCCTCTGCACGAATCCGTTGAATGGATTCTCTATGAATAACCCTCGGAGCTGGGTAAGCGGATGTTCATCTACCCGATCCATACTTTCAAAGTCAAGTATCTTACTCTGTGATTTCGACGCAGGAGCTGCGCCGGGATGTGGAAGGCATACGAAGCCTAACTCCACAGCCCGAGGATCTGGAACGATCCCTTGATCCAACCTCCGAAGAGGATCCGGACATAAAGGTGGAGCTGATTGACGGGGTGTTCCACCAACTTAGCATGGACAATGCCCTAGTCACCATTACGGCTGACTACCCCGGTTTGTTTCCGGCCTCCCAGGTGACTACGACCAAGGTCTTGACACCATCATTTGATCCGCGCTCAATTCTGACCATCCCATACTGATGGTGCATCGCAGGAGGTGCCTTTAAGGCGGTAAGCCAAACCCGCAGTGGCCGGCCAACAAGGGTCAGTCCGGCCCAGCAGGCGGAAGAGGAGTGCGACGCGAACCGAAACGTCGCCGCAACGGTACGGAGCACCGCTATTTTTAAGGGAAGGATCCCCAGGAGGTATATTAATGCTCATAACTTTTCCAGAAAGAGCGCTCGCCGGACAGTGTCCGGAGAGGTTGCCAATCAAGCCTCCGCCAGCCATGCTCCAACGCATGGCCCGGGAGGGGAGGCGAATACAAGGCATGAGCCGGACGCTCCTCCGACGGAGGATGCCGATAGGCTGTCCGCCACCCGGTCTGAGGTGGAGAGCGCCATGAATCACAGGCGTCGCTGGACAGTTCTTTGTGACGCGTGTTTCTCCCTGGAGGCATTAAATGCCTTTGATGCAGGAAACGCGCACCTCCGTGCCGCTTAAGATGGGTTAACCAGAGCCATGGAGCAGTATGTGAAAGACATACGGGTAAGTAATTTTAATAGTTATATATGCCAGTAGCCCCCGAGACTTAAAATAGTTAAAATAACTGATTTAAGGATCAATTTTTATGCAGGATCTTACGGAGAAGAATACCCATCTGTCCCAGGAGCTCCAAGAGTGCAAGGCCCAACTTGAGGCCGCACTGGCCGCCACAGGGGGAGCCACAGAGACCCGCGTTGGTAAGACGTACTTTGAAAAGATAATTAATTAACAAAGTGCGGCGTGAATTTGACAATAATATTGTAGAGGGCGCCGGACTAGATCCGGACAAGCAACAGCTACTGCGTCAGCTAAAGGCTGGCGAGAGGGTGCTTATGAAGGTGCAGCAGGAGAGAAACAAGCTCCAAGATGCCCACACCCAGCTAGGAGAAGAGCTGAAAGGTGTTCGGGCCCAGCTGTCTGGCTCCATAAAGGAGAATCAGCGGCTTCCTCGCGGCATTTATAGTAAGTGCTTGAGCAAATTCCTTTGAAAAGAAGAATTCGGCGAGGAAGTCGATTGACAGAAATATGTCTTTAGGTGTGCTCACAGGTCGCCCTGCGGAGGAAATGCCCGGGTCAACGGGTGACCAACTTCCCGAGCTGGTGCAATTGCTTGAACGTTTTTGGCAGGCGATGAGTGGCGTCGTTCAGGCTTTATGGCCATCCGTCTCCCTACCCGAGGGCCTTGGTGAGCTTGCTGAGAAGCTTCAGGGAGCACGGCGACGCCTCCGTTTGTGGAAGATATCGGCCTGCCGTCAGGGTGCCAGGGAGGCCTGGGCCATGGTGAAGACGTGCTACCCGAAGGCTGACCCAAACCACATGGCCGAGGTCGGACCTGCGGGGCCTGATGGGAAGGAGATCCCTATGAGCTTGATGTACGGCCAAGTAGAACTGGCCGCGAAATATTCCCAACAGGACTATAAATTAGACAGCCTGTTAGATGGGATTGAGGAGGAGTACAATCAGCCGGTTTGACGATGTAATTTGAAATGACATGTAAAATGCCTTCTAGCCAGATTGTAGATTGTTTGTCTTTGCGGACCGTTTCGCTTCAACCTCGGGACCCAACAGTCCGGAGTGTGTCCGAATACCCTTACAGTTATAAAAGAACCGGGGCATGCATGGAGACAAGGCGTCGGGGTCATAATTGCTTTATCAGACAAGTGCCCAACTAGTTATGTTATATTACATGGTTAGTAAGAAACATATTCCAGGGAGAATAGTTCCGTTAAGGGTTCCTTTCCCTGGGAGGCATGCCCTAAAGTGCAATGCCGGACTGCGAAAATAACAGAAAAAGCATTTGGGGGCAGATAAATAAGTAAGTAATAAATCATCTTTCAAGTCACCGTCCGAATATTCTCTTAAGAATGCTAGCTTTCGGCTTCACCCAGTCTGAGGTACACATCCGGCTGACCCGGCAGTAACAATCGCAGAGGTGCTCCCTTTACCTCCTAGCCGAACAATCGGGAACGTAGGGGTAAGCACAGGAGCCAGGCAACCCAGCTTGGCCAAAACTTAAGTCATATCGATGCATATAATGGTTAATAAAAGGTACATGCGGAAGTATGACACATGTATTGGGCATGAAGCCCGTATGAATAAGCTTCTGTTAAAGAAGCCCCGAGGTATAATGAGTGCTAGGAGCACATCAAGTGTGTGCGAAGAAAGCGCAAATCAGCCTATAAAAGGTATTGAAAAAAAAGTGGGAAGAAGGAGGGGGACAAGAGACAGTAAAAAATATTAAAAGGTGGACGGGGGAGTGAGACGAACTCCGAGTCCGGCGTTTAGGCGTAGAATCTTCGGAGACGGGCTGTGTTCCATGGGTTCGGCTCGAGTCGGTTGTCAGATGCTTTGCGTAGACGGTATGCTCCGCCGGTCAGGACTTGGTCGATGATGAAGGGACCTTCCCACTTGGGCTTAAGTTTGTCCTTTTTCTTGTCTGGCAGGCGTAGAACGAGTTCGCCAACATTGTAAGTTTTGGCCCGTACTTCTCTGCTTTGATATCTTCGAGCCTGCTACTGATAAAATGTGGAACAAGCCTTTGCCACGTCCCGCCCCTCCTCTAAGGCGTCCAAACTGTCCTGCCGATCCAACTCGGCTTCTCTTTCTTCGTACATGCGCACACGAGGTGAGTCATGAATTATATCGCAGGGCAGAACTGCCTCTGCGCCGTATACCATGAAAAATGGTGTGAATCCAGTAGTTTGGTTTGGCGTGGTCCGCAGCCCCCAGAGTACGGAGTCGAGCTCCTCTACCCAGTGCGTGTTAGATTCCTTGAGGGACCGCACTAGCCTGGGTTTGATGCCACTCATGATTAGACCATTTGCTCGCTCGACTTGACCGTTAGTTTGGGGGTGATAGACTAAAGCGTAATTGAGCTTGATGCCCATGTTTCTGCACCAGAGTTTAACCTCGTTGGCCGTGAAGTTCGTGTCGTTATCAGTGATGATGCTGTGGGGGACGCCAAAACGGTGTACTACCCCGGATATGAAGTCTATCACCGGTCCGGATTCTGCCGTTTTAACCGGCTTGGCCTCAATCCATTTGGTGAATTTGTCCACCATGACCAATAAGTATTTGTGCTTGTGGGTTCCCCCTTTAAGGGGTCCAACCATGTCAAGCCCCCAGACCGCGAACGGCCAGGTAATGGGTACAGTTTTGAGGGCGGTGGGTGGCATGTGGCTCTGATTAGCAAAGAGCTGGCAACCGACGCATCGTTGGACTAAGTCCTGAGCATCTGCCCGGGCTGTCGGCCAATAAAATCCTGTACAGAAGGCCTTGCCTACAAGGGCCCGGGCTGCAGCGTGGTGCCCGCCGAGTCTGGCATGAATTTCAGCCAAGAGATTTCGCCCTTCCTCTTCGGAGATACACCTTTGAAGGACTCTGGTTGTGCTTTTCTTATAAAGTTCTCCCTCATGGACCTTGTAGGCTTTAGATCGCCGAACTATGCAGCAGGCCTCATTTTGGTCTTCGGGAAGTTCCTGCCGAATTAAGTAGGCTAGGAATGGTTCTGTCCACGGGGCAATTACTGCCATTATTTCGTGAGCTTAAGGTGTTATTTCATTGGCTGAGCCGCCGATTGTGTCAGAATGGTCTGAGTTAGGTGATGCAGCTGGCTCCGGATCGTTATTTCCGGACTCCTCTTCCCATAACACGGATGGCTTAAAGAGCCGTTCCAGGAAGATGTTTGGAGGGACGGTGTCTCGTTTCGCGCCGATGCGTGCTAACACGTCTGCTGCCTGGTTATTATCCCGGGCTACATGGTGGAATTCGAGTCCTTCGAACCAAGCTAACATTTTTAGGACGGCGTTGCGGTAAGCTGCCATTTTTGGATCTTTGGCGTCAAAGTCTCCATTTACTTGGGATATTGCGAGGTTTGAATCCCCCGCACCTCTAGGCATTGAATGCCCATGGAGATTGCCATCCGGAGGCCATGTAGAAGGGCCTCGTATTCGGCTGCGTTGTTGGAGTCCATGTACATTATTTGAAGTACGTATTGGATTGTGTCTCCAGTTGAGGACATCAGGACGATGCCAGCCCCCAAGCCAGCCAACATTTTGGATCCGTCGAAATGCATGATCCAATTGGAGTATGCGCCGTACTATTTAGGGAGTTCGGCTTCGGTCCATTCGGCGACGAAGTCAGCCAGAACCTGCGACTTTGTAGCTCGCCGTGGTTTATAGGTTATGTCAAATGGTAAGTGCTCAATATCCCATTTTGCAATCCTGCCCGTTGTGTCGCGATTGTTTATAATATCGTTGAGAGGTACTTCGGAGGCCACCGTTATGGAACACTCTTGAAAGTAGTGTCGCAGCTTCCGGGATGCCATGAACACCGTATACGCTATCTTTTGATAATGTGGGTACCGGGACTTGCATGGAGTTAGAACAGTGGATACGTAGTACACTGGTTTTTGAAGAGGGAATCTGTGCCCTTCCGTCTCTCGCTCGACGACGAGTACTGCGCTGACAACTTGATGTGTTGCTGTGATATATAATAACATAGGTTCGCCCAGGTTGGGCGCGGCCAGGACCGGATTTGTTGCTAGTATGGCCTTTATTTCTTCAAGTCCGGCTGTGGCAGCATCCGTCCATTCGAAATGTTCGGTGCGCCGGAGGAGGCGGTAGAGGGGCAGAGCCTTTTCTCCCAAATGGGAGATGAAGCGACTTAAGGCCGCTACGCATCCGGTTAGTTTTTGTATTTGCTTGAGGTCTTTTGTAATATCCAATTATGACAGAGCTCGGATTTTGGCCGGGTTTGCTTCCATTCCTCTACCGGATACGATGAAGCCCAAGAGCTTTCCGGCTGGTACGCCGAAGACGCATTTTTCCGGATTGAGCTTAACGTCATATGCTCGGAGGTTGTCGAATGTCACCCTCAAGTCTTCTACTAGAGTTTCGACGTGTTTGGTCTTGACGACCACATCGTCTACGTATGCCTCTACTGTTTTGCCTATTTGGATAGCCAGACATGTTTGAATCATGCGCTGATATGTTGCGCCGGTGTTTTTGAGTCCGAAGGGCATTGTGTTGAAGCAGAATGGCCCATATGGAGTAATGAATGCCTTTGTGGCCTGGTCTTTCTCCGCCATCTTGATTTGATGGTATCCGGAGTATGCATCGAGGAAGCACAATGAATCGTGCCCTGCGGTAGCATCGATGATTTGGTCGATGCGAGGGAGGGGGAAAGGGTCCTTTGGACAGGCCTTGTTAAGGTCTTTAAAATCGACGCAGAGGCGCCATGATTTGTCCTTTTTTGGTACCATTACTAGATTGGCTAGCCAGTCCGGATGTTTTATATCTCTGATGAATCCGGCTTCTAAGAGTTTGGCTAGCTCCTCTCCCATTGCCTGTCTTTTGGGTTCGGAAAATCGCCGAAGAGCTTGTTTGACTGGCTTGAATCCTTTTAGGATATTTAGGCTGTGCTCTGCCAGCCTTCGTGGGATTTCTGGCATGTCTGAAGGGTGCCAGGCAAAAATGTCCCAATTTTCCCAAAGGAATTCTCGTAGTGCGGCTTCGACATCAGGACTTAATTGTGCCCTAATGGAGGCCGTCTTTGTGGGGTCCGTTGAGCCATCCCTCTAGTACGGTTCCGTACCCTTTAGGGTTTTTTTGCTTTTTGGTTTTTAACCCAGGTGCTTGAGTATGACGCACCCGTTTATTTCGGACTGGGGTTTTATTCAGGGTCGGATTGTCCCAAAACATGGTTTCGGTTTTCCAGGCACTCTCCATTGCGCAGTATTTTTGTACAATGGTCGCTAGGTCGGCGAAGCGTGAAACTTCGCGACGACTGATGGCGTTTATGATTCCCTTGTCCGTGCAATTGTTGCAGAAGATTGAGATCGCGCTTTCTTCACGGCAGTCCTTTATCCTGTTCATAACCAGGAGGAATCTGGCCCAGTAATGATGTACTGTTTCATCGGGCTCTTGCCGTATTTGAGATAGATCGCTTATGTTTGGGTGGGCGGGTGGAATTAAGTTCGGAACCCCGCCCGATCTGAGGCTCAAAGGCCAAGAAGCTTCTGGATTCGGAAGCTTGGTTTGCTGAGCGCTTTCCAACAGATCTGGTCCGATGCCTGAGTTTAGGTTCAGTATTTGATTAGCGTCCGTCCTTCCACGGGAATCCGACATGGAGGGATCCGGAATCCGGACATAGTTGGATTTTAACATAGAAGAAGAGTCGCCGCATTGTTCCTCTACCACGACAACATGGTGGGTAACCTGGGGAGAGTTAATTTCTCTCAGATCGGTTTTAAGCCCAATCTGATCGTAGTCGGTAGCGACTCCCAGGGCGGCGATGTGATCCAAGAGCTCGTTTACGGAGGAGAGCTCAATCGGATCTGGCTACTCGGCGAATTCCGAGCTGACGTGAAGATTGCTTTTAATGACTTGAGAGGTCATTGTCGGGGCGATGGCCGAACAGGCAGTCATGAGAAAACCGCCTAGCCGGATAGTCTGGCCGGCGGCCAAAGCTCCCTTGACGACGGCGCCGTCTTTAAAGACGGGAAAAGGCATCCTTCCTGATGGTGACGGCACAGAGGAACTCTCAATGAAAGCACCAATGTCGGTGTCAAAACCGGCGGATCTCAGGTAGGGGGTCCCGAACTGTGCGTCTAGGCGGATGGTAACAGGAGACAAGGGACACAATGTTATTACCCAGGTTCGGGCTCTCTTGATGGAGGTAAAACCCTACGTCCTGCTTGATTAATATTGATGATGTGTGTTACAAGAATAGATCTACCACGAGATCAAGGAGGCTAAACCCTAGAAGCTAGCCTATGGTATGATTGTTGTTCGTCCTATGGACTACAGCCATCCGGTTTATATAGACACCGGAGAGGGCTAGGGTTACACAAAGTCGGTTACAAAGGTAGGAGAGCTACATATCCGTATCGCCAACCTTGCCTTCCACGCCAAGGAAAGTCCCATCCGGACACGGGACGAAGTCTTCAATCTTGTATCTTCATAGTCTTGGAGTCCGGCCGATGATGATAGTTCGGCTATCCGGACACCCCCTAGTCCGGGACTCCCTCAGTAACAATCTAGTGTATCAAACTTTCATAGAAAATACTAATGCTCAAAGAATATATCTCAATCGTCTAGTGGTAATGATGGTGTAGCTGCTAGTGTGCAAAACCCTAATTTGGCTTTACCTATTGCATCGACGCCTCCCGTGCCGATGGCTTATTATCCTACCCAAACAAATCAGATTGTGACTGCACCCATCAACCCTATTATGAGCGTGCCAGGTTCGGTGGGAACACCGAACCAAACCCTACCTACAGCTACAACCACTCGACCACTACTAAATTATTGGTCGACATACATGCCACAATTCCTACCTATAGCTAGTAACCCTACTCCTCCTATGCCACTGCCACAAGCTTCATCATCCACGATGGATGATGGTCTAGCTAATCTTAGAGAGGAGATGGCTAAGATGCTTCGAGAGAATTTTGGAGTTGAGTTACCTCGGAATCGGATTTACCAAAAGCCGTACCCCGAGTACTTTGATGCCATCCAGTGCCCTCGAGGATATAAAATTCCTGATTTTGTTAAATTTAATGGAGAAGGCACAAAAACCACATGGGAGCATGTTAGTCAATATTTAGCACAATTGGGTGAGGCAGGCTCATTGAATGAATTGAAAGTGCATTTATTTCCTTTATCATTAACTGGTACCGCATTTTCATGGTTTTCTTCTTTACCACATGGTTCCATTTAGGTTTGGTCACAGCTAGAGCAGAAGTTTCATGATCACTTTTATAGCGGCGACAACGAACTCAAGTCGTCACATCTAACATCGGTTAAACAGAAGCATGATGAATCAGTCTCCGATTACGTCAAGAGATTCAGAGAAACAAAAAACCGATGTTTTAGTTTGGTGATAACCGAGAGAGACTTAGCAGACCTAGTGCTGAGTGGTTTGAGGACTCCCATTAGAGAAAATCTAGAAGGGTATGAGTTCTTAAATATCAACCAAGTCTTACAAAGGGCTTTGGCTCAGGAAAGCCAAAGCAAAGACCTCAAAGAAGTGCATAGATACAAAGCCGATCGTCCAAAGATGAATATGGTGGAATATGATAGTGATCGCTCGGACGATGAGGGTGATGTTTTTGCTACTGAATTTGTTTGGCCGTCTAAGGCCAAACCCTTTACTTGCAATGATCTGAAACCGATTCATAAGAATCGTGATGAAGAGATGAAGTTTACTTTTAACATTGCTAAGTGTGATAGAATATTTGATGCTTTGCTGCAGGCTAAGATTATTAGAATATCTCATACTTTACCGCCGTTTGAAGAGCTGAAATGGCGCGCTTATTGCAAGTATCATAATTCTTTTTCTCATGCTACTAATGATTGCAATGTTTTTGACGGCACATACAATCGGCCATTAATGACGGACGATTGAACTTTTCTGAGATGCAAGTTGATAAACAACCCTTTCCAATGAATACCATGGAGTTGGAGGAGAAGAAACTACTCATTCAGCCAGAGGTTGCCGAATCTGCTAATAAAGCTAATGTCATTGTTGGTGAGCCCAGGAAAGACAAGGAGGGTGACAAGGTCTTGGGGAGACAGGTTGTGCTTGACAAGCAACCCGGTGGCAAGGAGATAATCAAAATCACCATCAAGGATCCTACACTCGGGGGGCAACCGCAAGTGCAAGAAAATAATCGTGTTAAATTTGTCAAGCCCAAGGATCCAGAAGTTGACAAGTGGAAGACGAATGAAGCTAAAGTGAAGTGCAGGAAAATCAAGCCAACTTTTGGTTTGCTATTGTCCAAGTATGCCAATCATGCAGCCGGTTCTAGCTCTAACCGATCATCAAATTTGAAGCGCTCAAGGTCACCTCCTCAGGAAGAATTTCAGCATCATGCAAGGCCATATGGGTCGTGGGCGCCGGGACCATGGATGCCGCCACCCCCCTATGTGCCATACTACGTGGGAGACTTCAATGGAGGATGGTGGCAGCCCCCAATGGCCCCTTATGCTTTTCATCCAGGTTGGGCAGAACCAAAGAGGCCCATTCATGAGAGGGTTTCTTATCCCACACGAGGCCGTTTGAACAATGGTGTCAATCGGCCAGTGCAAGATAATCAAAAAAGGGTCGGCAAGCAAGAATGGCGTGTTAAGTCGCCAAGTGCTACAGTGGTCGAGTCAAGCAAAGGCAAGGGAAGAATCAATGCCGACTCACTCGTCTTGGGCACCGAAACATTCACCATACAGCAGCTGATTATGCACAGCAATTCGATTGAGCCGATACTTGCTATCACGCCAAAGCATTCGTCTAATGACCATGAAGCAAGCACCAGCCAAGTAAAGACGAGAGATCCTAAATATACTCAGCCAAAGTGGTGCCCTCCAGGACTAACAAAGACACAAAAGAGGAAACTACAGAGGTTAAGGAGTCAAGAGATGACAGAACAAGAGGCCGAGAAGCAAAGGGATAAGTTGTTCAATGACACTCGGCCTATGGTACCTACAAAACAAGTGTGGAGGCCCAAACAAATACAATATGCAGTGGCTTCTACACCTATCACAACAACACCCACACTACCAAAAGAGGACGACACAATCATTGCATTGTCTACGTTACCTATTGCTTCCTCTTCACTCGGGCAAATTACAGAATCAGTGGATGCACTCGAGGAGGAGGCTGATATGTTGGACTATGAATCTACACCGGTTCATGAAGGTATGGACATCAATATGGTGTATTACTTACCTACTGAGTTTCGTGCTGTAGATGAGGAAGGGGAAGTGGCTCAGCTGGATTTTGGCCCTAAAAACGCAATATTCGAGAAGCCAAAAGAACCAGTAACACATCTGAAACCATTATATCTCAGAGGTCATATCAATGGGTCGCCGCTCACTCGGATGCTTGTTGATGGTGGTGCTGTGGTAAATCTTATGCCCTATTCGGTCTTCAAGAAATTGGGTTTGCATGATGAATAATTGATCAAGACCAATATGGTGCTTAACGGATTTGAAGGCAAAGAGAAAATTGAAGCCAAAGGTGTAATGTATGTGGAGCTTACAATCGGAAGCAAAACTTTGGCTACTGCATTCTTTGTTGCTGAGGTGCAAGGTAACTACAACGTCATACTAGGTCGTGATTGGGTTCATGCAAACCAATGCGTGCCATCCACTATGCACCAGTTTTTGATTTAGTGGGTTGATGATGAAGTGGAAGTCATTCATGCGGGTAACTCGACCTGTGTTGCATTGGCCGATGCATCGGTGGATTGGCAACATCCCAATGCTACTTGCTTGACGGGACGTGACTTGTTAGAGTTCGATTTTCTCAGCACGACCAAGAATGGTTTCGTGCCCGTTTCTTTAAAGCCGAATGAATGCAATCGGCTCCAAGGTATGATATGTTTAAATGGATCCTAACTCAGAGTGGTTACAAAAGCGACTTGTAGAATATTGGTCCAATGAGAACGATATGTATGAGTCCATAGAAGAGTTAGATGATATGGATAAATTAGGACAAGGTTTTACATCGGCCGATCCATTAGAAAAGATAGATATAGGAGATGGTTCTATTTCTAGGCCGACGTTTGTAAACAAAAATTTAAGAGCCGATCATAAAGCTAAGTTGATCGAGCTTTTGAAAGAGTATGTTTGCTGTTTTGCATGGGAATATCATGAGATGCCAGGTTTAAGCCGAGAGCTAGTGGAGCATCGGTTACCTATAAAGGCCGGTTTTAGACCATACAAGCAATCGGCCAGAAAGTTTAATCCAAAAACGTATGACCGGATCAAGGAAGAGATCGGTCCTTTGCTTAAAGCTTATTTTATCAGACCTTGCAGGTATGCCGAGTGGATTTCTAACATTGTCCCAGTGGAGAAGAAAGGATCCGGCAAGTTGAGGGTGTGCATTGACTTCGGAGATTTGAATAGGGCTACACCCAAAGATGAGTATCCCATGCCAATAGCCGATATGCTTATTAATGATGCTTCTGGACATAAGGTTATTAGCTTTCTAGATGGTAATGCCGGATACAATCAAATTTTTATGGCCGAAGAGGACATGTCCAAGATAGCTTTTCGTTGCCCTGGTTTTCTTGGTTTATTCGAGTGGATAGTGATGACATTCGGATTAAAAAATGTTGGCGCCACATATCAAAGGGCTATGAATTTGATTTTTCATGATTTACTCGGTGTCATACTTGAAGTTTATATTGATGATATTGTTGTCAAATCGAATGCTTTTGAGTCTCACTTGGCCGATTTGCGTTTAGCTTTTGAAATAATGAAATAGTATGGACTAAAGATGAATCCTTTGAAGTGTGCATTTGGCGTGTCAGCTGGTAAGTTTTTGGGTTTCATTATCCATGAAGATGGCATAGAAATTGATCCCAAAAAGATAGAGGCCATATAGAAAGTGGAGGCTCCAACATCCAAGAGAGATATGCAAAAGTTCCTTGGCAAGGTCAATTACTTGAGGAGGTTTATAGCTAATCTGTTAGGGAAGGTTGACGCGTTTACTCCTATCCTTCGGTTAAAGAATGATGTTGATTTCACTTGGGGGGCAAAACAACAAGTAGCATTTGATATGATCAAGAATTATTTGTGCACTCCTCTAGTGATGAAAGCACCCAAGCATAGGGAACCTTTCAGGCTTTACATTGCAGCAGAGGAAGGAGTTATTGGTGCTGTTTTGACTCAAGAAACCGAGGGAAAAGAGCATGCTATTACATATTTGAGCAGATGCTTACTGGACGCCGAGACAAGGTATACATTTATTGAGAAACTATGTCTATGCTTATATTATGCTTGCACAAAATTGAGACATTATTTAGTGCCGAGTGCTTGTATAGTAGCTTGTCAAACCGATGTCATCAAATACATGCTGCATAGGCCAATTCTTAGTGGTAGAATTGGCAAGTGGGCTTATGCTTTGATTGAATATGATTTGGCTTATGAATCTCTAAAATCTATGAAAGGCCAAATCTTTGCTAATTTTCTCGTCGAACATCGGATTGATGACAGGCATGACATAGATATAAACCTTGTCTCATTAGTACCATGGATATTATATTTTGATGGTTCAGTTTGTAGCAATGGCCAAGGTGTTGGTATTGTTTACATATCTCCTCATGGTGCTGTTTTTGAAGCCTCATGCCGCTTAGAATATTTTCGTACAAACAATCAAGCCGAATATGAAGCATTGTTATTTAGCCTAGAGATGTTACTTGCTATAGGTGTTACACATATTGAGGCTTATGGTGATTCATTATTAGTAGTGCAACAAATATCCAAAGTCGTTCAATGCTTTGACGAATCACTTAATGTTTATCTTGATAAATGTCTAGATATAATTTCTACTTTGGATTATTTTAGCATTGATCATATATCTAGACATGACAATTGGAAAGCAAATGAGTTGGCACAGAAAGCATCCAGCTATCATGTTGATCGTGGCATGTTTATTATTTCTGAAAAGCCGATGTCTAGTCTTGCCAACATAGGGGAGGCCGAACCGGAGCCCACCGTTTCGGCCACTAATGAAATATTCAATGCAGGAGTAAATCAAGACTGGAGGAAACCCATTGTTGATTATTTGTGTGATCCTAGTAGAAGGGTGGACAGGCCTGTTCGGAGTATGGCTTTTAAATACACAATGAGAGATGATGGTCTCTATCGCCGAACGGTTGATGATATTCTTCTAAGTGCTTGGACGAAGACCAAGCGAGAGTTGCTATGGGGGAGGTCCATGAAGGTATTTGTGGCACTCATCAGCCGGCTCCCAAGATGAAATGGTTGCTACGACGTGCTGGATTTTATTGGCCGACTATGATTAATGATTGCTTCAGATATTACAAAGGGTGTGAAGCTTGTCAAAAATTTGGTGATATTCAGTTGGCTCCTACTGCTATGTTACATCCCATTATCAAGCCGTGGCCTTTCAGAGGATGGGGTTTAGACTTTATTGGACAAATTCATCCGTCTTCCTCAAAGGGGCATCGGTTCGTATTGGTGGCAACCGATTATTTCACTAAATGGTCTGAAGCAGTACCTCTCAAGAACATGACGCATGCGGAGGTAATTAAATTCATAACCGAGCACATTATTCATAGATTCGGCATTCCTCAAACGTTGACTACAGATCAAGGCTCATCTTTTATGTCACACCAAGTCACAGAATTTGCCGAATCTTACAACATAAAGTTGCTCAATTCCTCTCCATATTATGCCCAAGCCAATGGACAAGCTGAGTCTAGCAATAAAATTTTAATCAAACTCATCAAGAAGAAGATTGAGGATAATCCAAGTAGATGGCATGAGTTGTTGTCTGAGGCTTTGTGGGCACATAGGATCTCAAGGCATGGTGCTCCGAAGGTGACTCCATATGAGCTAGTATATGGTCAAGAGGCTGTTTTACCGGTGGAAATAAATTTGAATGCTTTGAGAATTGTCAAGCAAAATGATTTATCGGGAGTAGACTTTTATAACTTAATGGTGGACAACATTGACGAAGTTGCCGATAAATGTTTGGCTGCTTTGAGGGCCATAGAGAGAGACAAGTTGAGGGTAGCAAGAGCTTACAATAAGAAAGTTAAGTTGAAGAATTTTCAAGTTGGTGATCTCGTTTGGAAAGTGATTCTGCCGATTGGTTCAAGAGATAAAAAATTTGGGAATGGTCTCCAAGTTGGGAAGGTCCTTTTAGGATTACAAGAATAGTTCCCGGAAACTCATATTTGGTGGAATCTGTACAAGGGGCATTGTTACCTCGAGCTCTCAATGGCAAGTACTTGAAGAAATACCACCCGAGTGTGTGGCAAGAAGCCTAAATAGGCAATGGCCGATACATAATTATCGCCCTAAGAAAAATAAATGGCCAATGGAGTGTTGACATCGTCCTTAGAACAAACACCGTGCATATTATTTTTCGGCGTGCAAGCTTTGCCGAAAAACAGGGGGGCATGTGTTGACACCTGATTTTGGCATGACATAAAAAGAAAATGAGATGGCTTCGAGTGAGAGGGTTTTCAGCATGGAAAGTTTCACATCGCCGAGAGGAACAACTTTGATGTTTAAGTCATAGCCATCCGACCTCATCTCTAAGGCCGAAGTTGTTCTCAAAGTACTGGATTTTGTATTCAGAACACTGTTCGGCTGATTAAGCCCCCAAGACGTCCTCGCATGGAAGAATTATCTACATGAATTGTCTTTGTCTCGTCGAAAAGATCGATTTTGATATAAAGATCGTCGCAATCCGAGGTCGTATGCAAATGTTAGAGCCCGCACAATGAGACCCTCCAGCGAGCAAAATATGACGCCCGGAACCAGACACATATGTGGGTGTGTCTGATGAGATGCGTGAATAATTTGCTGTTTTGCACGAGCAATTTGACCCTCGGGATGACCTCTAATGAAAAAACTTTCAACATGAAAGATGTTCGTCTCGTCGAAACAGTCAAGATTACTTTTGGACTCGTTTCCATCCAAGGTTGTTTGCCATCACAAAAAGGACGAGCAAGGTACAGTCAGTTTAAACCGAAAAGTTTTGGAAAGTTCGGATAAAACTAGTCCAAATTTGACTAGGGTTTTGGACGTGAATTGATGCAATTTTCTTGTAAGGAAAGCCTAGATGAATTCTTTTCTTGTACGGGAAGTCCAGCCGCCTCTTATATATGTTGGGGGTGACGGCCGATTGAATAACACCCAATCGAACAAACACATCTACTACTTTTTCGTGTTCATCTACTTTTTATCTCTCCCTTGTATCTTTCTTCTCGTTCTTCGCTAGTTCTTCATGCTGGAGGGCTGCGGATCCACGAGGCTCTAGGGGCGAGCGAATCAACCTGGAGCAGCCCATAGCCACCGCGAGCCCTGACGGGGTCCCTCCCGGGCAAGTGGGGCTTTGGGTCTACAAAAGCGCCCGCTGACTGTCTTGCGTATCGCGCTGTCGGTCGGGTCTCCTTCGATGTGAGCTGCGGTGCATCACCCCCGGCGTCGAGGGTACATGTGACGTGTTCGTGTGTCAACACCTGCGTGGCAACATACAACCCTTCGTGGAGGCTCCACCATCGCGCCACCTCAGCTGCCTGCCTGCCTACATGGCACCGCATGCACCACTGGCCAGGGCGCATGTCGAAGCGAGGAGGAGCGGTGACGGATGGGACGGGCCTCGCTCCCGTCCCCGATAAAGTGAAGGGACACCTAAGCCTCACATTAAATGCGCTTTTGTCCTGTAATACCAGCGATAAGCTCATAGAGCTGTAGCACTTTCCACCTCGTGTGTGCCACTATAAAAGGAGGCCCATGGCGCACTGGAGAAGGATTTGGCTCTTTCGAACCTAGCAGCACCCAGAGATAGTTCAAGAGCTCAAGAACACTAAATACATCCACCAAAGCAGGATCGTAGGGTTTTACGCATCTTTGCAGCCCGAACCTGGGCAAATCCCCTTTGTGTTGTCTACTAGTCCTGCTCTTCTCACAATCCCCGCGCCCCGCAACCGTAGTAGGGATTCCAGTGATCCCATAGGTGTCGTTTCCCACCGACATCTTTGGGGCGCCAGGTAGGGGGCGCAATTGTGAGAATCTAGCCTAGCAGTCGACCTAGCTGTTCTTCATCACCATGGCTCGTAAGAAGAAGGCGACCACGGTGATCAGATCGTTCGGGACCAGGTTGCCAGCATCGGTGCGGACCAGTCGCGGAGAGAACCCGTGGTGCAGCCTGCGAACATCCACACCACCCTGGCGGTTCAGGCCTGGCGAGTGGCGTCGTTCGTGCGCCAGGCGACGAGCCACCAGTCGCGGGCTCCAGAGACGGAGTTGGGCCCCCCGCAGTCAGCGTGGGGCCCTCCAGGGGCGCTGCCTTCTCACCAGACGGCGGCACGGCGACCTCCAAGACGCTAACGCCGGTGCCCATGACGCGCTCTTCCCAGGTTGTGCATGATGAGCAGCGTCACCCCGCCGGTGACCCTATGCGCCGCCCTAGGAAGAGTCCCGTGTGCCAATCACATGATTAGGAGGGCCAGCATGCGCACCGAGGTGCTGACAGAGGTAGCGAACGGCTGCGGGGCCGTGATGTAGCTCCTTCTAACGTGGTTAGAAGTCGAGGCGCATCGCGGTCCACCCATCTCTCACCGTCACCCACGCCAGCGGAAGCCCTAGCGCACGCAGCTGCTCCTCGATTTTCCTCCCATCACAGAGAAGCTCGACAAATGGAGGGCCACCGTCCGGAGCCTCGCGGCATCGCCAACAACGATGAGTTGCGGCCGACGGGACCCGTAGGCCGTCGCTCCACCGGGCCACAGCATGCCAGCGGAGACCGTGCTGGAGGCGATGCAGCCACGGTGCGCTCCCCTCCTCCATCCTGGCCACCCCGGGCGTCGGTTCGTCGCGACAACGCTCGAGACGATATCTCCATCGCGTCGTCCGACCCGCGAACCAACAACGATCAGCGTCAAGTCCTTCGGGAGCGGGTTCATGAGGACGCTCGAACTACCATCGAGCGTCGACGTGATGCGCGCCACCAGTCGGGCAGGAGGGCGGGGCCTGCTATGGACCACCCAGCACCGGGAGGCTATGGTGGCCTACCTTACGAGGTGGGTTGTCCGGCTTTCACCCGTGAGCTGCGGCAGTTCCGGTGGCCTCCCACCGTACGTTCAAGCCTGACATTAGCGAGAAGTACAACGGCAAGACTCACCCGTCGGAGTTCCTCAACATCTACACCATCGCAATGCAAGCTGCTGGGGCCCGCGACGATAAGGTGCTTGCCAATTACTTCCCGTTGGCACTCAAGCCTAATGTTATGTCATGGTTGATGCACTTGCCAGTGGATTCCATCTTTTCTTGGGCGGATCTGTGCCAAGAGTTTGTTGGCTCCTTTACCGGAGGTCACCAGGCTCATGGCCAGGCGAGTGATTTACACATCATCCCCCGGAAGGAAGGGGAGAACTTGCGCAAGTACATCCAAAGGTTCGGCCGAGTGCAGTACAACATCCCCGACGTTCATCCTGCCGTCGTGATCAGTGCATTCCATCAGAATGTGCGCAATCGTAAGATGCATGAAGAGTTGGCGATGAACAAGGTCAGAGATGTGGCCGAACTTTATGTTCTGGCCGATCGGTGCGCTTGCGCTGAAGAGGGAAGGAAGTACCCCGGCGAAAACACCGGTGCGGAAACCGACTCCATGGATGATACCGCCACCCCGGCGAAGAAGGGCCGGCGCCATAACAGGAAGCGTAGGAGCAAGACCGTGCTTGCCGTCGAGGGATCCGACGATACCGGCGCCACCAAGAAACCCAAGGCAAGTGACCCCGGCAAGGAGGTTGCCAGGTGTGCCGCTTGCCGGGCCTTGGCGGCTGCCAATAAGCCAGGGGGCTCCGACAGTATTGCAAGATCCACCGCACCAAGGGTCATGATCTCCAAAACTGCCGGCAGGTAGAGCTGCACGCCGAAAAGCAGAAAGCTGAGTATGAGCGGCAGAACAAGGAGAAAGGCCCAGATGGTGCCGAGGGATCCGGCAAGAAACGTGGCGGCCAAGGAGGCCACCGCGGCAATGATAATCAGCAGGAGAGGCCCGCCCGAAGCTGCAACAAGAAGCAAGAAGACGATGACCATGACGAGGACGATGAGTTCGGCGACCACGAGTTTCAGAAAGCCATAGAGGCCATGTGCGTCGATGGTGGCGCCTCGCTGCATACGTCCCACCGCCAACTCAAGCAGTGGCTGCGTGAGATCACAGCGGTGGAGCCGTCGTTCGACGCATGGAAGCCGCTGAAATGGTCCAACACGCCCATCATCTTCGACACCGAGGACCACCCTGACCGCACTACTGCGGTCGGGTGCTTGCCGTTGTTTGTTTCACTAACAATCCGCAACCTCAAGGTGACAAAGATGTTGGTTGTCGGCGGGGCCGACCTGAACTTGATCTCGCCTATTGTGGTCAAAAGGCTGGAGATCCCTGATGGAGACCTCGAAGAGACAGGCACATTCCAAGGGGTTAACCCGAGGAGGAGCTAGCCAAAGGGAAAGGTCATGATGCCCGTGACATTCGGAGGCGAGCTGAATCACAGGACGGAAAGGATTGTTTTCGATGTAGCTAAGATCCCCTTGCCTTACAACGGGATCCTCGGCCACCCGGCACTAGCCAAGTTCATGGCGGCTTCACACTACGCCTACAACATGCTGAAGATGCCAGGGCCGATGAACATCACCACCGTCCCCTCCGACAAGAATGATGCACTGATCTGCGCTGACCAACTCTTCCAGGAAGCAGTTGCAACAGCTGCCGCTAAGGCACCTGCTCCTATCGACAGAGCCCCGGGGGGAAGAAGACCAGCGAGACCCCTCGCACCCACTCTGGCAAGCGCACCTCTTCGGGGTGTTGCGCTTCCATTGAGAACGTGCCAGAGAGCTCCGCCGGCAACAACAAGAAGTCCAGAGCCACACCACCAGAGACCAAGAAGGTTCCCATCAAGGAGGACGGCATGGGGGGAGCTTTTACCATAAGCTCCACCCTTGACGGCAAATAGAAAAGCAAGCTCATCACCTTCCTGCGGGCGAATGTCGATGTGTTTGCATGGCAAGCCTCTGACATCCCCGACGTTCCCAGGGAGGTGATTGAGCACCACCTTGCTGTATGCCCTCATGCGCGCCCCGTTAAGCAGAAGGTCAGGAAGCAAGCTCTGGAGAGGCAGGAGTTCATCACGGAGGAAATCAGAAAGCTAGAGGTAGCAGGCTTGGTGAGAGGGGTACTCCATCCGACGTGGTTGGCGAATTCGGTAGTAGTGCGCAAGGCAAATGGGAAGTAGAGGCTGTGTATTGATTACATAGACATTAATAAGGCTTGTCCAAAGGATCCCTTCCCGTTACCGCGCATTGACTAGATTGTTGACTCCACGGCCGGGTGTGACCTTTTATCAATCCTCGACGCCTACTCGGGATACCACCAGATCTTCATGACGAAAGAGGATGAGGAGAAGACAACATTCATCACCCCATGTGGTACGTATTGTTTTTTACGGATGCCTTTCGGGTTGAAGAGTGCTGGCTCAACCTTTGCAAGAGCAGTCCAAATTGGTTTCGAGCCCCACCTACATAGAAATATGGAAGCTTATATCGATGACATAGTGGTCAAAACCAAGGACAAAGCGACCCTTGTGCAAGATCTGGAGGAAACATTTGCAAACCTGCGCAAGATCAACTTCAAATTGAACCCTGAGAAGTGTGTCTTCGGCATCCCGTCTGGCAAGCTTCTCGGGTTCTTTGTGTCCCAGCACGGGATTGAAGCAACCCCAGATAAGATCAAGGTCATCGAGCAGATTGAGGCACCCAAACGGATCAAGTACGTGTGTCCGCTCACTGGCTGCATTGCCGCCATGAGCCGGTTCATCTCCAAGTCTGCGGAGCGTGCCCTTCCTTTTTTCAAGATCTTGAAGAAGGCAGGGCCAGTGGAGTGGACCCCAGAGGCTGAGGCAGCATTGCAAGATTTGAAGAAATACCTCTCTTCTACCCCAGTGCTGGTTGCGCCCAAACCACAAGAGCCGTTGCTGCTTTATCTAGCGGCAACAAATCAGGTGGTTAGCGCCGCACTAGTGGCGCAGAGAGAGGTCGACAAGGAGGCAGCAGTAGCGGTAGAGTTAACGGTTGGCAGGCCAGAACCCTCCCCGGCAAGACTGAGTCCTCGACAAGGCTCGGTCCCGGCAAAGCTGGCGCCAGTACGATAGGATCCGCATGGCCAGGTGAAGAGGCGCAGAAGAAGAAAATAGTACAACACCTAGTTTACTTCGTTAGCTCCCTCTTGCAGGGGGCTAGGTCGAGGTACTCAGGTGTGCAAAAGCTGCTCTTCGTCCTCCTTATGGCTTCGAGGAAGCTGCACCATTACTTCCAAGCGCACGAGATCACGGTGGTCACCCGCCTCCCATTGCAACGGATACTGCATAACCCAGATGCAACGGGGAGGATCGTGGAATGCACCCTAGAGCTATCGAGTTTCGATCTGAAGTTCGAAAGTACCTCTACGATTTAGAGCAGAGGCTTGGCGGAGTTTTTGCAGAATGGACCTCGACGCCCGATGAAGAGGTACAGGAGACCGCTCTCCCCGACAAGGAAACGAGCCGCGACTGGATCATGTACTTTGATGGTGCGTTCTCGCTGCAAGGCGCCGGTGCTGGTGTGCTGCTTGTCGCACCCACCGGAGAGCACACCTCATGTTTGTCATCCAGATGCACTTCCCATGGGAGATGTCAACCAACAACACCGCCGAGTACGAGGGTTTGCTTGCCAGTCTCAGGATCGCGGCAGATCTCTAAGTTAAAAAGCTCATCGTCAGGGGTGACTCACAGCTAATCGTCAGGCAGATCAACAAAGATTATCAAAGCCCATTGATGGAAACTTACATAGATGAGGTGAGGAAACTGGAGGAGCGCTTTGACGGTATACAAGCGGAGCATGTCCCTCGGGCGGAGAACGACATCGCCGACTACCTGTCAAAGCGCGCTGCCCTCAAGCTACCTTTGGAACCAGGTACTTTTGTGCTTCAGTTGACTCAACCATCCGTTCAGCCGTCGGCCGGGCAGAACAAGCGGAGGAAGCTAGGCTCCAGCAAGTACTTCCCCACCGAGCTCCCCGGAGCCGTCAGCGAAGATGTTGCCATAGATGCCGATCCTGCCGCGGGACAACCGACTCCGGCGGGACCTCGGGTCATGGCCGTGGAGGCGGCCGCTCCCGTGGCAGAAGAGATGCCTTTCGTCCTTGTCGTCGAGCCATAGGCTCCGGCATGGGCGCAACACACCGTCCGATTCCTCCAAAAAGGAGAGCTTCCTGAGGAGCAGGAAGAGGCAGAAAGAGTAGCCCACCGGTCTGCTCTGTACCAATTTGTTGATAACGTAAAGTACAGAAGAAGATCGAATGGGGTGAAATTGAAGTGCATCTCCCGGGAGGAAGGACTAAAGCTGTTGGCAGAGATACATGGAGGCATATGTGGCTCCCACATAGGGTCGAGGGCCCTTTCCGGCAAGGTTTCCTCTGGCCCACCGCCCTCCAGGATGCGACGACACTAGTAGCCAAGTGTGAAGCGTGCCAGTTCCATTCGAAGAAGCTTCATCAACCAGCTCAAGCCCTTCAAACTATCCCTCTCTCCTGGCCCTTCTCGGTTTGGGGGCTCGACATATTGGGCCCTTTCCCCCATGATGTCGGAGGCTTTTGTGTACTTGTACGTTGCAATCGACAAGTTCACAAAGTGGCCAGAGGTGGAAGCAGTGAGTAAGGTGACAACGCAGTTAGCCATCAGGTTCTTCAATGGACTAGTGTGCCGTTTTGAGGTGCCCAACAGGATCATCACTGACAACGGCACACAGTTCACAAGCCATGCCTTCACACAATACCTTGAGGATCTCGGCAGTAGGGTCTGTTTTGCTTCCGTGGCACATCCACAGAGCAATGGCCAAGAGGAGAGAGCAAATGCTGAAGTCTTGCGTGGCTTAAGAACGAAGACTTTTGAAAGGCTGCGCAAGAGTGGAAGGCGCTGAATTGATGAGTTGCTGGCGGTTCTTTGGTCAATCAGAACGACGCCAAATCGAGCCACCGGCCAGACACCCTTTGCCCTGGTTTACGGGGCAGAAGCAGTTCTCCCCACAGAACTCATATACAGGTCACCTCGAGTGCTCGCTTATGATGAGCTTGAGCAAGAGCGATTGCGGAAAGATGACGTGACGCTCCTTGAGGAAGATCATCTCCAGGCGGCTGTGAGAGCAGCACGCTACCAGCAAGCCTTGCACCACTATCATAGCCGCAAGGTTCATGCCCGGAGCTTTGAGGAAGGCGACCTTGTTCTTCGGCACGTTCAGTCGGCCAAGAATTCCAACAAGTTGACGCCAAAGTGGGAAGGCCCTTATCGGGTAACACGAGTCACCAGGCCCGGCGCAGTCCGACTGGAGACCGAAGATGCCATTCCAGTGAGCAACTCCTGGAACATCGAGCATCTCCGCAAGTTTTATCCATAAGACGCGGCTGCCGGGCCTCCCGGCAAGCCACCCTTTTGTACAAGCCTTGCTGTCAAGGCATGTAACCCTTTGTACAAAGCCAGGCGCGACCCTGAGCATAAATAAATGAAGCACTGGCGACCTAAGTTATAGCATGCATGCTAGGTTGAGTCTCTTCCTTGGTTAGGGTTGATAGTACTTAGCGGCGGCTAACCCCTAGCTTAGAGGTCGAGTGCGCGTCTCTCTATTCTTCACTGTCTTCTTTGGTTCGCAGGGCACATGAATATCCTTGCCGAGCTGTTTTGGAAGAATAGGGACGGACCGGCGGCCGAGCCCCGGCAAGCCAAAGTTGCCGGGGGCTGCAAGGACAAGGATTCATCCACGGCAAGGCGAGTTGCCGGGGGCTGCAGATCCGGATAAGTTCTCTATCCCCTATCATGCATTTCGTTATGGACTGGGATACGTGAAACCCCGTCCTATCCCTGAGTTACCGTGCTCCCCTTTTTCGGCACCCAAGGATTATCCCCTGGGTCTAAATCTGGTCGTAGCCGCGGCAGCAAATAAGAGGAACGAGGTGCCTAAGCCCACCTCATCCCTGCCTCCGCCAAGGGCGTGAGAAAGGTCGAGCGAAGTGGGGAGATGGCAAGGCCTGTTGCTGGGAAAAAACGTTTATCTTAAAAAATAACAAGGATTCACTCCTTGTCGTGGGTTTCACCCGCAAACGAAAATCCCGGCAAACATCCCTTTTTAATTAAATAACATCCCGTACAGGTACAGTTCATACGAAATGAAAAACATGAACAATGGGATTACAAGTTCTAAAGTTAACAAAGGCCCGTACGCTTACAAGAGTAAATAGAGATAAGGTGCCCTTAATACCTTTCTTGTCCCTCTCTTCAGGAAATGAAGCGAGAAAACAGAAGGGCAAAAGGGGCGCCTAGGCAAGCTAAGGGTGGCAGAAGACACCAAGAGAACACGCCGGCGGTCACCTAGGAGAGGGTTGGCAGAGGCGGCACCGGGAAAAGAGCTGGAAGATGAGGCAACGGTCCGTCAATGAAGGCATCGGCGCCTGCGTACTCCGACTTGACGGCCCGCCACCCACCTTCTTCGCCTTCTCGGGCTTCCCTATGCCAGCCTCCCAAGGAGGCGGCCCTGAGAAGTCCAAGGAGCTGGCCCCTCCGCTGGCGGGTCCCGCCGGAGGAACGACCAGGTGCAGATGCTGCTGCTGCCGCATCCGCCCAGGCACGGGGCGTCCGACGCCTAGTCGGACTCGTCCCCGTCATTTGCCCCGCTGCCCTCCTCGTCACTCCCGCTCGAGGAAGTGTTCCCGTCGTTGGAGGAGCTCTCCACGCAGCACTTCAGGCAAGTTCCAAGATCTCCAAAGACCTTGACGGAGAGCAGGCCGTTCTCTATTAATTTGAAGAAGAGAACGAGCCCCACCATTGTGGATGCGGGCGAAGGTCTTCCACCCTCGGCAGAGATACATGATGTGAGGGGCGGGGAACTCGACGTCGGCCCATGTACCGCTGTTCCCGCAACCCCTCATATGCAGCCGCAACGCCTGTGGCGGATCCAGCTCCATCTCCCGCGCAAATGGAGTCGAGAGGCGAAGGCGATGAGGCGGTGGCTGGCGCAGCCTGACGAAGAATTCGCAGGGGTTGTCCCCAGCGTGGCCCTCCATCGGAGGAGGGGCTGCTAATGGAGGCGAGGCTGATCTTCCGCCCCGTCCTCCTCTCCCTCGAGCACCACGACGGCCTCGACCTCGCCCCCTCCCCCTTCCTCTAGCGGTCGGCTCCGCCACTATGAGCTCTTGGGGAGGAGCGATGCGCTGAATGGATGAAACCCTCGCCGCCACCGACGAAGCATGTCCTCATGCCCCCTAGCCATGGCAGAAGAAAGGAGGAAGTAGGAATGGGGAGAGGCAGATGGCGAAGGGTTGAGAGACACCGTTCCTCCCACTCCCCTCTTTATAAAGAGGCGGGGGCGAGGCTCAGCCGCCCCCTCTCGGCCAATCCGACCCGTTGAAGTGACAGCAAGCGGGGCCGTCGACCGGCCTCCCTGCTCCATTGAAGGCGTGTGGGAATCGACCCATGCACGCGCACGACTTCCCACGTCCCGTGCACCTGTCATTTGCTCTGCATTATGCATGCAGTGAACGTGGCGCAAGGGGGCGGGCGCAGTGGGACGCGTGGAGCGACGGTTCCCAAGTGAGGGCGGTAAATGGGAGGTGGCCCTACGGTCTCAAAGAGACATGCAAGCCGCCTCTTTACTGTCCACCACAAGGTGACGCCAGCATGCTTCCGTCATGCGCGTGCGCACGATCCCCATGTCGCGCGTTCAACGTGGATCATGGAGAAGCGCAGCGGATGGAACAGTGGCCGCGGTAAAATCCGCACCAACTGCCCATGCACCGTTCTGGGCCTGGCCCAACAACATGTTGCGCTTATGTATGGCCCTGGCCCGGGGGCTCCTGTCGGTGTACAAAAGTAGGGGCTCTCCTTTTGACCCATTTTACTTGTGCACGGGCAGTCAGAGCCACCCGCCAAGGCGACGCATAACAGGGCAGGAAAGGGAAGCTGGAGAGAAGCCGAAGGCACAAGACAAACAAAGCAACAACAAGGACCAAGGCCACAAGGATCGGATGGACGAAGCAGGCTCCCCCGGCAAGAACCCTTGCGGGGGCAGCCTCAGCGGCCCCGGCAAGACCCTTGCCGGGGCAGCTCGCCCACACCAGCTGAGTGAGCCACCCTTGAGCCCCCCAATGCTAGACAAACGCATTCGGACAAGGCTCGGGAGGCACGTCCGTGGTGGCATGCAGATCTTTGTGAAGACAAAGAACAGTCAGGATCAAATGAGGATAAGAAGGCAACAATCCTCGCCAAGATCCTCACTGAAGAAAGCCACAAGACCACCGGCAAGATCCTTGCCAGGGACGCCAGCGTGCCACGGTAAGACCCTTTCCGGGCCGCACGGCAAGACCCTTGCCGGGTCACCCAGCAAGGCCCTCGCCACGCGCGCCAGCAGGGCCACTGCCAGGCCCGTGCCAGCCAATTCTCCGCCGCCGTTCCCATGCAGCTGCCGACCCAACCAGCTGGGCAGGCACCTGCGTGGCAACATACAGCCCTTCGTGGAGGCTCCACCACCATGCCACCTCAGCTGCCTGCCTGCCTACATGGCACCGCATGCACCACTGGCCAGGGCGTGTGTCGAAGCAAGGAGGAGCGGCGACGGACAGGACGGGCCTCGCTCCCGTCCAAGATAAAGTGAAAGGACACCTAAGCCTCACATTAAATGCACTTTTGTCCTGTAATACCAGCGATAATCTCATAGCGCTGTAGCACTTTCCACCTCTTGTGTGCCACTGTGGCAGCCCCTTTCGCCTATAATAGGAGGCCCATGGCGCACTGGAGAAGGATTCGGCTCTTTTGAACCTAGCAGCACCCAGAGCTAGTTCAAGAGCTCAAAACACTAAATACAGCCACCAAAGGAGGATCGTAGGGTTTTACGCATCTTTGCGGCCTGAACCTGGGTAAATCCCCTCTGTGTTGTCTACTAGTCCCGCTCTTCTCACAATCCCCGCGCCCCGCAACCGTAGTAGGGATTCGAGTGATCCCATAGGTGTCGTTTCCCACCGACACGAGATGAGCGAATTGGTCCCATCGAGTTTGCCTGACCAATTCTCTGGTTAGCTTATTACCAAAATCTGTTTCACCGAGTTTGTGTAATTGGTCTCACCGAGATTACGTTATGCCCTAACCCTAACCACATCGGTCCCACCGAGTTGACATGTCGGTCCCACCGAAAATCCTAATGATCACATTATTTGCTAAATCGGTCCGACCGAGTTTCATGATTCGGTCCCACCGAGATTGGTAAGTTGTGTGTAATGGTTAGATTTTGTGTGGAGGCTATATATACCACTCCACCCACTCTTCATTCGTGAAGAGAGCCATGAGAACATGCCTACACTTCCAACATACATTTTCTGAGAGAGAACCACCTACACTTGTGTTGAGGTCAAGTTATTCCATTCCTACCATATGAATCTTGATCTCTAGCCTTCCCCAAGTTGCTTTCTACTCAAATCTTCTTTCCACCAAATCCAAATCCTGTGTGAGAGAGTTGAGTGTTGGGGAGACTATCATTTGAAACACAAGAGCAAGGATTTCATCAACAACACACCATTTGTTACTTCTTGGAGAGTGGTGTCTCCTAGATTGGCTAGGTGTCACTTGGGAGCCTCTGACAAGATTGTGGAGTTGAACCAAGGAGTTTGTAAGGGAAAGGAGATTGCCTACTTCATGAATATCTACCCTAGTAAGGCAAGTCCTTCGTGGGCGACGGCCATGGTGGGATAGACAAGGTTGCTTCTTAATGGACCCTTCATGGATGGAGACCTCCGTGGACTCGCGCAGCCGTTACCCTTCGTGGGTTGAAGTCTCCATCAACGTGGATGTACGATAGCACCACCTATCAGAACCACGACAAAAACATCCGTGTATCCAATTGCGTTTGCACACTCCAATCCCATCACGTTACATTCTTGCAAGTTGCATGCTTCACTTTCCGCTGCTCACATACTCTTTGCATGCTTGCTTGTTATGTATTGTGAATGTTAAACTTGTGCCAAAACTCCACTTAAACTTAAAGAGATTAAAAACTGCAACTTTACTCACTTAGTGTCTAATCGCCCCCCTCTAGACACATGTTCTCGATCCTTTCAATTGGTATCAGAGCTTGGTCTCCATTGCTTTGGTTTAAACACCATTGGAGGAAGATGGATGAGTCTACTTTGGGGAGTCTTAGACATGGAGTGCCCATACTAGATGGAGAGTACTTTTATGAGTGAAAAAATGAGATGCTTGTGATTTTCAATGAATATCATTTGAACAAGTACATTGCTAGCCCTTGTGCACCTCATGTTGATCCTGTGCACCCTACCCTTGATGAGTCAATTGACATGATTCGCAATCTTAGAACGGTTGATCTTATGACTAGAGGTTTGCCTAGAATTTTGATAGCTTGCTTGCCTACTCTTAAGTGTGCCTACACCATATGGAAATTTCTTGAGGAATGTTTTCCATACTATTCCTTGAAAAATCTAGATGAAATTCTCCATAAGTCTATTGCCTTAAGTAAGATGAATTCCAATGATCCTATGTTTGGTGATTGTCTATTTGAGCTTACAAACCTTATGCGTGCCAAAGGAGATGTTGGAATTATTAGTGATATTATTTCCGAAGCTATTAAAATTCATGAAGAAGATCATTGTCAAACTCATTCTAACGATCACCCTCTCTAGGAATTGATCCACCACATGACGATGTTGAACATGGATACTATGATGAGGATGATGATAGTGACTTTGATCTTGATGATGCAATGAGACACTTTGGTCTTATGGCAAATCTTTGGGCATATATGGCAGGAGGAAAGGAATGGGTTCTTGATAGTGGATGTACCGATCACATGACCGGAGATAAAGATAAGTTTCGTGAGCTTGCTGAAAACGACGGCCCTCGAAAGTATGTCACTTTTGGTGATAACTCAAAGGGTAAGGTGGTTGGCCTCGGTAAGGTGGCCATCTCACAAGATAGCTCCATTCAAAATGTCATGCTCGTTGAATCTCTTGGCTATAATTTACTTTCAGTATCTAGACTTGCTGATTTTGGTTTCAATGTCCTATTCACTGAAGTAGATTGCTAAGTGTTTCATAGAGATAATCATAAAATGGTCTTTACCGGTATACGTAGAGGTGATATTTACATTTCTGATTTCACTAAAAAGGCTCAACCTAGAACTTGCTTCATTGCTAAATCCTCTAAAGGCTGGTTGTGGCATAGACGACTAGGTCATGTGGGCATGCGAAATCTTGACAAGCTTATTAAAGGAAATCATATCCTTGGCGTTAACGATGTCATATTTTAAGGATAGACTTTGCAGCGCTTGTCAAGCAGGTAAACAAGTTGGAGGAAGGCATCCCGTGAAGAACATCATGACCACAAGGAGGCCACTCGAGCTACTTCATATGGATCTTTTCGGTCCCAATGCCTACAAGTCTCGGTGGAAATTCTTTTGGTCTAGTTATAGTTGATGATCTTTCAAGATTTACGTGGGTGTTCTTTCTCGATGATAAATCGCAGGTCCAAAAGATCTTCAAAAACTTCGCTAGGAAGGCCCAAAATCAATTTGAAGTGAAGATCAAGAAGGTTCGCAGCGACAACGGAACGGAGTTCAAGAACGCAAATGTGGACACCTTTCTTGACTAAGAAGGGATTTCACATGAATTCTCGGCTATGTATACACCTCAACAAAATGGAGTTGTTGAGAGGAAGAACCGGACGCTCATCGAAATGGCGGGAATGATGCTTGATGAGTACAAGATGCCGAAGCACTTTTGGGCGGAAGCTGTTGAGACAGCTTGTCACGCAACAAATCGCTTGTATCTTCACAAGCTACTCGGCAAGACGGCATACGAGCTCCTCACCGGTAACAAACCCCAAGTTGGATACTTTCGAGTATTCGGCTCAAAGTGCTACATTCTTGATAAGCATCGTCGTTCTAAATTTGCTCCTAAGTCTCATGAAGTTTTCCTACTTGGTTCTGGCTCAAACTCTCACACTTACCGTGTCTACAACAATTTCACCCGAAAGGTTGAAGAGACGGTAGATGTGAAGTTTGATGAATCTAACGACTCGCAAGTAGAGCAATTGCCAATTGATGTAGGAGACAAAGACCCCTCGAAAGCAATCCAAGACTTGTCTATTGGCAAGATTCGTCCAACGGAGGTGAAGGAGAGTACCTCGTTCGTCCAATGGAAGCTTCCACCTCACGACAAGGTGAACCAAGAGTTGATATGGAAGCATCCACAAGTGGGACACACCAAGATGAAGAAAACGAGGAAGTACACCAAGATGAACATCAACAACCTCCTTCTCCACCATGACAAGAGAACGACAACGTCAACAATGAAGATGGCCAAGAAGAAGAAAAAGATGAAGAAGATGTTCCACCTAGATCCAAGCAAAAGCTTTCACGAGTTCGAGCAAGAGTTGCTAAAGACCATCCCGTCGAGCAAATCTACAATGATATCCAAACCTGGAGAATCACTCGCTCTAAAACTCGTTTAGCCAACTTTTGTGAACACTATTCATTCATCTCTAGCATTGAACCTATGAAGGTTGAAGAAGCTTTGGAGGATCCGGATTGGATAAACGCCATGCATGAAGAGCTACACAACTTTGAGAGAAATCAAGTTTGGACATTGCTTGAGAAGCCCGACAACAACCACAACATCATCGGTACCAAATGGGTGTTTTGCAACAAGCAAGATGAAGATGGACAAGTAGTTCGCAACAAAGCACGTCTCGTCGCCCAAGGCTTCACCCAGGTCGAAGGTATGGACTATGGTGAGACATACGCCCCCGTTGCTAGACTTGAGTCCATTCGCATCTTACTTGCCTATGCTAATCACCATGATATCATCTTGTACCAAATGGACATTAAAAGTGCTTTTCTAAATGGTGAAATCGAGGAGGAATTTTATGTTAAGCAACCTCCCGGCTTTGTCAATCCTAAGAAACCTAATCATGTTTACAAACTTCACAAAGCTCTTTATGGTCTTAAACAAGCTCCTAGAGCATGGTATAAATGCTGTGACGCCCGAAAAATTAAGCTACAGTAATCCCAAGTTAATAGTGCCACGTCACCACTCTTGATGTTGCTAATCCTCGACTGATCCAAATCGCAATCCAAATTCAAATTCAAATTAAAGTCCAAAACTCAAAGTTTTCAAACATGAAAGCTAAAATGTTCAAACTGTCGCAAATAATCTCTGGTTATTTGTCTTGTTGAAACCAACCTCTTTGGACTCCCAGAGTGCCCCTGGAAATTTATTTAGGGTACAACAACCATTTAATTAACCTTTTCTTTTTCAAAAGGAAATATCTAAACTGTCCCAAGTGCCCAGAAACTTTTAGTGCAACACCAAAATATTGTACATAATTTATGTGACAAGTTTCAGGTATGTCAAAATTGAATTGGTGGACTAATTAAATATAAAACAACTACCATATAGAAAACAGAAAAGTTAAAAAAGAAAATACCCAAAGAAAAGGGGGAAGCCCCCTGTCCCAGTGGGCCTCGGCCCACCCGGACCAGCCAGCCTAGCTCCCCCCTCGGTCGCCTTCCACCTTGCTACACGGGAAGCCAACCGAGCGGGCGCGTGCTCCCGCCGGACCCCGTTGCCGGCAACGACGCGTGAGGGGATAAGGGCGTCCCTTCGGCGCCTCGGTCTCCCCTCCCCCACCTACCGCCACACCCACTCGCCCACTTGCCTGCTCTCTCCCTCCTCTCGCTCGCTCCATTTTCCCCAAAAAACGGCCGAGCGCCATCGTCGCCATCTCCGCATCGATTCTCCGGCCACCAGCCGCCCCGCGCCGCCCGGAGGCGTCCAGGAGGACGGCTGTCATCGTCTCCGTCGGTTCCCCCCTTTGGTTCGAGCCCGGGAGCTCCCCTTCGCCGGATCGGGCTGCTCCCTCCGCCTCGGCCTCCGCCATCCCGCCACCCCAAGTCGTCGCATCGGGTCGTCCCCGGCCCTGTACGAGCTCACCATCGGCCCTCCCGCGGTGAGCAGCGCCGGTCCCCCGCCTTTCCCTCTAGTTCCCGTCGACGTAGTGACCGCCCCATGAGCTCCGTCCGCCATGGCCGCTAGAGTTCCACGTCCACGCGCGCTCGTGTACTGCTGCTGCTCCTGGCTGCACCTGGCATGCCCAGCCGTGCCTACGTACGCGTGCCAGTGCGCCCAACTGCTGCTCCTTGCCGTTGTGCTCGCGTCTGCTATTCTTGCTGCTGCTCCGCTAGTTGCAGCGCGCTGCCGCTGCTGACCGCGTCGGCCGCGTCCGTGCGCCCCATGCCGCACTTGGCCGCCCGCGCCTTTGCTCTGCTGCTGCTAAGATCCACTACTACCTATTGCTGTTGCCGCTGTGTATTTGTTGCTGCTGTCGCTCATGGCCATGGCCGTCAAGGCCCCTGTACATCTGTACGTGGCCGTGTGTGAGGCCGGCTTGGGCCATTGCCGCTGGAGCTACCCCCTGTTGAGACTAGATGATAATTAGTGTTTAGATTAGTGTACGTACAGATGACATGCGGGTCTTCTAGAGATTAAAATAAATAACCAAAATAATTTTAGCTACTGTCTATGACAGCCGGGTCCCGTTGACACTGTTCACATTGACCGGTCAACTCTGACTGGGTTGTTGACTGTGTCAACTCTGCTGACTGGACCACTCCTGGACCTCATTGGTCATACACTCAGACTAGTGTAGAGCTAGGTGACAAATGTATTTCTGTTTTTTTTATTTCGAATTAAAAGTAATTATAGAAATTGTTTAAATCTTTAAAAAATCATATAAAATAATCCGTAGCTCGGATGAAAAAGTGTTATACATGAAAGTTGCTCAGAACGACGAGATGAATTTGAATACGCCCTCCGTTTGTCTGCCACACATCCCTAGCATAGCGAACATGCAACATTTCCCCTCCGGTTCATTTGTTTGACAGACGTCCGGAACCGGGAAAACTTTCCCGAATGTTTCCCCCCCTTCGTCAGTATCGCCTAGCACCGCATTCGAACACCTCTAGCCTTGTTTATTGTCTTGTTATGCTTATGTTTGCATGTATTTACTGTTTCTTCCCCTTCTTCTTCTCCGGTAGACCTCGAGACCGCTGCTGATGCCCCTGTGATCGACTACGTCGACGACGACCCTCCTTCTTGTCTGAGCAACCAGGCAAGCCCCCCCTTTGATCATCCCGATATCGCCCATTTTATACTCTCATGCTTGCATTAGATTTTGCTACTGTTATTGTTTGCTCCTATTCTGATGCATAGCCTGCTTTTGTACTTGCTTTTGTTACCTACCTGCTTATCCTAAACTGCTTAGTATAGGTTGGTTAGTGATCCATCAGTGACCCCCACCTTATCCTTGTTGCCCCTGCTTCATCATTGACTACTCGATCAGCGTGATCGACGACCAGAGCCCGACACCTCACATCACATCACGCCCCTTTAGTTGCTCGACTCTACAGAGCTACTATCGAGTGCCGGGGGTGATCCCTCATAACGCACTCCTGATGATAATTCTGTAGTGTAGCTATTCGGTCGTGGTCATCGAGGGTGATTTCCTCTTTCACCATTCCCGATACGGCTCTGTCGTTCAACACCTCAAGTGTGAACCTCGAGGGTGGTCCCTCTTACGTTCACCTAGATGATTACATTGAGTGGAATCCACCGGGGGTGATTCCTCGGGTTTTCCCCTTGATGTCTGGACACACGGTTACAATAACTTTACTTGAGACCTTGGTGAAAGTCAGGCGGGCCCGAAGAGCACCCGCAAGATAATGACGTGGCACGGCCGGGCATTCTGAGCCCTTGTCGTAAGTCCACGAGACGGGGCGACGGGGTCACTTTCAATCGTGAGTCTCTGCTCGTCTCTGCAAGCTAATAATACACTATGGTTTGGGTATTTGTTCTGAGTTGGCCTCTGGCCTTTACGCACTAACCACCACGCGAGAATAGATATGGGCCTCGACATCGCAGTATCAGCCGAAGCTTTGTCAGACGTCCAGTTCAGCAGTGCGGCACGGTCGGATCGTGCTGGCCATCCGAGGCGGTGCTGGTATTCACCCTGCGCGCAATGACCCGGAGTGCTGCGGGCGATGGGCCCAAGACCCCGGAGTGCTTAGGATGTAGACCGGCGGGGACCTCTCTGCTGAGCCTAGGTCGGGCTGCGACGTGTTGATCTTCCGAGGGCGGGCATTGACCCCAGAAAGGTGTGTCCGGCCAGAGTGATCGAGCATGTTGGGTAACGTGGTGCACCCCTGCAGGGAAGTTATATATTCGAATACCGTGTCCACGGTAATGGACGTTCAGACTTATATCCTGATCTTATACAACTACAAATGGATACTTGAGATATGTGGCTCCGGGATTGCTTTCTCGTAGGGAGTCAAGGAAGGATCTCTGGGCATTAATGTTACAACATGTTTGTTAATTATAAACTGCTATTCTTTACTCTTCTACATGCTGCAAGATGCTCAAAGCTGCGTGAAGATGCTAGTCTTTGATAGGCTAGGCTTTCCCCCTTTATTATGGCATTCTGCAGTTCAGTCCACAGATACAACCCTTCCATTTGATACAAATGCATACCTAGTATAAATCTGATGCTTGCGAGTACTTTGGATGAGTACTCACGGTTGCTTTGCTACCTCTTTTCCCCCTTCTTTCTTCTTTCCGGTTGATGCAACCAGATGGTGGTTCCTTGGAGCCAGATGCCACCGCCGATGGATGCTACTACGTGAAGACCGCCGACGTCCAGGATTAGTTAGGAGGTCCCAGGCAGGAGGCCTTGCCTCTTAGATCGTGTTGCTTTTGTGCTAGCCTTCTTAAGGCAGTCTTGTTTAACTTATGTCTGTACTCAGATATTGTTGCTTCCCTTGACGCTTGTGTATCGAGCTTATGTATTCGAGCCCTCGAGGCCCCTGGCTTGTAACATAAAGCTTGTATTATTTTATTTGTGTCTAGAGTTGTGTTGTGATATCTTCCCGTGAGTCCCTGATCTTGATCGTACACATTTGCGTGTATGATTAGGGTACGATTGAATCGGGGGCGTCACAAATGCTTGACCAAGTTCCTTATTGAAAAAGGCATTGAAATTGAAAAAATTGATTCTACTCTTTTTACTAAAAGGGTTAATGGAGAACTATTTGTGTGCCAAATCTATGTTGATGATATTATATTTGGTTCAACAAACCCTCACTTTAGTGAGAAGTTCGGAAAGCTAATGTCGGAGAAGTTTGAGATGTCTATGATGAGTGAACTCAAATTCTTTCTTGGTATGCAAATCAAGCAAACTAAGGAAGGTACCTTTGTCTCTCAAACAAAGTACACCAAGGACTTATTCAAGAAGTTCAATATGCAAGAATGCAAAGGTATGACTACACCCATGCCTACTAGTGGACATCTTGATTTGACCAAAGATGGTGAACCGGTTGATTAAAAGGTTTATCGCTCTATGATTCGTTCATTGTTATATCTATGTGCTTCACGTCCCAATATTATGTTAAGTGTGTGCATGTGTGCACGATATCGAGCCACTCCTAAAGAATGTCATCTTAAGGCCGCGGAAAGGATAGTGAGATACTTAATCCATACACCAAATTTTGGCATTTGGTATCCTAAGAGGGCCTCTTTTAATCTTGTTGGCTACTCTGACTCGGACTATGCCGGTGACAAGGTTGATAGAAAGTCCACTTTGGGTACTTGTCAATTTCTTGGTAGATCTCTTTTGTCTTGGTCTTCCAAGAAACAAAACTCGGTATCCTTATCCACCGCCGAAGCGGAATACATTACCGCTGGTTCATGTTGTGCTCAATTACTTTGGATGACCCAAACTCTTAAAGATTTGGGATATATGTGAAACATGTTCCATTACTTTGTGACAATGAAAGTGCTATCAAGATTTCTCACAATGCCGTGCAACACTCTCAAACTAAGCATATTGAAGTTCGTCATCATTTTATTAGAGATCATGTTGCCAAAGGGGACATTAATCTTAAGCATGTTCGCACCGATAAACAATTAGCGGATATATTCACTAGACCACTTGATGAGAAAGTGTTTTGCAGGTTAAGAGGTGAATTGAACATCATTGATGCTTCAAACTTGGAGTAGGAACTCCATTTGGATACATGCAAGGCATGAGCCTATGACTAATCCTTGATATTTCTCTTGTGATGACTATCTTATGTGTTGGATATATTTGCACCTTGCATGTTATCTAACCTGTGTAGGTACTTGGATGAATCTAAATCTATGAGATTGCAACTCACTCACATCTTGAGCGATCTCTACATCACCAAGTCTCTACACAACGTTGGTTGAAGACAAGGAAGCACGAAACCCTTCTAAAATATCCTTTGACAAATTCTATTTCGAACTTTATGCTTGTCATTTTGGATACACAAGTGCTCTTCCTTGCAAAACTAACCCATGTAGGTTGATGAACTCACATTCCAAGTGGTCCTCCCAACTCTTGATGAGCTACATCAACCTTGAGCAATCCACACTAGTTCAACTACATGATCACGATCAACAACAACACCCAAGGTATGTTATTCCATCTTAGAGAAGCTTTACTCCAAGTCATGAGACAAAGCAACTCAACAAGATGTGAATACATCAAGATGCTTAAACGAAAAATGGTAACCCCATTTTGAGCTTAAACAATGAGTATGATCTATGATCAAGTGATCTCACTTGACTCCTAAGTCAATATACTCTAAAATAGGTGACTTTGTCGCCCACCATTTCTAGATGAAGTTCTCTCATTTTTTTTGTGCTCTTGCATTTGTCTCGTGCATATTTGTTTCCCCTTTCAAAAAAAACTTAATCTAGATTTCTTTCCTTTTTCTGTTCTGCATTCCCTGCATCCAATTCATTGCAAATCCTTTAGTTAATTCCTTGCAAATCCTTATGAGATCTTACTCGTCTAGTGAGCTGAGGTGACATGTGTTTTCTCTGTGATGAACTTGGTCACACCGGTATATTGTCTTCGGTGCAACCGAAGCATAAAACTCGGTGTCACTAATTTCATTACAGGAAAGACAGCTTGCCACTTGTTTCTGCATTCTTCTTGATCCAGCTCCACTCAATGATTCTTGTCATCTACCAGCATCGCATTCAACTTTCTACTTTGTTCTGTGACTAAAGGACCAAAACCATTCGTGACAAAATTCCATAAGAACCCTTCTTGGAAATTGATGTCAAAGGGGGAGAGAGAGATCACATCAAAGCTTAATCATATCTATAGGGGGAGAGAATACTCAAGGGAAGAGAGAGTAATCATCAAGGACCCCAGATGCTTGGTGTTCAAGAGGAGAGAAGTCACATGTCTTCAAGAGGGGAAAGGCATGTTCATATTTGTTTGTTTGCATTAGCTCTGTTTATTTTCTTTGAGCTCTGATTTTCTGTTCCCTATCTTCTCCTAGTATCCCATGCTAGATTCAAGGGGAGCAAGACATCTAAGGGAAGGAAATCCTTAAATTCATTGCACATCTTTACCTTTGGGGACATGTCTATGTTCAATGTGGTACTTAGTACTCACTCTACATGTCATCCCAGTCTTGGTTCTCTCGTGGTTTCTTTTGTTTGCTCTGGTTACTAGGTGCATCTGTGTTATCTAACCTTGTTTACGCAGGTTCATTCCAACCTAAGCCAACTCAAGAACACAAGGTAAGTATATGCATCACAGTCATGTGTATGAGGATCTCTTGCTGATCTACATACTGTTTGCAAGGACTCATGAGCATGAAGGTACATTTCCCATATTCACATCTTTTGCTCTGATGCATATAGCAAAGATACATGTAACACATTGCCTACTCTGTCGTGCTTATGCATTCACATGCTCCTACATTCCATATTTACATGATTGCATACATGTAGGGCGAGCCTATACATGTTACATGTCTTTCCAAAGCTTTACTAGTTTTTCTCTATATCTTTATCTAAAGCTTTGATATATGTTGTCATCAAGTGCTCCCTGGGTGATTTTGGTAATTTATGTCAACATATCTCTTGTTGGACCAATACTTTTACCTAGTTTGTTTTAGATAAGTTCAACAATGGAGTGGCATGGACTAGAGGATGTGGAACCCCTTCAAGACGCTAAGGACAAAGGATTGGCTCAAGCTCAAAGCACAAGACTCTACATTTTCTATTTTAGTGATCCAAGATCACATTGAGTCTATAGGAAAAGCCAATACTATCAAGGAGGGATGAGGTGTTGCTCAATGAGGCTCTTGCTCGAAATGCTTAGTGATATGCTCCAAAGCCCTCAACTAATTTCTCATATCCACTTATGACCCAAACCTAAAGTCCGACTCGGCCCCACCGATTCTTTCTATCCGGCGCTACCGAGTTAAGATGTCATAGCCACTGCCACAAAACCCTAATCAAGTCGGTCTCACCGATAGGGATCTCGGTCTCACTAAGATGGGATTGTAATCTCTCTGTATATATATCCATTACCAAAATCGGTCCCACCAATTTTGTGTAATCGGTCCTACCGAGATTACAATGCAAACTCTCTGTTCCTCTTCGTAACATTTCGGTCCAACCGAGATGAGAGAATTGGTCCCACCGAGTTTTCCTGACCAATTCTCTGGTTAGCATATTACCAAAATCGGTTCCACCAAGTTTGTGTAATCGGTCTCACCGAGATTACGTTATGCCCTAACCCTAACCACATCGGTCCCACCGAGTTGACATGTCGGTCCCACCGAAAATCCTAACAGTCACATTATTTGCTAAATCGGTCCGACCGAATTTCACGATTCAGTCCCACCGAGATTGGTAAGTTGTGTTTAACGGTTAGATTTTGTGTGGAGGCTATATATACCCCTCCACCCACTCTTCATTCATGAAGAGAGCCATCGGAACATGCCTACACTTCCAACATACATTTTCTGAGAGAGAACCACCTACACTTGTGTTGAGGCCAAGTTATTCCATTCCTACCATATGAATCTTGATCTCTAGCCTTCCCCAGGTTGCTTTCCACTCAAATCTTCTTTCCACCAAATCCAAATCCTATGAGAGAGAGTTGAGTGTTGGGGAGACTATCATTTGCAGCACAAGAGCAAGGAGTTCATCAACAACACACCATTTGTTACTTCTTGGAGAGTGGTGTCTCCTAGATTGGCTAGGTGTCACTTGGGAGCCTCCGACAAGATTGTGGAGTTGAACCAAGGAGTTTGTAAGGGCAAGGAGATCGCCTACTTCGTGAAGATCTACCCTAGTAAGGCAAGTCCTTCGTGGGCGACGGCCATGGTGGGATAGACAAGGTTGCTTCTTAATGGACCCTTCGTGGATGGAGCCCTCCGTGGACTTGCGCAGCCGTTACCGTTCGTGGGTTGAAGTCTCCATCAACGTGGATGTACGATAGCACCACCTATCGGAACCACGACAAAGACATCCGTGTATCCAATTGCGTTTGCACACTCCAATCCCATCCCGTTACATTCTTGCAAGTTGCATGCTTCACTTTCCGCTGCTCACATACTCTTTGCGTGCTTGCTTGTTATGTATTGTGAATGTTAAACTTGTGCCAAAACTCCTCTTAAACTTAAAGAGATTAAAAGCTGCAACTTTTCTCACTTAGTGTCTAATCACCCCCCTCTAGACACCTCTTCTCTATCCTTTCAATAGGGCTTCCTGGGTGGAGGCCGAGGTCCCTCCTTCCGGCTTTGTGTACCTGACTCGAGGGTGGAAATCATTCGCCCGCGCCCATGGCTTGAAGGGGAGGCACAACCTCCACTTCAAGTTTGACGGGTCGGCGATGCTCTTCGTGAAGATCTTCGGGGAGGCCAGTGGATGCCTGGGATGCTTCCTGGAGGGCGACAGCCGCGGTAGCGACCACCTTTCCTCCCACAACGATGGACACAGCGGCGGTGGCGATGTCCTCGGTGGTGAACTTTTCCTTGGTGGTGGCAATGGCACCTCCAGTGGTGACGGCACCTCCTCCGGGGGAAGCAGGAGCGGCGACGACTATGACGAGCTACCACGCTGCCGCATGAAGGTGGAGGATGACTCCGACTAGGCGCCGGCGACGTTGGTGTCAGAGCCTTGGGAGTGGCAGCCTCTAGGTGGAAGTTTCTTTTGTGTTTTCCTTTCCTGCACTTGAATGGCATCGGCCCTGTGGGGGCGTGTAAGAAACGGTGGCGCTTCCACCTTTATATTATAACCTCTAGCTCACGTCTAAGTTATTGTAGCATTTCTCGTTTGGGCTTACCCCAAGAAAGCCTTGGTCGTCCCTGGTATGCCAGGTCGTGATGCCTCAGGCAAGGCTAGGAGGTGAGAGGCTCGACGTCCGGTAAGAGATCCTGAGGCACGATGCTCAAGACGCCCCCCTTGACGCACAAGCAGCTCCCGGGAGGAAAAGGGGTTTTTTCCCAGACAAGATTGCAAAAGTAATGGCGGAACATTGTAAGAAAGTCTCGCGCTTGGTGCGAGGGTTCGCGGCCCGCGGGGGACTCCTGCGTCGTGAGAACATGTTCCCTTGAATCTTGATTCCTTGTGCGCCTTCACTCTAAAACGAGTCAACACAAAACTGTGAGGGAGCATGAGAGAATTGATGTTCTTTGTATTTCAAGCGATGCAGACGCAGCCAGACTACGCCCCTTTTCCCGTGTTCCCTCGTGAGGCTTGCCTCTCTTTTCTTTACTTGCCATAATGCTCTACGTCATCAGGTCCCATCCCTCGAGCGAGGCTCAACTGCCGCTGGTATGTCAGGTCATGATGCCTGGGACAAGGCCAGGGGGTGAGGGCTCAAGAGCCAGTAGGGGTCCTAATGCGCGACTCTCAAGAACTCCCCTTTTAACGTGCAAGCAACTTTCCCAAAAAAGAAATAGCTTGCCTTGCGAGAGTTGCGGGGGGAAGGGACCCAGCCTGATGATAATCCACAAGTGTAGGGGATAATTGTAGCCTCTTTCCATAAGTAAGAGTGTCGAACCCAACGAGGAGCTAAAGGTAGAACAAATATTCTCTCAAGTCCTATCTGCCACTGATACGACTCTACGCACGCTTAGTGTTCGCCTTACCTAGAACAAGTATGAGACTAGAAGTGCTTTGTAGGTGTGGTAGGATAGATTTTCAAGATAATAAAGAACACATAAATATAAACTAGGGGTTGTTTAGATAAAGAAGCAATAAAGTAAAGATAGCGAGTGTGGAGAAGTGGTGGTAGGAGTTGCGAAATTACCCCAAAGCAATTGACTACGTTACTAGACCGATAATCACTATTGCAATTTTATTTGGGGGAGAGGCATCAGCTAACATAATTTCTCTTCTTGGATCATATGCACTTATGATTGGAACTCTAGCAAGCATCAGCAACTACTAAAGATCATTAAGGTAAAACCCAACCATAGCATTAAAGTATCAAGTCCCCTTTATCCCATACGCAAACAACCTACTTACTCGGGTCTGTGCTTCTGTCACTCACGCCACCCACCATAAGCAAATCATGAACATATTGCAAACCCTACAGTGGGGATCCCTCACGCTTGTGCGACACGGAGAGCACCATAGGACAGCACCAATAATAAAACATGCAACTCAAACCAATCATAGCAATTTATGAATCACCGATAGGACAAAGAAAATCTACTCACACATCATAGGATGGCAACACATCATTGGATAATAATATGAAGCATAAAGCACCATGTTCAAGTAGAGGGTACAGTGGGTTGCGGGAGAGTGGACCGCTGAATATAGATGGGGGAAGGTGATGGAGATGTTGGTGAAGATGGCGGAGGTGTTGGTGTAGATCGCGGTGATGATGATGGCCCCCGGTGGCACTCCGGCGCCACCAGAAGCAAGGGGAGAGAGCCCCCCTTCTTCTTCTTCTTCCTTGACCTTCTCCCTAGATGGGAGAAGGGTTTCCCGTCTGGTCCTTCGCTCCCATGGCGTAGGAGGGGCGAGAGCCCCTCCGAGATTCGATCTATCTCTCTGTTTCTGCGTTCCCAGATTCTGCCATTTCACCATTTCTTTTATATCCGGAGATCCGTAACTCTGATTGGGTTGAATATTTCACCCAGATTTTTCTCATAAAATTAGCTTTCTTGTGGAAAAAGAAGAGCATCAACTACCTTACGGGGTGCCCACGAGGGTCCAGGGCGCGCCTGCCCCCCTGGGGCGCGCCCCCTGCCTCGTGGCCCCCTCAGGCACCATCTCGCATTGGTTTTTCTTCCCAAAAATCATAAATATTCCAAAAATAATCTCCGTCCGTTTTTATCCCGTTTGGACTCCGTTTGATATTGGGTTTCTGCGAAACATAAAACATGCAACAAACAGGAACTGGCACTGGGCACTGGATCAATATGTTAGTCCCAAAAATAATATAAAAAGTTGCCAAAAGTATATGAAAGTTGAATAATATTGGCATGGAACAATAAAAAATTATACATATGACGGAGGCGTATCAGCATCCCCAAGCTTAATTCCAGCGCGTCCTCGAGGAGGTAAATGATAAAAAAAAGATAATTTTTGATGTGGAATGCTACCTAGCATAATCTTGATCATATATCTAATCATGGCAATAGTCTATCATTTGACATAAAAACAATAATACTTCGAGCGTACTAATAAAGAAATCATGTCTTTTCAAAACTACATGGCCAAAGCAAGCTTATCCCTACAAAATCATATAGTTTGGCCATGCTTCATTTTCGTCACACAAAATGCTCCCATCATGCACGACCCCGATGACAAGTCGAGCAATTGGTTCATACTTTTTAATGCGCTTCAGCTTTTTCAACCCTCACGCAATACATGAGCGCAAGCCATGGATATAGCACTATAGGTGGAATAGAATATGATGGTGGAGGTTTATGTGGAGAAGACAAAAATGGAGAAAGTCTCACATCGGCGCGGCTAATCAATGGGCTATGGAGATGCCCATCAATTGATGTCAATGTGAGGAGTAGGGATTTCCACGCAACGGATGCACTAGAGCTATAAGTGTATGAAAGCTCAAACTGAAAACTAAGTGGGTGTGCATCCAACTTGCTTGCTCATGAAGACCTAGGGCATTTGAGGAAGCCCATCGTTGGAATATACAAGCCAAGTTATATAATGAAAATACCCACTAGTATATGAAAGTGATAACATAGGAGACTCTCTATATGAAGAACATGGTGCTACTCTGAAGCACAAGTGTGGTAAAAGGATAGTAACATTGCCCCTTTTATTTTCTTATCTTTTTTGGGCGGACTTCTTTGGCCCCCCTTTTTTTATTTAGGCTTCTTTGGCCTCTTTTTTTTATAGGGCAATGTTCTATAATGATGATCATCACACTTTTATTTACTTACAACTCAATATTACAACTCAATACTAGAACAAATATATGACTCTATATGAATGCCTCTGGCGGTGTACCGGGATGTACAATGATCTAGCGTAGCAATGACATCAAAAAATGGACACGCCATGAAAACATCATCCTAGCTATCTTACGATCATGCAAGGCAATATGACAATGAATGCTCAAGTCATGTATATGATGATGATGGAAGTTGCATGGCAATATCTTGGAATGGCTATGGAAATGCCATGATAGGTAGGTATGGTGGCTGCTTTGAGGAAGATATAAGGAGGCTTATGTGTGATAGAGTGTATCGTATCATGGTGTTTGGATGCACCGGCGAAGTTTTCACCAACTCTCAAGGTGATAAAGGGCAATGCACGGTACCGAAGAGGCTAGCAATGATGGAAAGGTAAAAGTGCGTATAATCCATGGACTCACATTAGTCATAAAGAACTCATATACTTATTGCAAAAGTTTATTAGCCCTCGAAGAAAAGTACTACTACGCATGCCCCTAGGGGGATAGATTGGTAGGAAAAGACCATCGCTCGTCCCCGACCGCCACTCATAAGGAAGACAATCAAAGAAACACCCCATGCTTCAAATTTGTCACACAACGGTTACCATACGTGCATGCTACGGGACTTGGAAACCTCAACACAAGTGTTTCTACAATCCACAACTACCCACTAGCATGACTCTAATATCACCATCTTTATATCACAAAACTATTGCAAGGAATCAAACATATCATCAACGATCTACAAGTTTATGTAGGTTTTATGACTAACCATGTGAATGACCAATTCCTGTCATCTCTCTAAATAGATATAAGTGAAGCAAGAGAGTTTATTCCTTTCTACAAAAGATATGCCCACGCTCTAACAAATATAAGTGAAGCAAAAGAGCATTATACTAATGGCGGTTTTCTATGTGAAGAGAAACAGGCAATCCAAACTTCAAATGATGTAAGTGAAGCAGATGAAGCATTCTATAAAGCCACACTCAAACGATATAAGTGAAGTGCAATGAGCATTCTATAAATCAACCAAGTACTATCTCATACCATCATGGTGCATAAAAGAAAAGTGAAAACTAAATGCAAATGACGCTCCAAGACTTGCACATATCGCATGAATGAAACGAATAAGAAAACATACAGATACCTATTGAAGAAAGAGGGGATGCCTTCCGGGGCATCCCCAAGCTTAGATGCTTGAGTCTCCCTGAATATTTACTTGGGGTGCCTTGGGCATCCCCAAGCTTGATCTCTTGCCTCTCTTCCTTTTCCTCATATCGACACCTCCTCGATCAAACACTTCATCCACACAAAACTTCAACAGAAAACACGATAAGACCCGTTAGTATAATAAAGCAAATCACTACTCTAAATACTATTGCAAACCAATTCATATTTTGTTTTTTCATTGTGTCTACTTAATATAGCTTTTCCATGGCTTAATCCTCTGATATAAATTCATAGTTTCATCAAAACAAGTAAACTATGCATCAAAAACAGAATCTGTCAAAAAACAGAACAATCTGTAGCAATCTGAACATACACCATACTTCTGTACCCCAAAAATTCTACCCAAATTAGGAAACATAAACAATTTGTACAGAAAGACAGTGCAATAGGAATCAGAACCATTTGACGTTCCAGCAAAAAATGTAAAATCACGCACTACAGCCAAAATTTCTGTCCTGCACCGCACAAACCAACAAGCATTGTAAACATCCTAAAGGCAAACCTTAGCAAATTATTTTTATAATACAATGGAATTGTACAAGGGGATAATTATTTTTGATGAAAAGTTTCTGTAATCAAGATTCACAAAGTTTCCGTGAGCATGAACAAAGTTCAAGGAGCTCTCCCACTTCAACAATGCTTGCCTTTCTCACTTTCACTTTCCTTTTTGAAAATTTTTGGGTTCCCCTCTTTATTTTTTTGTTTTTAAACTATATGAAAGCACTCAACAGAAATAAATGACTCTCTAAAACTTCCGGGTTGTCTCCCTGGCAGCTCTTTCTTTAAAGCTATTAAGCTAGGCATATAGTGTTCAAGTAATGGATCCACCCGGATCCCAAGGTATATCAAAGCCAATTTTAATTAACAATGATTTGTAATTTAGTAGTGAGCACAAAGTAACATATATCAAGAAACAACGAAGTCTGACTCTCTTCCTATACATCGGCATGTCATAAAAGAACAATTCATGCACACATAGTAAAGGCCAATGCATAGTATAAACAGTTTCTTGCAATTTTATAATATTGGAAACATAGAGAGGTGGAGATATAATTCCTCTCTTATAATAATTGCAAGTAGGAGCAGCAAGCACTTGCATATCAAAATTATCATGTGCAATGGTAAAACGCAACCCATCAATATAATCCTTAATAAGCACAAACTTCTCCAATATAGTGTAGTTTGGAGAATTCAAAAAGATAATAGGACTATCATGCGTGGGTGCAATAGCAACAATTTCATGTTTAACATAAGGAACTATAGCAAGTTCATCTCCATAAGCATAATTCCTATTGGCATCTTGGCCACAAGCATAGCAAGCATCATCAAAAATGGATATTTCAAGAAAATCAATGGGATCATAACAATCATCATAGCAATCATCCTTCGGTAAGCACGAAGGGGAATTAAACAATGTATGAGTTGAAGAGTTACTCTCATTAGAAGGTGGGCACGGGTAGCTAATCCGCTCTTCATCCTTTTGATCTTTGCTCTCCTCATCATCTTTTTCATCCAATGAGCTCAGAGTTTCATCAATTTCTTCTTCCATAGCTTCCTGCAAAATATTAGTCTCTTCCTTGACAGCGGAGACTTTCTCAATAAATGCATCAATATTGGAATTGTATTCATAATTTTCATAGCAATATCTAAGTATAGCAAAATTTTCAGGAATGTAAGCTGAATCATCAAAATCTTCAAACTCTCTAAACATATATTCAATCTCATAAGCACCCATAAAAGCAACGAATTCTTCTATTTGTTCCACATCATAGTAATCATAGATACCATTCGCATAAGAAGCCAAGGTTTTATCATCATTAAAATTGCATGAAAAGGGAAGATGTGAAGCCTTCATCCTAGAGCAACAAGTATAATCATATCTCAAGCATAGTTGCCTAGCATACCAATATAACATATAAATTTGATCCCATAATAGTTTCCCTTTTTGTGTCAAGTGATAATCCCTAAAGTATTCACGTTGATCCAACGTGTCTCCCATAACATAATTGAATGGGGTTTTCTCAGGATTATCAAAGTAGTACATAATATCTTTCACATAATGAGCATCGAGGGTTTTAGGAGGTTCCCTATCTCCATGAGTAGAAAGTACACCTATTTTTTTGGTATTTCGTGTTCCATATCCATAGCTAAAGATAGAGAACAACTTAGAACAGCAAATAAAAATTACTTAGTGATAAAGCAAACAAGCACACACAAGAATATTCACCCCACGCTATGACTCCTCGGTAACGGCGCTAGAAAAAGGTCTTGATAACCCACAAGTGTTGGGGATAATTGTAGCCTCTTTCGATAAGTAAGAGTGTCGAACCCAACGAGGTGCTAATGGTAGAACAAATATTCTCTCAAGTCCTATCTGCCACTGATACGACTCTACGCACGCTTAGTGTTCACCTTACCTAGAACAAGTATGAAACTAGAAGTACTTTGTAGGTGTGATAGGATAGGTTTGCAAGATAATAAATAACACGTAAATATAAAGTAGGGGCTGTTTAGATAAAGAAGCAATAAAGTAAAGATAGCGAGTGTGGAAAAGTGGTGGTAGGAGTTGTGAAATTGCCCCTAAGCAATTGACTACGTTACTTGACCGATAATCACTATTGCAATTTTATTTGAGGGAGAGGCATAAGCTAACATACTTTCTCTTCTTGGATCATATGCACTTATGATTGGAACTCTAGCAAGCATCCGCAACTACTAAAGATCATTAAGGTAAAACCCAACCATAGCATTAAAGTATCAAGTCCCCTTTATCCTATACGCAAACAACCTACTTACTCGGGTCTGTGCTTCTGTCACTCACGCCACCCACCATAAGCAAATCATGAACATATTGCAAACCCTACAGCGGGGATCCCTCACGCTTGCGCGACACGGAGAGCACCATAGGACAGCACCAATAATAAAACATGCAACTCAAACCAATCATAGCAATTCATCAATCACCGATAGGACAAAGAAAATCTACTCACACATCATAGGATGGCAACACATCATTGGATAATAATATGAAGCATAAAGCACCATGTTCAAGTAGAGGGTACAGCGGGTTGCGGAAGAGTGGACTGCTGAATATAGATGGGGGAAGGTTATGGAGATGTTGGTGAAGATGGCAGAGGTGTTGGTGTAGATCGCGGTGATGATGATGGCCCCCGGTGGCACTCCGGCGCCACCGGAAGCAAGGGGGAGAGAGCCCCCCTTCTTCTTCTTCCTTGACCTTCTCCCTAGATGGGAGAAGGGTTTCCCCTCTAGTCCTTGGCTCCCATGGCGTGGGAGGGGCGAGAGCCCCTCCGCGATTGGACCTATCACTCTGTTTCTCTCTGTTTCTGCGTTCCCAGATTCTGCCCTTTCACCATTTCTTTTATATCCGGAGATCCGTAACTCTGATTGGGTTGAATCTTTTGCCCAGATTTTTCTCATAAAATTAGCTTTCTTGCGGAAAAAGAAGAGCGTCAACTGCCTTACGGGGTGCCCACAAGGGTCCAGGGCGCGCCTGCCCTCCTGGGGCGCGCCCCCTGCCTCTGGCCACCTCGGGCACCGTCTCGCATTGATTTTTCTTCCAAAAAATCATAAATATTCCAAAATTAATCTCCATCCATTTTTATCCCGTTTGGACTCCGTTTGATATTGGGTTTCTACGAAACATAAAATATGCAACAAACAGGAACTGGCACTGGGCACTGGATTAATATGTTAGTCCCAAAAATAATATAAAAAGTTGCCAAAACTATATGAAAGTTGAATAATATTGGCATGGAACAATCATAAATTATAGATACGACAGAGACGTATCACCCGACAGTAACAACATCATATGAGATGGTTGTACTCGGCTTTTGCGGACCAGCTCTTTGCCTGATCGGGGCCGACCGTCCTGAGTTGGCGATGCGTCACCTAGGCACCACTCGAGTGCCTATCTCCCGAAGTTCCTGCGCACTGACAGGTTACGAGATACAAAGGGTGATGCACGGTTGTTGATCTTCTCATGATTGTTTTGTGAGAATACAAGGCACTAAGGACCTGATGAGGTGACATGCATTGGGCCGGCCCATCAGCTAGAGCTCGATCACTTAGATTTACCAACATTGTAGGGATGGACCCAAGCACAGACGTTGTGCCAATAGCCCTTGATACGTCTCCAAAGTATCTATAATTTTTTCTTGTTCCATGTTGTTATATTATCATTCTTGGATGTTTTAGAATCATTTTATAGCAACTTCATATCATTTATTGGGCTAACCTATTGACATAGTGCCTAGTGTCGGTTGCTGTTTTTTTGCTTCTTTTGTACTTTGCAGAATATCAGTACCAAACGAAGTCCAAATGCAGCAAACCTTTTTGGAGAATTTTTCAGGACCAGAAGACACCTAATGGGCCAAAGAAGTACAAGAGGGGGGCTCCGAGGGGAGAAAACCCCACCAGGGTGAACTAGGAGGCCCAGGAGCGCCCTGGTAGGTTGTGCCGACCTCGGTGGCCTCCTGCACCACCTCTTCGCCCTATAAATCCCCAAATATTCCAGAAACCATAGGGGAGTCGACAAAACACAATTCCACCCGCCGCAAGTTCCAGAACCATGAGATCCAATCTAAACACCATCACAAAGGAGTTCATCATCCTCATTGGTGCCTCTCTGATGATGCGTGAGTAGTTCACCATAGACCTACGGGTCCGTAGGCAGTAGCTAGATGGCTTCCTCTCTCTCTTTTGATTCTCAGTACAATGGTCTCTTAGAGATCTATTTGATGTAACTTCTTTTGCGGTGTGTTTTTTGGGATCCGGTGAACTTTGAGTTTATGATCATATCTATATCCATGAATTTTATTTCAGTATTCTATTGATCTTTTATATGCATGATTATTTATAGCCTCCTATTTCTTCTTTGAATCTTTGGTTTAGTTAGGCCAACTAGATTGATTTTTGTTACGATGGGAAGACGAACCTTGTGATGGGTTCGATCGTGCGGTGTTCTTTCCCACTGACAGAAGGGGCAGCAAGACACACATGTATCACTGCTATTAAGGATAACAAGATGGGGGTTATTCCTACATGAATAGATCTTGTCTACATCATGTCATTGTTTTTATTGTATTACTCCATTCCTCCATAAACTTCATACACTAGATGCATGCTAGATAGCGGTCAATGTGTGGAGTAATAGTAGTAGATGCAGGCAGGGGCCGGGATACTAATCCTGGACGTGATGCCTATATATAGATCATTGCCTTGGACATCATTATAATTATTCGATCGTCTATCAATTGCCCAACAGTAATTTGTTTACCCACCGTGTGCTATTTTCTTGAGAAAAGCCACTAGTGAAATCTACGGCCCCTAGGTCTATTCTTTGTCATATTTGCTTTCCTATCTATTATTTCCACTTTTATTTTCAGATCTATTATTCCAAAAATCCAAAAATACCTTGCTTCAATTTTATTTGCATCTTCTATTTCGTGTTTTATTGAGATCTATTTTATCCACTCTACACAGTTTTTATCCTGGCAACTTGACAATTCCAGGCGCCGTTACCTGAAAAGGGATTGACAACCCTAATACGCGTCGGGTTGCAAGTATTTTGTCTTTGTCTGCAGGTACCATTTACATAGTGTTGCTTGGTTCTCCTACTAGATTGATATCTTGGTTTCATAACTAAGGGAAATACCTACCATAGCTATGCTGCATCATCCCTTCCTCTTTGGGGAAATACCGATGTAGCTTCAAGCAACATCAAAAGGAATTTCTGGCACCGTTGCCGGGGAGACATCATCAACATCTATCAGGTTCCTAATGAGAACTCTCATCTCCTTGCAATTTACATTATTTTCAATTTGCCTTTTTCTTTCTATTCTTGAGTGTTTACACAGTTATTCTATTGTTATGATTGTGTTTTTTAAGTTTTAATCAGTGTTTGTACCAAGTAAAGCCTTTGGGATCATGTTGGGTGATAGTTGATTTGATCTTGTTGAAAAAAAACTTTTACGTCCAGTAAAATAATTCTTAAAATTACAGAAGCGACGAAAAATTCTGAATTATTTACACAAGATTGATATACAAATTCCCCATGTTCTCCTATTTTTTTAGAAAAAATTGTGTTACAGAAGTATATGAAGTTTTTAGATTACTACAAATTGTTCTGTTTTTGATAGATTCTGTTTTCTTTGCGTTGTGTGCTTACTTTGATGAATCTATGGATTCTATCGGGGGGTATTATCCATGGTAAAGTTGGAATACAGTAGATATAATGCAAAAATAAAATACGAATGGGTTTGCAATAGTACTTAGAGTAGTGATTTGCTTTCTTATACTAATAGATCTCACGAAGGTTTTGTTGAGTTTTATGTGATTGAAGTTTTCATGTTTTGGTTGAGATCACGATGGATGAAGGAATAAGGAGTGAAAAGAGCCTAAGCTTGGGGATGCCCCATGGCACCCCAAGTTATTATTATTCAAAGAGAAATAAGCAAATAAGCTTGGGATGCCCTAGAAGGCATCCCCTCTTTCTTCTAACCACCATCGTATTTTACTTGGAGCTATATTTTATTCGTCACATATCATGAGTTTTGCTTGGAGCGTCTTGTATTATATGAGTCTTTGCTTGTTTTTATTTTTAGTTTGGCGTCATCTATCATTGCTGGACACACCTATTTGAGAGAGCCAATATTATGCTATGATTTGTTAGAATTGCTCTTTATTCTTCACTTAAAAAATTCAGCTATGGAATTGCTCTGGTGCTTCACTTATATCTTTTTGAGCACAATGTGCTTTAATATTTTTGAAGAAATGCTCTCATGCTTCACTTAGATTTATTTGAGAGTTAGTAAATTTTTGAAGGAATTATCTCATGCTTCACTTATATTATTTTGAGAGATGAAAATTTTTATGCTCATGTTCTTCACTTCAATTTATTTGAACTTGTCAAAAGCAACATATGAAACTAGTCCCAAAGTGATAGATATTCAAGAGGGATATAATAAAAACTTTCATGAAGATCATTGGAAAAAATAAACTTGATTCTTCGTAATGCTGGTGATTAATTATTCTTTAGTAAGAATATTGGTGTTAAGGTTTGTGATTCCCTATGCAAGTATGAAAGTCAATATTTATGCATTGAAATTACATCCTACTTGTGGTGCATTATTGGGTGTTAGTTATGCTTAATGCTCACTTATGTGATTTTTCGTTTCTTGGTTGGTTGCTTCTCAATCTATTTGCTAGCCTCCACTTGTACTAAGTAGAAATACTACTTGTGCATCCAAAATCTTTAAACCAAGTTTTGCCATATGAGTCCACCATACCTACCTATATGCGGTATTATCGTGCCGTTCTAAGCAAATTTGTATGTGCCATCTGTAATTTTAAAAACAAATTTTCCTTTTTGTGTGGTCGTACCGCTCATGAAGCGGCAGGGGGTGGCCAATATTTTCCATGCTAGATGTGTTATTCTCAAGATGAGTGTTTATTCACTTGTCATTGCATGAGAGTATGGCGGTAATAGGGATGCCCAATCCCAAAATGAAAAAATAAATTTAATTTATGTTGTCAAATAATAAATTCCTTGGTTAGTGTTGGTATGGAAGGCACCCGTGGATACGGCTAGCCATGGATTGTGAAAGAATGGTGGAAAAAGGAATAAACATTATTTTCTGCATGGGAACCAGCCACGATATATCTAGCATGGAAAGTCTTGGGAATTATTCGGTCATTTTCATTGACGAGAAAAGTATGCCTCTAAAAAAATTATCTCTCAATTTAAGCTTTGAGCTTTGGCACATCTACAAATCCCTACTTCCCTCAGCGAAGGGCCTATCTATTTACTTTATGCAATTTTACTTTTATTTGAGTCTCCATCTTCTCTTATAAAGCACCAACTAAGGGGCACTATGATCGTACCACTACTAGGAAAAGGGCTATAGATAGGATTGACACTAATGGCGCACCAGGGAAGTAGTGCGCCACTACTATATACTAATGGCGCACCAGTTGGTGGTGCGCCATTAGTGTGGAAGACACTAATGGCGCACCACAAAAAAGGTGCACCACTAGTGATAATTTTTTTTCATTTTTGCATACATACTAATGGCGCATCCGACCGAAGTGCGCCATTACTAGTTCTAACTAGTAATGGCGCACTACCACGCAGTGCGCCATTAGTAAGCTTCCCCCTCACTCCACCTGTTCCCCTCCCTCCCTTCCTCCCCACTCGACCTAATTTGCCCCTCCGCCCCAACCATACGCCGCCACCGCCGCCCCCTCCGCCCCCTGCCGCCGCCGCCCCGACCCCCGCTGGAATCCACCCCCGCCGCCGACCCTGACCCCTCCGGCGACCGGCCGCACCCGCCCAGGTACCTCTCCTCCTTCCTCCTTCCTCCCTCTCCACCCTTCCTCCCCATTCCCTCCCTCCCTCCCCTTCCGCCGCGCCTCCGCCTCCCCACTATCCTAGCACCCACGGCGACGACACGAGGCCTCGCGTCCCCGCACCGCCGCAGCCCCGTCGTCTCTGCTCCGGCTTCGGTCCTCCTCCCCTCTCCAGATGGAGCGCTGCCGGACCTCCGCCCGGCCGCCGCAGCCGCAGCCCGCTCCCGCCCCAGCCTGGCATATGACCTGTCATATGACCTTGACCTTGACATTGTGCATTAGCTCTAAATTTCTCTCTTTCATGGTGAGACAAGGGACCGGTTTGCATCCACACTAGCTTGGAATATATTTTTGCTGTTGATGAGCTGAACAATGACAGACACACTTCATTGCACATTTTGTTCTTGGAAAATGAAGTATTGATTGCACATTTTGGCGTTGAGAACTTGGGATGGATGTTCAATAGTTTGTTAGTAGCTTGTCGGAAGTGAATCATCTAGGTGAAGATCTCTCAATTTTACTTGAAGCAGTAAGATCTATTAGATTTCACAATCCAGCGCAACAACTGTAAACTGAGCCTAAGGCCACCTAACAAAAATTTGGTTATCTTCATTTGCGCTAACCAGTTTTTTTGGCTACTGTTCTATAGTAGGAGTAGATTACAGTTTGTCTGAGCACAGCACGGTTCAGGAACAGAGATAGAAAAATGTCCGACTTTCTTTTGATTGGAGATCTTTTTTTCTTTTTGTTTTTAGACACAACGTAGATGCATGCTTTATCATTTTGGATTTTCTTAGCCTCCCATTTGCTATGTTCTACAATTTCTTTTATTTTTAGGTGTTTTTTTTCTGTTTCTGGAGACGCTGTCATTTACAAACAATACTAAAATCCATGAGCTGAGACAAATGTGTGCTTCATCTGTTAAGGGTTGAAGGCCAAATTCCACCCCCGCCGCCGCTGATGCTGATGCTAAGCTACTGCCTCTGCTTTTTTCTGCTAATTGTTGTCGCTTGTAGTAGTTGCGTTGGTGTTGCTGCCGCATACAGGCCGGCCCTTAGGTTAGTTAGCTATAGTTTAGGATAATTGGCTTAGGTGGTTAGGCTAATTAGTGGTTATTAGATTTAGTGTTAATGACATGTGGACCAATGTGCAGATCACTGCTTTATGGTTAATTTGCATATAAACATATCCACTCAGTCCCCAGAAGCATTACATGGCCATTGATGCAGTAGCACTAGCTTGCACTGTAGTAGCTTGACTTAATGATTTGGAGTACCATAGTGATGCTTGCTTAAAACTGAAGTAGCAACAATTGGTAGCGATAGCTAGCTTTACTGGATTATGTGCTTAATTCACTGAATTTGGTTGGTGAAGATGAATTAGCAGCTCCCCCATGTAGCTAGAATTGGTATGATTTCTATGGAGAATGACCAATTCAGCTTCTTACCCCTCAAAAAAAAATCAGCTTCTTTAAGACTGACAGCAGGTTCCTCCCATGTTTCACCTTTTCTAGTTAGTTTCTTCCAGCTATAGGTTAGTTTACAACTAGAATTATGTATTTCAACCATTTATATGTTTAGTTTCTAGCTATAGGTTAGTTTACATCTACTTGCTGCTAATACAACATAATATTTGATATGAGTAGGGTGAACAACCTTCAGGTCCCGGGAATCTACTCAAGGCTGCAGACACTTCTTGTCTCACTTCTTTTATCATCAGTATAATATTCATATTAAGGAGTTTCTATAAGTTCATTGTTCTTACCTGCAAATTTAAAATGAAAGCACAATCAATCCATATTAAGTGCTCATCCTAGTGGCAGGCAAATAATTAGGGGAGTGTGTCATTCTTGCTATGGTCATGTAAGAGAAATGCTCTGCCTTGCTAATTTTACCATGAGATTTGGGGTAATCAGGTAGTTCTGGTCAAAGCAAGTGGTTTTCCTGAGCTATGCCTTGGTTAGAAAATGATGCATGATGGTTTGTTTAGAAGAGGAATAATCCCAGGATAGCATGTATCATGGGGTCAAACCTGGGACCCCTATTGTAATTTGATTTTGATTATTAATTTTTCTGTGAGCAGATGAATTACAATGTTTGTGTTGTAATGAAACTTGAGCTGAAATAGAACTGAACTTGACACAATACTATTCAGTTAATTTGCTTGGACAGTAGTATGTATGCTCATCACTGAGCAGATGAATTATGTATGTATGCTCTGTTCAGTTGAATAATGAAGCACCAGGCTCATCCATGGTACAAGTTCACCTGTGAACACTTGAAATTAGTCAGGACATCCCGTACTGATAGATGTAAATTGTGTCCAGTAGGCTTTGAAGCATCAATTTTTCCTATTTCTAACTCTGAATCTGATATAAACCATACGGTTGGCATAAGTGGTCTTTTGTATATGTGCTGATGCTTTGTTAATATAAAGCTATAGATGATGTTGTACTTGTGATGATGCTACTTGTGATCTTCTGAAATGACCCATTGGCGACTTCATTACGCGGGGATAATGATATTGCAGGTACCCCGAGAGGCCCTTGAGTTTGCCGGAATGTCGATTAACTTCCGTTTCGGCAAATTCGGGTACTCCATATGTCCTATTTTTAGCAAAGGTAATGCTGAAATTTTCCATGAATTTTAGCATGACTTTGCTAAAAATAGGACATATGGGGTACTTGCGACTAATGCCTGTTATCATGCATGTTTTATGATCTGTTGTAAGGGTACCAATTGGTCTCTTCTGCTGCTTATCAGAGATGGAGGGAAGCAGCCACCTCCGCTCTGTGACACCGCAGTACGAGTTGGATGCTTCCGAGCTCTTCACTATCATACTTGAGACTTCAGTATCATCCATGATGCAGGTATATAAAACGAGAGATCTCCCCTTCACCCATCTCATTATGATATGTGTCGTTTGCTACATCACTCATTGTCCCAAACTGCAGAGGCTGCCTGACAATTTTATGAACATGCTGATGGGTGAAGATCCGCCAAATAATGTGAAGCTGCGACAGGCCGGCAGCGGGTTTCGCAGACAGTGGGATGTGGAGTTGGTGATCAAGGAGGGCCACATGTACTTGTCTCGTGGGTGGGAGAAGTTCTACCGTGCCTACGACCTGTGGCTGGGGTACTTCCTTCTCTTCAGGTACGACGACGACGCCACCATGCTCATCGTGAAGGTGTTCAACACGACTATGTGTCGCATGCGCTACGCTGACGATGATGATGCCGGTACGTTCTGCCTCTTCTTATTCCTCTACATTTGGCTTTGTCTCACATCAATTGTTAACGGTCATTGTTGCATTTTGGACAGGTAATGGGAGCAGCAGCAGCGACACTGGCTACAGCCAAAGCAGCAGCGACTAGGGCTGTAGCGAAAGCAGCAGCGATTCTGGCTATAGCGAAAGCAGCAACGATTTTGGCTGCAGCATAGACAACAAGAAGGATGATCCGGACTGGAGTGCGGGAGAATAGGAGCAGATTGAGGATGAGGAGCTGCAGGATAACGATGGGCATCAGGCTGAGGATGACCTATCGTTGGTGGTGGCTGACCAAGGGCAAGAGATGGTGGTGGCTGACCATGGGCAAGAGATGGAGGTGGCTGAGGATGACCTAGCGATGGTCGTGCCTGAAGGTGGCCTCACGTTGGTGGTGGTGCCTGACAATGACCACGCACCGGTGGTGGCGCCGGCGATCCCACGGCTAGGCGACATGACCACGCCAATTGTGGTAGAAGACTACATCCCACTGCCTCCACTGCCTCCACCGCCTCGCCGCTCTTGGCGCATCATGCTGAGGAAGGAGAAGGAGAAGGAGAAGAACAATGCATGAGAACTGAACTTTGTCAGGTATGTCAGATCTCCTATAGGTTAGTTATCCAAAATGATATATATATATATACACTTAGTTACCTATGTTATCTCTAATATGCTTAGTTTCCTATAGGTTAGCTTCATTTTTACCTAAGTTGGCTCTAATATGCTAACTTAGAGCTTATATGCTTAGTTTCCTATAGGTTAGCTCCAAAATAACTTATGTTAGCCCAAAATGATCAAGTTTACATAATAAGCTTATAGTCTTTTTCTTATTCTTCTTCTTTTCCAAAACGACATAGGTTAGCTTCATTTTACCTAAGTTGGCTCTAATATATTAACATAGAGCTTATATGCTTAGTTTCCTATAGGTTAGCTCCAAAATAACTTATGTTAGCACAAAATGATCAAGTTTACATAATAAGCTTATAGTCTTCTTCTTATTCTTCTTCTTTTCCAAAATTCTTCTTATTCTTCTTCTAGTGTTCTTCTTCTTCTAGTATTCTTCTAGTCTTCTTCTTTTTCTTCTTCTAACTTCTTGTTTATCATTCTGCAGATTTGATTTAATTCACGGAAGCTTGCATGGATGGAGTGCTTCTTTTCCATTTGTGTTTTTATTTTGTATCAATGTGAAACTTTTGTGAATTGATGGATAACGGTGTTGGATGAACAATGTGAAACTTTTGTAATATGTAACGATGGAACTATGTGTTGGCTATGTATGTATATATGACGGAACTTGTGTGTTGGCTATGTATGTATATATGATGGAACTTGTGTGTTGGCTATGTATGTATATATGATGGAACTTGTGTGTTGGCTATGATTGTTATATGGATGCTTGTTGTATATATATGTGTTGGATATCTCATAGGTGAAATAGTGACCCGAGATTAGGAATTTTTTTTTAAAAAAAATGTTACTAATGGCGCACTACCATGTGGTGCGCCATTAGTATAGAAGACACTAGTGGCGCACTGTGGGTAAAACTAATGGCGCACTGCATGGTGCGCCATTAGTATACCAGATACTAATGGCGCACCAGTGGTGCACCATTAGTAAAAAATACTAGTGGCGTGCTACTAATGGCGCACTTGTAATGCGCCATTAGTAGGCAAAACCAGTGCACCATTAATAGGCCTTTTCCTAGTAGTGTACTTGAGGATTGGATGTAGCTAATATGCGAGTGTGTTTCATGAGTGGATTAATGATTGAGCATGATGGACTATGGATAACTTTGTTTAGTGTTGATATTTTGAAAGACATGGTTGCTTATTGATATGCTTGGGTATTGAAATCTTCATGTCAAAACTAAACTATTGCTTTGAACCATATAAAATTTTAAATGTCCATGCTACAAAAGAAAAGAATATGTGATGAACATATTCGACATCATTCCACATCAAAATTTTTGTTTTTATCATTTACCTACTCAAGGACGAGTAGGAACTAAGCTTGGGGATGCTGATATGTCTCCAACGTATCAATAATTTTTGCTTGTTCCATGTTGTTATATTATCATTTTTGGATGTTTTAATTACAATCATTTTATAGCAACTTTACACCATTTTTTGACATGGTGTCGAGTGCCAATTGTTTTTTTTCTTGTTTTTTACTTCACAGAATATCAGTACCAAACATAGTCCAAACATAGCAAAACTATTTGGAGAATTTTTCTGTACCAGAGAAGACACCTGATGGGCCAAAGAAGTACCAGAGTGGGGCTCCGAGTGGAGCACAACTCACCAGGGCACGCCAGGAGGCCCAGGCGCACCCAGGTGGGTTCTGCCCACCTCGGTGGCCTCCCGCGCCACCTCTTCACCCTATAAATCCTTAAATATTCTAGAAACCCTAGGGGAGTCGATGAAACATAATTCCAGCCACCGCAAGTTCCAGAACCACGAGATCCAATGTAAACACCATCACGGAGGGGTTTGTCATCCTCATCGATGCCCCTCCGATGATGCGTGAGTAGTTAATCATAGACCTATGTGTTCGTAGGCAGTAGCTAGATGGCTTCCTCTCTCTCTCTCTCTCTCTCTCTTGATTCTCAATACAATGGTATCTTGGAGATCTATTTGATGTTACTCTTTTTGCGGTGTGTTTGTTGGGATCGGATGAACTTTCAGTTTATGATCAGATCTATATCCATGAATATTGTTTGAGTCTTCTTTTGATCTCTTATATGCATGTTTATTTATATCCTTGTATTTCTTCTTCGAATCTTTGGTTTAGTTAGGCCAACTAGATCAATTTTTCTTGCCATGGGAAGAGGTGCTTTGTGATGGGTTCGATTGTGCGGTGTTCTTTCTCAGTGACACAAGGGGCGACAAGACATGCATGTATTGTTTCTATTAAGGATAACAAGATGGGATCAATTCCTACATGAATAGATCTCGTCTACATCATGTCATTGTTCTTATTGCATTACACCATTTTCGCATGAACTTAATACACTAGATGCATGCTGGATAGCGGTCGATGTGTGGAGTAATAGTAGTAGATACAGGCTGGAGTCGGTCTACTAATCTTGGACGTGATGCCTATATATCGATCATTGCCTTTCATATCGTCATAATTATTCGACCTTCTATAAATTGCCCAACAATAATTTGTTTACCCATCGTGTGCTATTTTCTTGAGAGAAGCCACTAGTTAAATCTCTGGCCCCAAGTCTGTTCTTTATCATATTTTCTTTTTGATCTATTATTTGCCACTTTTATTTTTAGATCTATTATTCCAAAAACCCAAAAATACCTTGATGCACTTTCTATTTGCATCTTTTATTTCACGTTTTATCGAGATCTATTTTATTCAATCTACACAATTTTTATCCCGCCAACTTGACAATTCCAGGCACCATTACCCGAAAAGGGATTGACAACCCCTTATACTTGTTGGATTGCAAGTATTTGTTCTTTGTGTGCAGGTACCGTTTACATAGTGTTGCTTGGTTCTCCTACTGGATTGATACCTTGGTTTCATAACTGAGGGAAATGCCTACCGTAGTTGTGTTGCATCATCCCTTCCTCTTTGGGGAAATACCGACATAGCTTCAAGCGACATCAACCCCCTCTCATGGGACGTTCAGGAGGAGAGCTACGAATGCGTGGGGCCCAAGGGGCGATGCCTCCGGAGACGATATGGTATCAAGCGCAGGGTTAACAGTCATGGAAACTCATAAAAGCATAATTGGTTTTTGATGTATGGGCAAAACAGTGCGGCCGCAGGGGCGGACCCTACCCAGCCTGAGGATAATGTAGCCCCCGGCCCCCCTCAATTGAACAAACCAAAAAGTCACCAGGCAATGATGCTGCAGAAGCGTCGAGGTGGCCGATGAAGCATACCATGGAGGCTATCTTCTCACGAGACGGATGGCTCCTGAAGCTCGGAAGGCTCGCGAGGGGCCGGAGCCTCGTGAGACGTCAGCGCCAGGCGTCAAGCCTCATGAGATGCCAGTGCGAGCTGCGCGAGCCACTGGTAGGTGGCGCCCACATTAAGCAGGCCGAAGGGCATGTGGATGTAGTTACAGGGGAAGCCTCCACTCCGGACAACGCGTGGAGGCCAGAAGAGGTCTTGAGAAGCGGCTCTATTGAGGCCCCGGATGTCGATGTAGACGCACAACTCGCCACCCGCGTCCTGAAGTTCCTCGATCGCCTTGGTGATGAACTCTCATGCTCCGGGCACCTCGCGCTATGTGCCCTGCTTGCGGGGGCGCACGTCGAAGCACGCCTCCAAGTGGTGCCTAAGAACCTCCCTCGTCGCACTGGTCAGGTCAGAGGCTCTCCAGATTTTGCGGACCACAATGGGCCGGCCCAGTTAAAGGCCCACAAGATTCTGTAGACCATAATGGGCCGGCCCAGCTAAAGGCCCAACATTCTCTGTCAAACCGGCCCGTCAACGGCCTGGTCTAAGCTTGTCATCAATGCGGCCCATGGTCACTTCTGGCCCGTTAACAGTTTGCTAAGTAATTGGGCCGAATTACGGCCTGGTGTATTTCCGGCCTGTTAAAGGTCCGGCTTCATTTGGGCCCATTTACAGTCAAAACATTCTCTGTCAAAACTATCGGCCCATAAACGACCGTGAAGGATTTGGGTCATATTCGGCCATGTCTGTCATTCGGCCTGTTAGAGGCCCACTATAGATTTGGGCCACTTTCGGCCTGTTGTCTTTTTGGCCTGTTAACGCCGGACATAAACCATGAGCCATATGTGGCCCAATGTCATATCGGGCCCATTAACGGCCCATATAAAAATGACGATAGTCTAGCCCGAGCAAAGTTCCGGCCTGTTAAAGGCCCGTGTATTAGGTCAGCGCATTTACGGCTCGTCCGAATTTCGGCCTGTCAAATATCCGCATCGTAAATGGGCCACCATTTCAGCCTGCTAAGTCGAGTGGGTTATTTAGCACAATCAGGGCCCAATCTCACTTTCGGTCTATTAAAGGCCCATGTTTTTTATGGGCTCGAGATATTTACACCTGTAAACGGCCTATTTTTACTGAGGGCCCAAATTATGTTTAGGCCTGTTAAAGGCCCACTATGGGCACAGGCCTACCAGAAAAATTTGAAAGCTTATGCTAATTTAAGCCCAGATATTTTTAGTGGGCTACATGCCAATTTTGGCCCGTAATCGTTTTTAGCCCAATTGGAATGGGCTCGACGAATGTTGGCATGTAGGGCTCCTACGAAGCTTTCGTCTGAATACATTACTAAGATAAACCTACACTATACAAAAATAGCGTCATAATTACTGCAGCCTGTGGCAGCATCATAAATGTTGCATCACAACAAAATAAATTCCAATCATACAACAGAAGGCCTGTTGGCATAAAGTTTACAGTCCTTCCAGATAAAAGCACCATCAGATGTATAGAAGCACAGATCATTTGACCCGAGTGCTAATGTTTCAGGCTGTAGAATCTGATGGAGCAGCATGATCTCCACCTTTTTTCCGCCATTGCTCTTCAACAACGAAGCAAATGTCTGATAGTCTGGTTTCAAAACCATTCATATCTTCACGACATTTCTCAACCACTATTCTTGTTTCCGAAACAACGTCCATTAGGGATTGAACTTGTGTCTGGAGCACAGATATATCACTCTGTCTAGCAGGAAGATTTTGTTCAGTAGGCGATTTGGACAAGGTTACCTTGACAACCAACCCAGAATTACGCAGGAAGGTGCTTTTTGCACTGTTAGTGGAGAGATACTGACGCACTGCAACAAGAGGTTCCATTGTGCCTTTAGTAGCCTCGTCACCTTTAGGTGGTTGTGGCTGTTCAATCATTTGTTCCATAGCTTCCTGAAAGTTTGAACTTGTAGATTAGTGAACCAGTGAGTTACTAATGAGACAAAAACAAACAAAGTAGGTTGAACGTTTATACATAACTTATTTTGGTGAACTACTATAATACATTAGCATGTATTGTAGTGCCAACTAAATAATAAAATCACTTTTGGAACATATGTCCATGTAGCATGCGTACTGTATTGTCTATTTCCTCACATTTGTTGACATCTAAGGATAAAGAGACATGGTTTAAAGTAGGATGAACATAGTATGACATCATTCATATCATGGGCAAACAGATATAAAACAAACAGGCTATTTTATCATTGTGTGCGCACGTGAACATAACAACTAGATTACATATCAAGACCAAAAGAATATCCTTCATCTCTTTTAAACCATGTAAGGTGAAATGATACATTAAGACAATTGTGTATAAAAGTGAACAGAGTAACTGACATTGGCTGCAAACCACATAGTTAAATGAACACATCACAGTACCAATCAGTTCAAGGTAGGAGGAGTAAGGACTTACAACAACGGCTTGAACTGGTGTGCTCATGCCCTTCATATTGCTGGTGTGGCAATCCTTGAAGATTTGCACTGCATTCGGTTCAGGTTCTTTTTGGTCCGCACGGGCTTTCCTCTGTATTTGGAACAAGTCAATATAGATACGATAATATGGCACAAAAAAAGAAGGAAGTAGTAGCTATTTACAAGAGCCTCGCAGTGTGCAATATAGCTACGAGATCCTGTTGTCTGTTGGAATTTCACTTTGGAATGGTTGGTTTTGTTCTTCAAACAGTTAGCCTAGAAGAAGATACACTTGTAAGGCACATACATAAATACAAGTTCAATAGCTGGTCTGATCAAATACATATAGCCTACCTGATACTTAGGATCAGACCAGTGTTTAATGAGGGCTGTCCAGTCTTCATCTGTAATATATTCCACTGGAGATGTTTGGGCGATTTCATTGTTAGCCTTGCCTTCAAAGTGAGATTTTCTAAGGTGGTACCCATACTGTCGCAAAGCAGACTGAAAAACATGAGTGCATGCTTGTTTAGTTGCATGTGGGGACCGATTCTCCGGGTATTAATTCCCAGAAAATGGCCCTTGTACTCATCAGCCCCAGGATAACTGTTAGCTGATGAGGCACCAACTTGATACAGAAATTCCAAGCAAATACAAAATATGTAGTACAAGACCATTCTGGTCTGTGAGTACTACCAATGGTTTCTAATGGTTGATGGCGGAAGCGGTTTGTGAATCATCAGTGTCTATGGGACTCCATGTTTCCACAGGAACAGCTGACCAGGTTAACTCCTATCTTCGCGAGACTGCTATCACCGTTGCTTAAGTTCCGGGACTGTCCGCTTGGTCGCTCCTCTCCGCGCAAGAAATCTGGCCAAGACAATAGCCAGGGACAAGCCAGTGAGTACTTTGAATGTACTCGCAAACATTATGAACACATGCATAAAATAACAGTGATGCTGAAAATATTATATGAACATAACGGTAATCGCCAATGATAAATAAAACTCTGAGGCGTACGGGCATGTTAAAGTTTAAATATGCTATAAAATAAAATATTAAAATTATGAAATGAATAACAAAAAAAATGCCACAGTCGGGCGTCTGAGCGACACCACATAAAGGGCTTTAAAAGAAATGCCACAGTCGGGCGTCTGAGCGACATCACATAAAGGGCTTTAAAAGAAATGCCGCAGTCGGGCATCTGAGC
>NC_041391.1:400462031-400475098 GCF_002162155.2 Triticum dicoccoides | reverse complement strand
GCGACACCACATAAAGGGCTTTAAAAAAATGCCACAGTCGGGCGTCTGAGCGACACCACATAAAGGGCTTTAAAAGAAATGCCGCAGTCGGGCGTCTGAGCGACACCACATAAAGGGCTTTAAAAGAAATGCCACGGTCGGGCGTCTGAGCGACACCACATAAAGGGCTTTAAAACAAATGATCATAGTGAATATCTCGGAGGTAGAACCATCCCAGAGATATTTGATAATGCCAAGAATATCACGGGTTAGTCCACAACAAAATAATACTCATTATTATCACATGTCACAAGTAGCAATATCCGTCCTGATTTAATAGTTTCACCTCCGAAGACCGACACTAAGACCGACACTTGACCCATCCCAGACTGTAGTCCTTACCCATGGACACGGCTATTCGAATAGGTTTTAATCTCTGCAGAGGGTGTACTCTTTACCCACGAGTAACGGATTCCTTTAGTCCATCTGGACTAATTCCATCTACGGTCTTTTTGTTGAAAACACACCTAACTTGCACACACCAGCTTAACTCACATGCGTCTGGAATCACCCATGACACCTGTCAAGCAAACTCTAAGTGGGGAGGCTACAACCTCGACGTAACATGGGATCACAAATTTATACCACGCGCAAAACTGGGGAAGCTACCCCCCCTTCGGCTGCAACCGAAACACCCATGCTCCCGGACCAGGTGGCATGACTACCGGATGCCTCCAGTATCTTCCACCACGGCCTCTCTGTACGGTGTGTGCTAGGAAAGGGGTTGACAACTTACTGAACCATACCCTACTAATCGTAGAGACGAGTGGTAGTACGAAGCAAGTATGGGGGTTACTGGCACAAGACTCGATCTACGGTCAACTCAGGAGGTTGTATTTTATCCTGCATGATTAGCATAACAATGCACATATTTCAAATAACGGATAGAAACATCACATGACATACCCCTCATGCCATACCGGACACGACCGTCTCGACGGAGGACTAGGGACAAGACCGTGTCTACCCAAGACCGAGGCCTTCCCGGCTTCCCTTCCGGTATGCATGAAAGACGTATGACGGTGATTTCCATCACAAATCATGTCAACTTCGTTAGCATAATCTCATTAAAATGTACTCATAAGCAGGATCACTTCCTCACATAAAATAACGTATGCTCGTGTTGCGGTGGTGCTCTCACCGATTCAGACAACACACAAAAAATTTACACCAGGGTTCAGAATGCTTGCCTTCAGGTCATGGAAAAGAAGGGTGCATCCAAAACATCTTGAAATCTCCAAAAATCCTATTTAAAAGAATATATATGAATTAACACACAAAACAAAAAAGCACAAGAAGTTGTCTTGAATTTTTTTCAAATAAATCTTAAAATAAACTAGACAATATTTGAGGAAAAAGAATTAATTCATTTGGAGCTGTATTTAAAAAGATACATCCAGTCAAAGTTTGGTCAAAAATCTGATATTGAAAATAAAAACAGAAAGAAAACGTTTCGAAAAAATACGTACACGTCGAAGGCGCATTTTGGAAATGCGCTTCCACTTATCCAGCGTGGCTGCGCCTGAGTCACTGATAGTGGGCCCGCCTAGCCCACTGGTCAGGTTTGACTGGTCTCCCTCCCTCTTCTTCCTCGGGCCGGGCAGAGCCGGGGATTCCAACGATCGTTGCCTGCGAACGGCGGCTCCTCGTGGGCTCCAGATGACCGGGGTGGATCCGCAAGACCAAGACGGTCCCTCCGGTGGTCACTTTGCTCTCTGGGGTGGTCGGGGCTGCCGGCGGTGAGCTCTGCGGCGGACGGTGGTCGTCGGAGAAAGTGATTTTGAGGCAGTAGTGGCTTTCGACCAAAATCGAATAGGGGGACGTGCTCACGGGAGGAAGGGAATGTTCCTGGTGGAGAGAATGGAGAGGGGGAGGCCTTGGTGGCGCTGGACTGGGCGGGTCAGTGGCGGCGGCTGGAGTCGCCGGAGAGGAAGGAGACGACCCTTTCCCTATGATTGACGGCTAGGAGGGCACGGGTGGGACGGTGTGAGGCTGCCTGCGTGCGTGTTTGATCTCGGGGGCCTCTTATATAGGCGATGGAGGTCGGTTTGCGGCGGCCGGGGATAAGCTTGCCGGCGACCGCCGTTCTGTAGCTAGGGAGACGTGGCGGCAACGCGCACTAGAGGATGAAGTTGTGGATGGGCACGCACTGCTCCAGGGGGCAGGTGGCAAACGCTGGTGGCTTGGGCGGCGCCGACACGGCCAGGCCTGCAAGCGTCCACCAGCTAGCCGCCACGGCCGTCCTGGCAATGGCGCTGTGGGGTGCCAGGTTGGTCGGGGTGGTGTGACGGTGCAGGGGAACACGGAGTGTTGGCTGGGACCGGTCACGGGCCGGATTTGGGTGCAGGGTGCGACGCGGCGTCTCGGGTGCACGGGTGCCAAACGCACGCTCTGGGCGCGCCCAGAGCACGCCCGAGACATGCTCGATGAAATGCTAGGGCATCCTAGAGGCTGCGGTTGAGGCTGGCAATTAACAGGACTAGTCTAGGCTTAGCAAGGGGACTGAGGGACATGGTGGATTGGTCAGGGGCTCAAGTTCACCATGTAAACTTGAATTCATGCCAAATCTGGCTGTGCACTCAGAGTGTTTGACAAAATGCCAAAGGCACCTAGGTAGTTCTTGGAGTGGCCAAATTCTCCAGAGCAGTGTCTCTATGGGTGCAAGAGAGGGTGGTGAAGTTAGTTTGCAAGAAGGAGAAACTTGCTAGTGCAAGTTTTGCAAAACTACACTTCTGGACAGGAAGTAAATGGCATTATTACATGGGCTAAGAGTTCTCCAAAGAGTGCATGCTCCTGGACTTAGGGGTTTTGCAGGGTTGACTACAAGCATGAGAAAGCACAAAGTCACTAGAGCAAGAAATCATAGTGTTGCAGTAGAAAACACAAGTCTGGTCCAGAATGAAAAGGAGGTTGATGCACTCAAATCTTCCAAAGAACAACACTATGTTTTTGCATAAAGTTGGATGGCATGCTACTACTGACATCCCATAATTTTGGTGGAGGCTCTAAGGAAATATTTAATTGGATTGTAGTGCAAAAATGCCCACTGGACCAGAGAAGAAAAACATGTGTAACACTCAAAATAAGCAATGAAATAATTTTATTATTACACAAAAGTGATCTAGGGGCATCACATGACATCTCCAAATTTTGGTTGAAATATTAGTTAAAGTTATCAACTGGTTGGAGTAGAAAAAGAGCTCCAAAACTCAAACAAGTCATTTTAATGATTAAAGCTCAGGGTGAAATAATTTAATAAACAAATCTACCGATTTAGAAATTGTTTTAATGAGATGGCATAGAAGTCCAAATTTTTTGGAAAGCTCCACTTGGGAAAGATGAAACTCATTAACATAAAAAGAAGAGTTTTCTTTCTGAAATCCATAGAAAGGTCCAGAGTGCAAAATTTAAAACTCCTGGCAAGATTTTAATATCAAAAACTTGGTTAAATTTTTGGGGTGTTACATTGCATCATCTTTCGGATCCAACTTGAACCTCATCTGTTGAAAAAAGAATGTGAGTCTTATTAGGAGGAAGCTAGAAAGTATGGGACAGAGCAAGACAATATTACTAATTGCGATGAATAACATTACTTATGGAAAATGGTCAAGGAAGGTGTTAAACTGGGTATTGTCTTTCTCATTCCTGTACTGGATCCACGTTGGGAGGATACGCGCATGAAACCTAACGGCGATGGCTGCCTCTAATACTAACTTGGCTGACTCTATAACATCATGTGGCCTTTTAAAACCTGCCTCAAAATTGATCTCCATTCTTCCTCCTTTAGATTTTGTTAATCTGTCAAGCATTATCCCTGATGTCTGTTTCCGCTTGTGCCGTGGTGCTAGTTCAACAACGAATATGGAACGTGTTAGTGTACATCAAACTGTGAGAGTACATATAAAGGAGCATGCAACTGCAACTTGACTCGGTCAAGTACCGTCTTGGTGTTGATGCTCATGAGGTTCATCTGATCTTGCCAAGTCCTGTTGTGTCAGTAGTGCTTCGGAAGTAGTGTTAGGTGTGAAGGCAGCTTGGGAACTGGCCAGTTCCGGAGCAAACAAACGAGTAACTGGTTGAGATGCTGGTACAGTTGAAGCGGATGCTGCAGCTGGTGGAGCAGGTGATACTGTGTTTGTAGATTTAGCCGGTGGACTTGGACCTTCTACTGCACTATAAGTACCAGTAGAATCTCGACGACAGATCCTTTTCCGTTTCACCCGACGAGTAACAGCACTCCCTACTATATTATTTTCCTTGCTCTTTTTTGACTTTGCCATGTCAAGCTGTACCCACAACACAAAAGAATAAAATCACTCTTCAGAACTCATTGATGCATGATACAGACAAGCAATACTTTGATGTAAGACAACCATATGAGGATGGAATATGTAAGAAAAACAGGACGACATGACATATTCACAGCTACGATGTGCAAACTAAGCAGAAGGATTTTCAAGAAAATAGAAGTAATGCAAGCTAGACACCATATGATAGATGCAACCAATATTACTCTGCCAAGTTAAAAGTGTCTTGTCATAAGTGGCAATTCAAAAAATTAGAAGCAGTACAACGTAGAAATCAATGCAAGATGCAACCACTATCAAACTGCCATGTTAAAAGCGTCCAGTCATGAGTTACTAATGCGGGATACACAACAACATTACTTTGATGTAAGAACATGGTATGATAGATAGATGCAGTGTATTCTAGACACAGAAAGCCATGTCATATGCACATGTATAACGTATAAACTCAGCAGGTGCAATTAAATCAAAATAGAAGAAATACAGGCTAGACAACATATGCAACATGAAACCAATTATCACACTGTCAACTTAGAGCAAGCACCTGCGATGGTGGAGTGCGGGACATGAACTCATCATGTAGACTTGGGACTTCAACTTCATTAGCAGTAGCAGTGGCAAATCTAGATAGTCTCTGTTTGCGTCGGTGCGGAGTACCACCAACATCCCCTAACTTACTCTTTTCCTTCCTATTTTCTGATATTGCCCTATGAAGTCAAAACCACAAGAAGATGAATAAAATTAGCTCTGCATAACTAGTTGATGCATGATACAGATGAACACTACTTTGATGTAAGGCAAGCGCGGGATAGGAGGATGGAATATATACAAAAAAGGCAGCATTTCATCTTCACACGTACGATAGGAGGATGGAATATGTATGAAAAAAAGTAAGCGGAAGGCATTTCAACAAAATTAGAATAAATGAAAGCTAGGCACCATATGAACATGCAACCAATATCACTCTATTAGGTAAAAAGTGTCTCATGGTAAGTGCCATTTCAAGAAATTAAAAGCAGTACAAGCCAGAAGACAATGCAAGATGCAACCTACATCACAGTCCCAAGTTAAATGTGTCTTATGGGTAAGTGATCGTTGCAGGTATAAGTTGTAAGCCACGCAGATGCAATTCTACATAACAGAAGCAATACAAACTAGACATCATACGGAAAACGCAACCACATATAACAGTTCCAAGTAAGAGCAAGCACCTGTGATGGTGGAGTAGGGGAGATGTGCTCATCATGTACACGTATGTTCTAGAAACAGGAACACATGTCATATTCACAGGCATTATGTGTAAAGTAAGCAGATGCAATTCAAGTTAGAAGCAATACAAGCTAGACATCATACGCAACATGCAACCACATATAATAGTGTCAAGTTAGAGAAAGCACCTGTGATGGTGGAGTAGGGGAGATGTGCTCATCATCTACATAGCTACGTTGACTGTCCAGCCTTGTGTTGTCTTGGGAATCTTGTTGGGAGGATGGCGGAGTAGAATCTATAGAGACCCCCTATTTGAGTTGCCCCGAAGGACCACCATCATCCACTGCCGGGCTAATTTCCTTGAGCTGTAATGATTTTGCATTGTGAAGTCAAACCGATAAGAAAAAGGAATAAAATTCGCTCTTCAGAACTCATTCATGCATGATATTGACGAACACTACTCGGATGAAAGGCAAACACATGATGCGAGGATGGAATATGTATGAAAAACAGGATGGTGTGACATATTCACACCTATGATGTGGTAACTAAGCAGAAGGCATTTCAACAAATTAGAAGCACTGCAAGCTAGACACCATATGAAAGATGCAACCAATATCACTCTGCCAAGTTCAAACTGTATGGCGTTTCAACAAATTAGAAGCAGTATATGCTAGAAATCATATGCAAGACACAACCAATATCACAGTGGTGACTTAAAGGTGCCTTATCATAAGTGGCTGATGCGGGATATGCAAGAATAGTAGTCTGATGTAGAAACAGGAACACGTCATATTCACAGGCATTATGTGTAAAGTAAGCAGATGCAATTCAACAAAGTTAGAAGCAATACAAGCTAGACATCATACGCAACATGCAACCACATATAATACTGCCAAGTTAGAGCAAGCACCTGTGATGGTGGAGTAGGGGAGATGTGCTCATCATCTACACAGCTACGTTGACTGTCTAGCCTTGCGTTGTCTTGCGAATCTTGTTGGAAGGATGGCGGAGTAGAATCTGTAGAGAACCTCCGTTTCAGTTGCTCGGAAGGACCACCATCATCCAATGCCTTGCCAATTTCCTTCAGCTTTATTGATTTTGCATTGTGAGGTCACACCGACAAGAAAAAGGAATATCATTTGCTCTTCAGAACTCATTCATGCATGATACCGACGAACACTACTCTGATGAAAGGCAAAGTCATGGTACGAGGATGGAGTATGTACGAAAAAATGGACGGCTTAACATATTCACACCTATGATGTGGTAACTAAGCAGAAGGCACTTCAACAAATTAGAAACACTGCAAGACACCATATGGAAGGTGCAATCAATATCACTCTGCCAAGTTAAAACTGTCTCGTCGTAGGTGGCGTTCATCAAACTAGAAGCAATACATGCTAGAAATCACATTCAAGACGCAAACCAATATCACACTGCCAACTTAAAGGTGTCCCATCATAAGTGACTGATGCAGGATACACAAGAAGAGTAGTTTCATGTAAGAGCATGGTGTGATAGACAGATATAGTATGTACCAAAAACAGGAAAGCGTGTCATATTCACATGTATCATGTGTAAGCTAAGCAGATGCAAGTACACTAATTAGGAGGAATACGAGCTAGACACCATATGCAACATGCAACCAGATATCACACTGCCAAGTTAGAGCAAGCACCTTGGATGGTGGAGTAGGGGAGCGGAGACTTGGACCATGTAATGCACTATCAGTACAAGGAGAATCGGTACAGATGCTCCATTTACGTTGCTACAGAGGACCACCATCACCGCCTTCCTTACTCTTTTCCTTCCTCTTTCTTGATTTTGCCTTGTCAAGTCAAACCCACAAGAAAAAGGAATAAATTTGCTCTTCAGAACTTATTGATGCATGATACTGACGAACACTACTTTCATGTAAGGCAGCCGCATGATAGGAGGATGGAATATGTATGAAAAATAGGACGGCGTGACATATTGACATGTATGATGTATAAAGTGTAAACTAAGCACAAGGTGCTTGAACTTGTTAGAATCGATGCAAGCTAGAAACCATATGAAAGATGAAACCAATATCACTCTGCCAAATTAAAAGGGTGCCCTAACAAATGTATTTGACCAAATTAGAAGCAATACATGGCAACAGGCTAGAAATAATATGCAATATGCAACGAATAAAGGTGACTCATCGTAAGTGATTGATGCAGGATACAGAAGAGAGGTAGTTTCATGTAAGAACAACGTTAACACATAGTTGTAGTGTGTACCAAAAATAGGAAGGCATGTCATATTCACAGGTATAGTGCGTAAACTAAGCAGATGCAATTTACCCTAATTAGAAGCATTACAAGCTAGACACCGTATGCAACATGCAACCACATATCACACTGCGAAGTTGGAGCAAGCACCTGTGATAGTGGTGTAGGGGAAGTGCTGTCTTCAGGTACAGAGCAACATTCAATATCTTCATTTAGGCTTGCTGTTTCTTGAGAATCATGTGGAGAGGATGAAATTGCATTCTTTATAAGAGTATTGCGTCTCATATTAACCCACGCGCGTGACTGTCTCATCATAAGCAGACGCAGGATACACAAGAACAGTAGTTTGATGTAAGAACATGGTGTGATAGGCAGATGTAGTATGTACCAAAAATAGGAAGGCGTGTCATATTCACATGTATAATGTGTAAGATAAGGAGATGCAATTTAACAAATTAGGAGCATTGATGAGGGATACACAAGAGAAGTAGTTTGATGTAAGAACATGGTTAATAGAAAGACGTAGTATGTACCAAAAACAGGAAGGCATGTCATATTCACAGGTATAATGTGTTAACTAAGCAGATGCAATTTACCCTAATTAGAAGCATTACAAGGTAGACACCATATGCAACATGCTACGTTGACTATCTTCATTTAGCCTTGTTGTTTCTTGAGAATCATGTGGGGAGGATGACACTGCACTCTTTAAACGAGTAGGGCGTCTCACAGTAACCCACCCGGGTGACTATCTCATCATAAGTGATTGACGAGGGATACAAAAGAGCATTAGTTTGATGTACGAACATGGTTAATAGACATATGTAGTATGTATCAAAAACAGGAAGGCATGTCATTATGAAAGGTATAATGTGTAAAGTAAGCAGATGCAATTTAACCAAATTGGAAGCAATACAAGCTAGACACCATATGCAACATGCAACCACATTTGACAACGCGAAGTTAAAGCAAACACCTGGGATGGTTGTGTGTGGCAATTGAGATCATCAACTGCAGAGCTACGTTTACTGTCTCCAACTGCTGACACTGCACCATTAGAGCACAGAAACGCTTACTGCTTATCTTCGAATTACACTGGAGCGACTTCTGTCTTTTCTTTTCTGCATTCATCAACACTGCGTCAGAGTCTGAAATACCCATGCATAAAAAACAATAGTGTGAGTATGGGTGAAGTGTGTGCACAATTAGTACAGTGTAACGGTAGCAGATAGCAGGTCGGCGAGAAATAAATTACGGTAGACATATGATAGCTCTACAACATGCATGGCACACTCAATTACTACATGATTCTATGAAAATAACAGTCGACTAAAAGCAAATAGGTCAGTCCATTTTTTCTGCACCGTCCGATGTACAAAGAACGGGCAAATCGCCTTCATCAACCTCTAGCCAGTCAGTGTTGACGATCTTCCTCGAAACGCCAGCGATCACCGGCCCAGTATTCCTCCCCTGCCTGCGCCCTCCCCTTGACCACACCGCACCGCCGTGCTTGGCACTGCCCCCCGGCCATCCATTCAAGCCCCGCCGACCTCCAGATCGGGCGCAAGCAGCTCGTGCACCACACACCCCTATGATAGAAACCGATGCGCCGCTTCTCCGGGGAACAGGCAGACTAGGTGCTCCGCACGCCTAAGCGGGTGCTGCTTCTTTTAATTGCGGTTCGACTAACCTTGAATTGAAATCCAGGCGGGCTATTGACCTCTAGCAAAGGTGAAATAGTAAAAGGGAGGAAACCTTGTGCATTTAGTATCACGAAGAAGATGAAGTAAGAAGCGCTCAACTAGTTTCTTTTGTGGGATGAATACAGTGTGAGCGGAGACGTAAGATTTGCACGAATAAGGGAAGAGGAGTACCTCTTTCTGCTGGCAGTGCTGTGTCCTCCTTCTGTTTTTCCGACGATGTTGTTGTTCGCCGGAAACCAAAAGTTGTGGAGGACGGTGCAGCCTTGGATGAACCCATGCCAAGTAGTTGAGTGTGGTGCGGTGGCCGTCTGTTGGCGGCGGGGAAGCAGATCCGAGGCGGCGAACGACAGCGTAGTGGGAACAGCTCCGGTGCAGTGGACGGTTGCGACAGTGGAGCCGCAGCAGTGAGGCACAGGACGGCGTGGTCGGAGTGGTTCTGGTACAGCGCACGTCGGCGTCGACGTCGTGGAGGCAGCTCTGCCTCGGCTTCAGCTGCTAAGTCCTTGAGGGTGTTGCGATTGCGGTTGCGTTGGACGACGACGTCGGGGTACCGGCTCCGGCGTGATGGAGGAGGGCGGTGGTGGATTGGCCGCTATGGGTTGGAGGACGGAGGAGGCTGGGGTTTCGCGGCTGGTGGAGAGGGCTTTTTCGCGCCCACGGAGTATGAATGGGGAAACAGAGGGAGGCGGGGAACTAAGGGGGAACAATGTTTTGGTTTGAGACGCGCTTGTTTGAAATTTGGCGAAAGTTACAAACTTTGCCCCCATCTAATATTTCGGACATATTGCGGGTTGGGGGTAGGACAGTCATGTCAGGTGTCCCAAATGTGGGCGGGATAGATTTCGGCCGAGCGCATGGGTGTTTAGGCACCCACGGCGTATGAATGCTTCTCGGAGGCGGTTGAGACTGGCGTCTTGGTGAAGTTACAAACCTACCCCGGTTTAGACCTTTGGACATCGGGTCGATAGGTTACACGGGCCAGAGTCGGGACAGTAATTTCCTACCACCAAAACATTAGTCTCGCGCGGTTTCAGGTGACCAGAGGCCTATTTGGCGCTTCGTTCAATATTTGGGAGGAGAAGCATTAACGTTTTCGGTTCTCTTGAATTGAACTTTCAGGATTTGTCAAACTTCACAAATCTTTACTCTTGAAAATCCTAAAGCTACGATTATTTTGGAATGGAGGGGGTACATTTTAATATACATTGTACACGAGTATATATTAAAAAATATGCAACTTACCTCAGTTCATGCATGGTTCCAGGTATAATCTCCTTGGTTACAAAAAAAAGTTAGATATGCGTATGAATATATATAGCATGTTCAAACTCACAACAAAGATTGATGCCCCCTTTTACATCTGATTTACAAATGCCATTATCTCGGGTTCAAATAGATGAATGCACTTCCTATGAATTCGAATCTTCGAAACCCCCTTTATGTTGAATTCGACATGTATTTTATTTCGTAGCTAGCAATTTGGAATGTATCCATGCAAGTGTCAAATGTATAAAGTGCTTCACAGTAACAACATGGAGTGCACTAATTAATGTTTATATATGAATTGCAAAAGCATCCATTGCCTATATTTCAAACCGCTCTCACTCCATGGATCGATAATATGAAATAAACACATGCACATGCTAGAATTCAATAGAGTATGGGTGTCTGATAGACCGATTTTTGTCCATACGCAATTTTGCAAAATTCATGATCTCATTCAAAAATAATAATTCCATTTATATATTAATTTAATGCGTAGAACCGCCTTTTACACGTAGATGCACTATGCCTCGCCCGGTTCTCACAAACGCGTTATATATCTCTCTATCTAACGCATAAGTGCACACACTTTATATGCATCGGCATTTCTCTTTCACAAATGCTCACAATCTCTCTCAGGGTGTCGGGGTGTCTCACGCACATGCTCTCTCTATTTCTCTCTCTCTTTCTGACTACTATGTACCACTCTTTTCACTAATCTCAGTTGGAAAACACTATTTCTCTCACATGCATATATACACATGCACGGTCTCTACTAGCCCTCTATACGCACATATATATGTGCCTATGTGTCTCCTGCACGCACATTATCTTTAGGCCTCACTCGCACACATTGCCCCCCCGACACACCTCTCTAATAGTAGTTGGCAGATATGATTTCATCATATCATTCAGTAGGATATCCCTGGCTGTTAGGCTGGAAGGTAATACGAGGCAAAGTTTTACCCTAGTTCGGATCGGACCCTTGTAGTTGAAGAAAGAACCTACATACTCCTGGTACTGTATATGAGTGATAGGGGTGTGTACAAAGTACACGTGAATACCATGCATTGTGCGTGTGTGTATACTATCGACGAACTAGCCCCCAAGCTTGTATAACATACTAAGGGCCTAGGGTTACAAATCATATATGTAGTCGGCTTATCACCAGTGGGGAGAGTCCTCCGCGACTCTGGTAGCTTCGTGTTGTACGCCGAGTCCTCCACATGGGTCTCCGTATAACACATCTCGGTCCAACCTATATGTGGCGCAGGATGGAACCGACCCATGAGTCTTCATGTTGACCCACCACAACTAGAAATGATGTGCCCACCACATCACACACGCAATCGGCCACTAAGAAATAAGCATATACAATAGTACAATGGTATCTAGCTCACGATACGTCTCCATATTTTGTTGATGAAACTGACGGACTTTGCATTTGATGCGTGCTCCGTATTTTGTTGACGACACTTACGGTCATTGTATTTGAAGCAAAAGCACGATATGGTCACTGGACTTCAGAATAAGCTCATCACGGTCACCACATACATTTTGTCGTGCTAACCAACATGTGGTTGGATGGTTAGAGGACAGTGGTTTCTCGAGCCCACCAAGGTTAAAGTCCCGGTGCTCACATTTATCTTGTGTTAATTTCAGTATTTTCCGGCAATGTACGTTCAGTGGGAGGAGACGTTCCACTCGACTACGGGGCACCTATGGTGACTTCGTAAAATTTCAAGATCATATATGTTGGCCCACTCTCTCGAAGGTGCTCATAGGGGTAGGGTTCGCGTGTGTGCGCTTATAGCGGTGAGTGCTTGCGCGTATATATGAGCCCTTGCGTCTGTACCATGTTAAACAAATACATGTCATGATTATACTGTCACTGGCTCACCCATACAACTCCGTATTTTGTTGATGACACAATCAATTGAGCAGTCAAACGACACAACTAATGTTGCACCATCGGGGCGCGTAACCGTGGGGCCCACCTGTCAGCCCGTATACGAAAGAAAGAAATGGTAGTTTGAATCTGTACTGTGTGAATAAAATAGGAGTACATTTTAGGGTGATCATACGGTCACTGGCTCACCATATAGCTCCGTAATTTGTTGATAACACGATCAATTGACCAGTCAAACGGTCCACATTCAGCAGCGCACATTACCATAGGGCCCACCCGTCAGCGCGTATATGAAAGACAAAAATGGTAATAAACTAGTGGTCGGTGGGTATTCGAAGTTGTGAGACCTCTGGTTGGCAGTCACCGGCGGTTGGGGGGG
>NC_041391.1:400451577-400461724 GCF_002162155.2 Triticum dicoccoides | reverse complement strand
GGCTAGAGGGAAGGCCGGTGCGGCGGCGGACCGGCGGTGGGGAGTGGTTTCGGGGAGGGCGGGCCGGCCGCGGGCGGCGGGGGCGGGCGGTTCAGCCGGTGGTGGCTGGCGGCTCGGGGGGAGGAGTTTGATGATAAACTAGAGGAACTTGATTTCGTATCCAACGGCTGGAAAAATCTAATGACCAGAGATGAATAAGTCAGTCGACTGACGTGTAGCCTCACCCCGCACGTACACTTGCATGCATGCAAGACACGCACGCATGTAGGCATGCAACACTGACACATACACATAACGTACACACGCACGCATGCTAGCGTGCAACACTGACACATACACATGCATTCACGAACACACACACGTACACACCCATGCATGCAACACTGAAACACACCCTTGCACGCACGCAACACTCGCATGCCTGCATGCACACAACACACGATGCAATTCACACGCTCAACCTATACGTGCATGCACCCTTTGTTAAGGACATGGATTGTTACGGGTATTAATCAATCTAATCTGTGATAAGGAGAACATCCATGTTTGAATTTGTCTTTATGAATCACAACGTATCTAACGGGCTGTCAACATAGTAGGCTTAACTACATGAAAAAGATGACGTCACACTCAATGAACAATCATCGGTTTATGAAATGCCCGCTTCTGACTGCCCTGGCCCACCAAAGGTTCCTCTGCTGTGCGCTGCCTGTGTTGGGTCACTGACATGCAGGCCTTGCACCTAAAGAGCCCACACGTCAGTGGAAGAATGGTGCGGTGTCCTAGGTCAGATCGAGGGCGCCACTCGCGGCACTCCCGGCTGAACACGCCTCCGTGCCGCATTCAAACGCCTCCATGAAACCCACCCGTGTGGAAGCCGAGAAACCCACTCTAGACACACGTCCGTTCATGACCGGGCCGGCGTTAAATGCAACACCGGCCGAGCTCCTCCTGTCCGCCGTCTATTTAATCTCCTATTTAAACGAGGCCAAACACCAGCCAAGAATCGCACACCTCTGCCGCTCCCCTATCTCCTCCACCATTTTGTCCACTCTTACAATGGCTTACGAAGAGGAGTTATTCCGCATCCAAGCCCGCTGGGTAGCCCGCCGGATACGAGCTATGCAGCTCGCTGATCCACCTCCCTCCCCTTGCCTGACGGAGCCAGTTGCTGCCCCATGCCGGCGCGCGGTTCAGCAACTCGCCGCTCCAGGCCAGCTCGACGAGGAGCGGCACATGGGCATCGTTGCTGCCGTCCATGTCGCCGCCTCGTACCGCGTCTCCCGTTTCTGTGGCCGAGACTCCCATGCCGGCGGCCGCGCCATGCAAGCAGTGACAGAAGCCAGGTGTGCGGAGAGCGACGAGTCGGTGGCCAGCGCCTCCGCGTTCGCCGCAATCATCGAGGAGAAGTAGAACACGGGAGGCTGCCGCCGCTTGGGTCCCATGAAGGCCACCGCGGAGGCGACGCCGGCGTACACAGCAGGTGTCTTGCCGGATCCTTTTGTTGCGAGTACCTTCGTCGACCCCGCATGGGCTCCACGGAAGAGGTCAATGTTAGGATGAACTCGAGCTGGTGCCGGCCATGGCAAAGTAGTGGCCGGTGATGAACTCGAACCGGTGCCAGCCACCATCATCTTCGGCACCAGCTAATGATATCAATTGGGTAGTGGGGAAGCGAGCCATCCTTTGTGCTGAAGCATATACCTCTGGGGCTCCCGACAGTCCGGTGATTGTGCTGCCGGACATGAGGAACACAAATCGATCGGCGGGCGACCATTTAGGCCAGGTATTATATACATGTGTTGTCCAGAACTAGCACCGCGTAGTTCATTTGAATGTAATGAAATCCGTCATGTTTGTGTGAAAGTCCGGTATTTTATATGATTTCCGTCATTGTTTATATGAAATATCAGTTTGTCTACGTGTTTGAGTGAATTTCGTCCGGTTGGTTTAGTTGCTGTCATGTGTGCGGCTACGGTTGGATGGCGTAATTTGCGGGTCACCGGTCGGTCTGCGGGCGGCTCGGGCGGCGTTGCGGGACAAAAAAACAGCTCATGCGAGCTCGTCTCCAACGTGCGCGCTGGAGGATGCATGACAACATGAGCACCCGAGTCGTTTCTCGTTCATCGGTGGCAAAGGCACCGGTGGACAAAAGGGTCGCTAATATTTTGGCTACCCCAGGCAAGATCCAAACAGCCCCACCCAACAGATTCAAATCCCTCGTTCGCCGTGGAATTTTGCCATGTGTTGTTTTCATGGACTAGCAAGATGCCCGTGCATTGCATGGAACATCAAGATGCATTTTTTACAAACTCCCGCATGCATGCAAGGGATAATTAATGTCCTCCTTTGCTACTACCTCCGTCCTGGTTTATAGGTCCCTTTTATAGTTTGTGCCAAATTTTGACTAAAGATTTAACTAACAAAATTTTAATGCATGTCAAGAAAAATTATCTCATTGGATTCGTATTTGAACATAGTTTTGAAAAATATAATGTTTGGTGACATGCGTGAACATTTTCTTAGTTTAATCTATGGTCAAAATTTGGCACGAAATACAACGGGGACCAATAAACCCGGACAGAGGTAGTAGTACCACGAGGCAAACACCATTAATATTGCATCGATTAGTGTTAGTGGCCTTGTATATCTACAAATTGTAATTTTGATTGTGGCCCCTTGTATATAAAAATGGAGGGAGAAATATGAGAGATAAGGTGAGGAGGAGTGGGGCGTGGTGCCGTGGTGGTGACTGGTGGTCGGACTGGGCGGAGGCATGGGGATGGACGATGCATTATGTCTAGGTTTATATCTCTCTCACACACACCCACGTAGGTGGGGGACGTGCACGAAGAGAAGAGGTGCACGCACGACGCATGTACTCCCGTCTCTTTCCCAACCACACCCGCGCGGGTACACGGTGGAGCTCATTTCTGTACGAAAAATGCAGCCCATGTGGTAATTTGGCACGTGTACTAGTTGTCCACTTGGTGGAGGGAGGATCGTCTACCACGGGTGAACAAACAGATTGCGACTTGACGCGTTATGTTCAATTAAAAAAAGAGGCAAACCATGTGGGGCCTACCTTAGAGGCAAGGCTCTATACACTGGAGTACTTTTGATGTGTCCCGTCAACTCACAGAACGAGGAGAAACTTGCTTAGTACGCCGTCTCCCCCGCCCACGGGCGCGGTGGCTCGCAGGATGAGGTGAAGCTTACTAGGAGTACTACTGTACGCCTTTACGCCCGCTCCCTCGCCCACGCGCGCGGTGGCTCGCAGCACGAGGAGAAAATTTTACTACTCCCTCCGTTTACTCCTCGTCCCTACTACGTACTTTGGTTAGTACTCCCTCTATTTACTTATACAAGGCCACTATAAAAAATACATTTTGCATCTATACAAGGCCACAGATAGTAATCGAGACAAAAGTTACTACTCCCTCCTTTCCAGTTTATGGCTCAATTTCAAAATCTCTCCAACCAAGGTAGACGGTGACTGGTCAAATTAATTTCCTAGTTTGCACAGTACGCTCGTTTTTCTCAAGAAGTTATGTTTACCGAGGCATTAATTAGAATGAAGGCATGAATGACCACTAAATTTCCATGAACTTGTACATGCATTGGTTAGTTTCCTCTTGACACTGCTTGCGTCGGGTGATCTAATGCACCTCGAAATCCAACATGTAATGGTACTACTACTAGTATAGTAGAATTGAGACTTATCAAACGGAAAAACGAATGTTTTTTAGATGAGCCCTATAAACCCTAGTGGGTAAATACTCCGCAAAAACAGATTTTTCCAAAACTAAGTCGCTCCCTTTCATGAATTCTGTAGTATACTCCTCCGTCGATGCTCCCTTTCATGAATTCTGTACTTCCTGTCGCCGACATGTGGGACATATAGCAACCGGGTCGACGTGTCAAGCACCAAATAGCAGTGCAGAACAGCAGGGGGGACGCACCCCACTCGTACCGGCCCAATAGTAGTAATGAGCAATGAGACGTCAAATCACAATGCTGCACCTTCCCAGATAGACGAAGCAACCATTATTTCACACCACGTAGGAGTACTAGTATTGCTTCTGCCTCAAGAGGGACACGCGCATCGCCTTGGTACATCATGACACGTGGGACCGCATGACAGGCCATGCTCCCCCGCCGATCGCTCGGTAAAATCACCTTATTTTTACTATACTTCCTCCGTATCGGTTTACTACATGGCATGCACGTTGTTCTAGGTTGAGAATTTAACTCGCTATATATATATGTGATGAACAGTATGCTAGCCTTTTAACAAATGTATACTTTTGTACAGTAGTACTCCACTATCGATGGATTGCGCCATGGAGCAAAAATTGAAATTTAAAAAAAGGTGGTACATATAGAGAGCACTCGTCGCCAAATTATGCATATAGTACTATTAAAAAAGCTAGTACGTGCTTAATTGGGGTGCTAAATTCTATTAAAGAAATACTAGTACTAGTATGTACATACTGAAGAGTTAAAGTAACGAGAAGAAACATAACATAGTTCTGCTGGGGGCTCAGCACAACACACCCCTCAAATTAAACTAAGCACACCTGAAATTAAAATACGCAACTAATCCGGTAGACACTGCATTAGAAGTTTAGAACCACCATGAGCAACGACACTGCCACCTTACTCGGAGTCCTCGTCCACGTCCTAGACTTCGTCCTTGTCTCTCTTCCTCTTGGCTGTTACTTCTTTGCTTGAACCGCCAACTTGGCTGTTGCTCTTCATCCAACCCTTGTAGATATTGAAACAAAGGTAGCCATCCATTGCAGCGTACTGGATGTGGTCTATATCTAGTACATTCCGCTGCCATGCATGATGATGAAACGTGTAATGAGGTTTCTCCAGTTTACCGTACGAAGGATGAACCATGGCTCCTGCCAGGGTCAGCATTGAAGGCTGACGAGAGGGCAACAGCCGATTCTTCTGGATGTCGAAGGGGTTGCCTACAACGAGGCCTATCCGACGCAGGACTTCTTTGTCATTATTAAAGTCTACAGTAGCGAATTTGACTTTTTTGTCCTCGAGGAAGTTCTTAAAATCCTGGCACTCAACATCGGCATGGCATATGTGGTAGACCAAGCAAACGTTATGTACGCAAACCTGGATCACGGCAGGCTTCTTCCTCTCTTCGTCCTTTAGATCCTTCTCTCGTCCCACGACTGTGGTGTACTCAACATCTAGCCCAGCGACCCACTCATCATGTGAGTTTTTGAACATGCGTCTGAAGCGAGAAAGGCATCCTTTCACCGTCGCGGAAGTACGGGTGTAGATGACGTCGAACTCATCGCCGGTGATGGTTCTAACCTTGTACTCACCGCTGATCGAGGAGATTTGGGACGCCATGGAATTGGAAGGAGGTTTAGGATTAGTGGAACTGCCGTAATGTAAATGGACGGGACGACTAGGAGCGAACCGTCATAGTATTAAAGGACGTGCGGGGACGAGTAGGAGCGAACTGCCAGCGTGCGAACGACAGGGTAGTGGCTTTCCATTCTCCCATGATACGGGCTTCCGAGAGCCATTGGATCTGAGATCGAACGGTTGCATGGCGTGATTCTAGACCTATGGGTGAATATCCTATCCTGGAGGGTTATTCTTAAAATTTTCAGCAACTTAGCATGCGACCGTTTGATCTCAGATCCAAGGGCTGCCAGCAGCCCGTATCATGGTCGCGCCTACCACGACCATCGCATCACTCGCGCGGCCGCGCCCTTGGAGATTTAACATAGTGCGTTAGGCTATCTGATGTTGGCATGTCATACATAGTCATCACTTAGTCACTCATACTACAACAAGGTTGGCTATAAGTGTATTTTTTTACTCCTCTCTATCTCTTTCTTCGTACTCCCTCCGTCCCATAATATAAGAACGTTTTTGACACTAGCTAGTGTAGTGTAAAAACGTTCTTATATAATGGGACATAGGGAGTACAAGTAATTATTGCATTTGCCAAGGAGTGACCTCTTCCAATGAAATGGTGTTGCTAAGTTTGCTTCATTTAATTAGCTATAGACTCAAAATTGTCTTTTCACCTAGGTACACATGCTTAGCACCATTTCTTCCTTGGGTCACCAAACTAGTCTCTCTCTTCTTGATTAACTTGCCACATCAGACTTTATGCCTATGTGGCAAGCTTAAGCACCTGTAGGAGCAAGTAAGTACAATAGTGCGCTTTACATGGCATTTTTGCATATGTGGAGGAAATAGAGGCAAGGAAAAAGTGGAGAAGTGGGCTCTCATGCAGGAGCCAGCCTCTACTACTACATGGTGGAGCATTGGGAGAGGCACCTGTATGGAGGTGGTCAGGACTCGGGAGACTCACACCGGTCATAGCACCGCAGTTAAAATGATAATGGCAAGTCAAATCACGGGGCCCCACCTGTCCAGTAGTAACTCACTGTCAAATCACACAGCCCTATGTTTGTAGCAGCCTACTCCCTCGTCTTCTCGCGTCTCTGTCGAACCGACTAGGCGGAACTGCCCCGCCTACCGCGCAGGAAAAGCCCCGCCCTCGACTTTTAAATACAACTACTCCCTCCGTCTAGGTGAGTAAGTCATCTTACGAAAACCAAATAATCCCAAAATACTAAGGCGCGGTGCATTAACTTCTACCTCGTTTCTTGTTTCTTCACATATCAACCAATAAGAATCCAATGATATACTTTTTGTGACATAGTAACTCATATTTAGTTAGCCAAATGGATGACATAGAACTACGTGCACGCCCTATAAACCGAGATGGAGAGGGTAGTTCAGCATGTATCTTTTTAGATCAATATAGCGGGATTCACCAAGGAGCAAAACCAAGTGGTAGGCTGCTCCTGTCGTGTTGGCGTAGCAACTCAAGCAGGGTCAGTCCGCACACGAAATAGCGACACACTTAACAGGACCCCTTTGGCAGACATGTGGCTCATCCATCGTCTTGTTCCACATGCAATGCACCAAATTACAGTTCGGAGCAGCGGTTGGAATTGGAGGCACCCCGGTCGTAGCGCCGCAATAGTAGAAAATGAGCGATGAGGGGTCAAATCACAAAGCCCCACCTTTCCCGCATTAAGCTGGACGAATGAAGCAACCATCATTTCACTCTAGCGCGCAAGAGCATAAAGAAAAGAGAAAACAATGATGCGTGCGGCAGCTACCTAGGGCACCCTAGGGTAGGGGTCTCCACTACAGATCCTTTTTTTGAAAGCGCCTCCACTACAAATCGGCTTCTCCCTCATCCTCTTGAAGAAAACCGATGATGAGTGCGGCGGTAGGGTTTGTAGGAGTACTACGGCGTGCGGGGCCACGTCGTAGTAAACGGATTCGAGTCGATGCCTTAAATATGTGTGGGCCGCTTGGTTTTACGGGAACGAGGCAGCATTTTGGGTTCGGGGACCAGTGGAGATATAGCACGTACAAAAAATTGTGGACGTAGGTTCTACCGAAAGGCAATGATGCATGGGCCCTGCATTTTGATATACCCGGGGCTGCATGAAATTTGCTACTCTACTCAAAACTAGTAAGGTACACATGTATTGAACGCATGAGATTTCGAAACCAAATTATGAATAAATACACACTATAGCATGTAAAGCTTTGAGTCATATATGCATGATGTAGATGTTCGTTTCTTATAGTTCATCTCATTCAGAATCAATTAGTTTTATAAAAATGTTAAGATTCATGGGGTTGTGCATTGTAAATCATAAAGTAAAAAACAAATAATGGCAATTCATTTAGAAAAAAATAATCAATTATGATACAGAAGATTCTAGAACAAAGGAGAAGTGCTTGTGTTTTGAGGTTTGTGCATTATGCTTAAGTTTAACCATGGAGTCTTCTAAATTGTACATGTGGCAGATCTGGTGGAATATTAATGATATCCAACGGCCAGTAGTGCTTGGATTTGCCCATCTCTCTTCATCCAGCAATTATCTTTCAAAGTTATTGGCACACTATATAGTTCTTGTGCCATAATTGCATGTTTTGGAAAAAAGCTACTAGTGGGTTGTACTATCTATTTAGGAATAGAAGATGTATACATGGAAGTTGTAGGGAAAGAGATGACATGGAGGATCTCAATTCCTATGAGTAGGGATTGGAAAAGAGATGTCATTTGGTTCACATCATAGGAACTTTTCTATTGAATCTAGAGATGACACGTATCTCAATTCCTATGAGGAGGGATTAGTAAAGAGATGTAATTTGGTTCATATCATAGGAACTTTTCTATTGAATATACACTAATGCTTATTTTCCTTTGAAATTAAGGGAGTATAGGAATCCATTCATATGAACCAAGTGGCTCTAAAGCTATAGAAATGATATCATGTTTATTTCCTTTGAAATGTAGAGTATATGAATCTATTCCTATGAACCAATTGGCTCTAAAGGAAAAAAATCCTATAAAAATCATACCATATAGAGTTCCTATGATATTCCTCGACACTAAAGGATGGTTGAAATTGCTGCGAGTGATACGATGGTCTTTCTTTGTAGACTCCTCACCCATATTTATAGTTACCTCTCGAAGATGAATGAAATGACATATACAGGGTATTCTACATGTGCAATTTGGTACACAAAAACTTGGTGAAAGTTTGCGAGGTTCTAATTTTCAATAAAGCTATATGCACTGCATTTCGGAATGGAGGGAGCATACGACAATAGCTAACACTCACGTGGAAGATTTTTGTGTAGGAGGAGTGGTTGTTCTGTTAAATGACATGGCAAAACTAACACTGTCGGATGCTGATCTAACGGTTCTTACGGCGTTCGTCAGGAAAAGGCTTGTGGCGAACGTTTGTCGGATAATGATTTACGGACACATGCATTGCATTGATACGTTCCCCCTCTCTCTCACGCACATGCACCCTCACGAGTCACAACTCTCCCGAGTCCTCTCGCAGACTCGCCCGTGGCACCCATCGTCTATCTGCAGGTAGACGTCACGCACATATGTGCTCTTCACGCCCTACCCTCAGAACTTCTAAAAAACAAAAGACGGCTGCACATTTTATTTTAGCTCACACGTCACACACTTATATTATTACTCTTGCAGCGAACGTTCTTTGGGCATAGTATATATTGTACTCTCACGAAGAGAAGTGGTGCACGCATGAACTAGTTCTCTCACACCCACTCGCGGGTACACGTAGGAGCACATTTTTTTGAAGCCGGTACAACAAAATCACTCCACTATATATAAAAGCAGGAGCCTTAGCGCTTGCTTTACTAGGGTTCCTCTCGTTCACTCTCTCATGCTCTCCAGATCTAAGCAAGACATAGGTGGCCACACTCTCTCTCTCAGCTCACGGCTTGTCACAAATCCGGCCGGACAACCTCGACCGGGGCAGGGGGTGTAGGTGCATCGTTCACGCTGTCGTCAGTGGCGAGGGAGGAGACCAACGGCTGCCCGCGCGTCCCGATCGGCGGTCGTGCCATTCTATAACACCCCGGATGTAACTTTCCATCTTTGTAACTCCAACTCTTGCCTTTTTTGGCTATGTGATATGATATTCCCTCCGTGGTTGGATTTTGTCCTTTGTTTTGCATTTTATTAATGTCATGCATATCATATCATGTCATCATGTGCATCTCATTTTCATACGTGTTCGTCTCATGCATCCGAGCTTTTTCCCCGTTGTCCGTTTTGCAATCCGACACTCCCACGTGCACCAGTGCATCCCTCTTGTCTCTTTTCGTGTGCGGGTGTTAAACGTTCTCGGAATGGACTGAGCCTTGCCAAGTGGCCTTGGTACGCCACCGGTAGACCACCTGTCAAGTTTCGTGTCATTTGGAGGTCGTTTGATACTCCAACGGTTAACCGCATAACCGCAAAGGCCTCTTTTGAGTTGCAGCCCAACACCCCTCCAAAACAGCCCAATAACCCATCTAAGTCACTTCCATGCTCTCCGTCGTCGGATCACGATCGTGTGGGCGAAAACCGCACTCCATTTGGAGTCTCCTAGCTCCCTCTACCTATAAATATGTGCTCCCCCCCGGATTTTTCGCAGTCCAACCCTAGCCCCGCTCCTCTCCGCGCCGCCGGACACGTCCGGACAGAGCCGGACGCGTCCGCCCCACCGTCCGAGCCAATCGCAGCGCGACACATGGCCCGCTCCAC
>NC_041391.1:400441947-400451360 GCF_002162155.2 Triticum dicoccoides | reverse complement strand
CTCCGCCGCCCGAAGTCCGCTCCGGCGCCGGCCGCCTCCGCCGCCCTCCGCCGCCCTTCCCCGCCGTCGACCGTCCTCGTCTCCGGTGTCGCCTCGGCTTCCGCGCCGAGCCGGATCCAGATCCACCCTAGGGTTGACTTTCCTCCTCCCCCGAATTTCCTCCAAGTCCTTATCTGTCATAAATATTGTTGCATGTTCATCGCCCCACAACTTTGCACCCGTGGCTCCGTTTTGGGCGTGTAGCATACCGAATTGTTCGTATCAAAGAGTACATCATTTCATCTCATTGCATCATTTTCATTTAAGCTCATCTTGATGCCCAAAATGCTATTGGAAGAGTGCTTCATAATGTTAGTTTTAGATTCTTATCAGAACATGCACTTTTGTCATTTTTGCCATGATTGATGTGTGCATCTTATGTACTTGAGCCCTACATGTGAGTTGAACTATGCCGTGTATTCTTTGCAGAGGTACTTGCCATGTATTTTTGTGATCAATATAGTGACTAGCACAAGCATGCAAACTAGGCTTCGTGATATTGCTGATTTTAGTCCCTGTTCTGCTGTTATTATCATGCCATGTAAACATGATGCTACAGATAGATCCATGCACAATTTGAGATACTTCAGTAAGGATGTTTTGAACATATGGTTATGCTCTATCCATCCATGGCCCTGGTCGCAATTATGGAGTAGTCTAGCATGTCATTTTCGTGCTCTACTTTTGCTTCAGAATGTTTCCTGGCAGATTGTTTACATGTTATTCAATTTTGCCAAGGTTGTTGTAGTTGATCCGTGTATGCTATGATGTTGTTCTTGCCATGTATAGCTTCTATGTCATGTCTTCTTCATGGATGTATGCTTAGTTTATCATGAAGTGCTCTGTAGTGCGTGCATCAAGCTCATGAAGGTGCCTTCGTAATTCTGTCAATGTCATGCTTTGTTTGCTGAATCTGTTAACGGAACTTGCTATGTTCACATGGGCGCCATCATATTTTCTGATCCTTTTTGGCTTATGGTCAGTAAGGGATTTTTGATCTATGCTTTGAGTAGATTCATGCCATGCCTTGTTTTGCTATTATAAGTTCCTGTAGCATGTGGATAACTTGCTCTGAACATTGCTTTGTGATGCTGTTTATGCCATGTCCAACCTGATATTTTTTGCACTTTCACCATGCTTGTTTGAACCTGTTATGATGTGATTTAGCCGTAGCTCAGTGTTCCTCTTTTGTTAAGCATCTCCTGTAGATCACTGCCATGTGTTTTGTTTTTATGCTAGGGTGCTGTAGCATGGTTTCTTGTTGCATGCTAAGTAGCATCGTGCTGTTAATCGCAGCTTTGGGCCATTATTGTTTTGCTTGCCATTTGCAAACCGTGCATCCGTTCCCGGTGATCCTTATATCGATTTCAACCGAAATCATCTCATCTTTCCAGCGGCATACTTGTTTTGCCAAGTTGATGCCTTGTTCATCATTTTCTCCTCCCGAAGCACGCATACGCATAGCATATCACATCTCGCATATCATGACATGTATTGCATCATGTTGCTTGTGCATTGCACTGTGATTTATCGTGGTTCCTTTGCTTGTGTTCTTGCTTTGGGTAGAGCCGGGAGACGAGTATGTGCACGAGGAACCTGTTGAGTACGCTAACGAGGATCAAGCCTTCGACAACTCTGAGAACCTTGCAGGCAAGATGACCATACCTTCTATATCACTTCTATCTTTGCTTGCTAGTACTCGCTCTATCGCTATGTTAGCTCTACCTGCCACTGTTTATCATGCCTCCCTATTGCCATGTCAAACCTCTAACCATCCTTTCCTAGCAAACCGTTGTTTGGCTATGTCACCGCTTTTGCTCAGCCCCTCTTATAGCGTTGCTAGTTGCAGGTGAAGATGAAGTTTGTTCCTGGTCGGAACATGGATATTTTGGGATATCACATTATCTCCTGTTTAATTAATGCACCTTATATACTTGGTAAAGGGTGGAAGTCTCGGCCTTATGCCCGGTGACTTGTTCCACTCTTGCCGCCCTAGTTTCCGTCATACCGGTGTTATGTTCCTCGATTTTGCGTTCCTTACACGGTTGGGTGATTTATGGGACCCCCTTGATAGTTGGCTTTGAATAAAACTCCTCCAGCAAGGCCCAAACTTGGTTTTACCATTTGCCACCTAAGCCCTTTTCCCTTGGGTTTTCGCGAGCCCGAGGGTCATCTTTATTTACCCCCCCGGGCCAGTGCTCCTCCGAGTGTTGGTCCAAACTAGAGCACCGTGCGGGACCATTCCTTGGCAACTTGGATTCATCGGTTCCTGTATGCTTTGCTTATCCGGTGTGCCCTGAGAACGAGATATGTACAGCTCCTATCGGGATTTGTCGGCACTTCGGGCGGCTTTGCTGGTCTTGTTTTACCATTGTCGAAATGTTTTGCGACCGGGATTCCGAGGCTGATCGGGTCTTCCCGGGAGAAGGTATATCCTTCTTTGACCGTGAGAGCTTATGATGGACTAAGTTGGGACACCCCTGCAGGGTATATTATCTTCCGAAAGCCGTGCCCGCGGTTATGAGGCAGATGGGAATTTGTTAATGTCCGGTTGTAGATAACTTGACACTTGACTTCATTAAAATGCATCAACCGTGTGTGTAGCCGTGATGGTCTCTTCTCGGCGGAGTCTGGGAAGTGAACACAGTTTGAGTTATGCTTGACGTAAGTAGTTTCAGGATCACTTCTTGATCACTTCTAGCTTCTCGACCGATGCGTTGCTTCTCTTCTCGCTCTCACTTGCGTATGTTAGCCACCATATATGCTTAGTTCTTGCCGAGCTCCACCATATTACCCCTTTTCCTACCTATGAGCTTAAATAGTCTTGATCTCGCGGGTGTGAGATTGCTGAGTCCTCGTGACTCACAGATTCTACCAAAACAGATGCAGGTGTCGAGGATACCAGCGCAGATGGCGCAACTGAGCTGAAGTGGGAATTTGATGAGGACCTTGGTCGTTACTATGTATCGTTTCCAGATGATCACTAGAGGTGCCCAGTCGGGACGATCGGGGATCTAGCATTTGGGGTTGTCTTCTTTTCTTTTGAATTTGACCGTAGCCGGTCTATGAGTGTATTTGAATGATGTATGATCTTAATTATGTATTGTGTGAAGTGGCGATTGTAAGCCAGCTCTCTTTATCCCATTCTTGTTCATTACATGGGATTGTGTGAAGATGACCCTTCTTGCGACAAAACCACCATGCGGTTATGCCTCTAAGTTGTGCTTCGACACATGGGAGATATAGCCGCATCGTGGGTGTTACAAGTTGGTAATCAGAGCCATCCCCGACTTTGGAGCCCCCTGCTTGATTGTTTGCTGGCGTTGTTGAGTCTAGAACAAAAAAAATGTTTTGAGTCTTAGGATTATATATATCGGAGAGTAGGATTCTTTTTACTTCTCAGTCCCTTCGTCGCTCTGGTTAGGTCTCCTGACGTAGATGTTTTGACTTTCCTCTTCTCAAATTTCACTAAATTTTTTTTAGGATCACGCGGGCATCTTGGAATTGTTCCGATGGTTTTGTGACGAGAACATTGTTCTTGGTGCCTCCTGACATTTAGGGGTTGTGGCAGTGTCCCGGGGAGTTGAGCTCCGAGGTGTTGTCGTCACAATTTTATCGTTGCAGTTCTGGAATACCTGAGTTTTGCCGACATCGAAAATTTCTTTTATGTAGTTGTTGGTGAGATAACCTCGACGCCACCCAGTACTGGGGCGGGAGTTCGGGAGTATTGCCATAACTCGTATAACGGATGCTTTTCGAAGGTTGAGGTACACGATTTCCAAAGGTTTCTTGGTTATGTGTTGACAGATGGATACAGCTGGATGTAGGGATTGTTAGTTTGGGTGAGATATATTGCTTCCCCTGTATCCCCAACACCTGATTGCATAACCGGAAAGTTTCGGGAGTTTATAGGTGGGATTCAAGTAGCTCTAGCATTTCTTCCCGAAGATATTTGGTTTGTGATTGGGTAATCCTTACCACTTATTTGTTCCAGTTGTACCTTGTTTATTTCATTCATCAATCTCTTATCATGTGGCTTCTCACCTTAATGGATGTGTGATATTAGCTTTGGGAATTCATTCGTTCATCCTTGTTTGGATGTTTATTGTGAAGACTATATGTTGCAATTTCTATCCGTTGCTAACGGATGTCACCCTCTTCAGGTTGGCTCCGCCAACACGTCAGAATCCGGAACGCAATGATGGGAATCAGGCGAACCCTCCACCTCCACCTCCGCCTCCGGAGGCATGGCAAGCTTTGATGGCAGCCTCAAACGCCCATGCCCAGATGATGATTCAGCTCATGCAAGAGCGCAACCAAGGCCAAGGCAACCAAGGGAATCAAGGTCAAGGGCAGTTCAATCATCAGCCTCTTTTTCCTACCCTCAACCAATTCCTTGCAAATCAGCTGAAGTCTTTCAGCTACTGTGTCGAGGCCACAGACGCCAATGATTGGCTCGTGGATATCAACAAGCATTTTGAATGCAGCAATGTCAGGCCTGAGGACTATGTGAAGTTCGCTTCTTTTCAGCTCAAGGATCAAGCAGCTGATTGGTTCCAGCAATACAAGGATTCCAGAGGAGGTCGAGGGATTACTTGGACTGACTTCTGTCGGGACTTTAAAGCTCACCATATTCCTACCAGTGTTGTTGAGAGCAAGCGAGAGGAGTTCCGCAATCTCAAGCAAGGCAACATGTCAATGTACGAATACAACAAGCAGTTTCAGAAACTTGCTCGCTTCGCTAAGCAAGATGTTCCTGATGAGAAGAGTATGATCTATCAATTCAGAGGTGGCCTTAGAGAGGATCTGCAGTTAGCTCTCGTTCTTGTTGAGCCTACTCAGTTTGATCAATTCTACAATATGGCACTCAAGCAAGAAGGTGCTCAGCTCAAGTGTGAGGCTTCTAAGGAGAGAATCAGGGATGCAGTGCAGTCTTCTTCTTCCTCACAAGTGTCAACTAAGCAGCATAAGTTCTACCTTCCTCCTCCTCCGTTTTGTCAGCCTTACCAATAGAAGAACTCAGGTGGTCGTGGATCTTCCCACCCACCCAACCCAGGCTATCAGAACAAGTCTCAGCCTCAATCTCCAAGGTCAAATGCTCCTTATCATTGTCCGCTCTCAGAAGTGACTTGCAACAAGTGCCAGCAGAAAGGTCACTACGCGAACAAATGCTTCAATCAAAGGCGCCTTCCTCCTCCTCCTCCTGTGAGATCTTCAAGCAATGCAGTGGTCAAGCATAATCCAAAGTCTGCAAAGGTGAACATGATGAATGCAGCTCAGGCAGAGGATTCTTCAGATGTGATCATGGGTAATCTTCCTGTTAATGATATTCCTACAAAAGTCTTATTTGATACTGGTGCATCACATTGTTTCATGTCAAGATTGTTCTTTGCAAAGAATGATTTTACTTGGTCTTACCTTGATAAACCTTTGGGTGTTGTTTCTCCGGGGAAGTCAATGAGGGGCAACTCGGTAGTTCATGATGTTTCCATCAAGATGGGCGACTACAAATTTCTTTCTAAACCATTTGTTCTTGGTGACTCGGATATTGATATAATTCTCGGGATGGACTGGCTTTCTAAGCACAAGGCTCAGCTTGATTGTGCTGCCAGGCAAATTCAATTGACACACTCTTCTGAGGATGTTATCATCTATGCCGCTCGTGATGAAACCATTTGGTTGTTTTCTCTCAATGAGAAAGGCGAGTTGGATGCTATTTCTCAAATTCCAGTCATTTGTGAGTACCAAGATGTCTTTCCAGAAGAGCTTCCGGGTATGCCTCCTCGTCGGCCAGTCGAGTTCGTTATTGATCTTGAGCCTGGAACTGAACCCGTTTGCAAGCGTCCTTACAAGCTTGGACCCAAGGAGCTGAAGGAACTGAAGAAGCAGCTCGATGAACAAGAGCGTCTGGGTTTGATCAGACCGAGTTCATCCCCATGGGGTTGTGGAGTTCTTTTTGTCCAGAAGAAGGATGGCACGGACCGACTTTGCGTCGATTACCGTCCATTGAACAAGAAGACAATCAAGAACAAGTATCCACTTCCCAACATCAATGAGCTTTTCGAGCAACTCAAAGGTGCTAAAGTATTCTCCAAGCTTGACCTTCATATGGGTTATCATCAGATTCGCATTCGTGAACAAGATATTCCCAAGACAACATTCAGAACAAGCTATGGTTCATATGAATATACTGTCATGTCTTTCGGCCTTGTCAATGCTCCTCCAACGTTCTCTCGCATGATGAACTTTATCTTCAACCCCTACACCAATGAATTCGTTCTGGTGTATCTCGATGATATTTTGGTCTTCTCCAAGAATAAGCAGGATCATGCCAAACATTTGCGATTGGTGCTCGACAAGCTCAGAGAGCATCAATTCTATGCGAAGTTTTCCAAATGTGAGTTTTGGCTTGATGAAGTTCTTTACCTTGGTCATATCATCTCTGCCAAGGGCATTGCTGTTAATCTCGCGAAGGTGTCTGCAGTTGTGAATTGGAACCTCCTCAGAATGTCAAGCAGCTCAGCAGTTTTCTTGGTCTTGCAAGCTATTGCCAAAGATTTGTTGAGAACTTCTCTAAGATTGCAAAGCCTCTTTCCAACCTCCTCCAGAAGCATGTCAAGTATGTCTGGACGCCTGAGTGTGACGTTGCTTTCAACACCCTCAAAGAGAAGCTAGTCACAACTCCTGTCTTGACTCCTCCTGATGAATCCAAGCCATTCGAAGTTTTCTGTGATGCTTCCCTTCAAGGTCTCGGTGCTGTGTTGATGCAAGAGAAAAAAGTTGTGGCCTATACCTCTCGTCAGTTGAAGCCCAACGAAAAGAACTACCCCACTCACGATCTTGAGTTGGCGGCAGTTGTCCATGCATTGATAACATGGAGACATCTCTTATTGGGAAGGCAAGTGGACATTTTCACCGATCACAAGAGCCTCAAGTATATCTTCACTCAACCCAACCTTAACCTCAGGCAAACTCGATGGGTCGAAATGATTCAGGAGTACAATCCGAGTATTGAATATACTCCTGGCAAGGCGAATGTGATTGCAGATGCTCTGAGCAGAAAGGCTTATTGCAACAGTCTAATTCTCAAGCCATTTCAACCGGATCTTTGTGAAGCCTTCAGCAAGCTGAATCTTCAAGTTGTTCCTCAAGGCTTTCTTGCCAACCTCATAGTCTCTCCTACTTTGGAAGATCAAATTCGTGAGGCACAACTCCTGGATACCATGGTGAAGAAGGTGAAACAGGGTATTGACAAGGGCATTCCCAAATACAAGTGCTATCGCTTGGATGACAAAGATACTCTTTTCTTCGAGGATCGAATTGTGGTTCCCAAAGGCGATCTGAGAAAAGTCATCATAAACGAGGCACACAATTCCCTCCTATCCATTCATCCTGGAAGTACAAAGATGTACCATGACCTCAAGCAGTCATATTGGTGGACTCGAGTGAAGCGAGAAATTGCTCAATTCGTGAATGAATGTGATGCCTGCAGAAGGGTGAAAGCAGAACACCAAAGACCAGCTGGTCTCCTCCAACCTCTTGCTATTCCAGAATGGAAGTTTGACCATATCGAGATGGACTTCGTGACTAGTTTTCCGAAGTCCAAGCGTGGAAATGATGCTATCTTCGTTGTCATTGACAAGCTTACTAAAGTGGCTCATTTTCTTCCTATCAAAGAATCTATCACAAAAGCTCAGCTGGCAGAGCTATACACCTCCAGAATTGTCTCCTTGCACGGTATTCCACAATTGATATCTTCAGATCGCGGAAGCATCTTCACTTCTAAGTTCTGGGAATCCTTTCAGAAGGCCATGGGCTCCAACATTCGTTTCAGCACAGCTTTCCATCCTCAAACAAGTGGCCAAGTCGAGCGAGTAAATCAAATCCTTGAAGATATGCTCAGGGCTTGTGTCATCTCTTTCCGTATGAAGTGGGAAGATTGTCTTCCATATGCCGAGTTCTCCTACAACAACAGCTTCCAAGCGAGTTCGGGCAAGGCCCCATTCGAAATTCTCTATGGCCGAAAGTGTCGTACTCCTCTCAATTTGTCCGAGACAGGTGAACGCCAACTTCTTGGCAACGACTTGATCACAGAAGCCGAAGAAATGTGCAAAGTCATTCGTGAGAACCTCAAAGCCGCGCAATCGCGCCGGAAGAGCTATTATGATAGCAAGCACCGTGACTTGGCTTTTGAAATCGAAGACCATGTCTACCTCCGCGTCTCTCCAATGAAAGGCACTCGTCGCTTCGGTATGAAAGGGAAGCTTGCCCCTAGATACGTGGGTCCTTTCAAGATCATTGGCAAAAGAGGTCACCTCGCCTATCAACTTGAGCTTCCGTCCAACTTCGCGAATGTGCATGATGTGTTTCACGTGTCACAGCTTCGCAAGTGCTTCAAGACTCCTGAGCGCACTATCAACTTCAAAGAGATCAACCTCCAAGAAGATCTCTCTTATCACGAGCACCCCGTTGCTATTCTCGGAGAAACCGAGCGCAAGACTCGCAACAAGTCAATCAAATTCCTGAAAGTGAAGTGGTCACACCATTCCGACCGAGAAGCTACCTGGGAGCGTGAGGATCACCTCCGTTTCGAATATCCGGAGTTCTTTCAGTCCTAGATCTCGGGACAAGATCCTCTTGTAGTGGTGGAGTGTTGTAACACCCCGGATGTAACTTTCCATCTTTGTAACTCCAACTCTTGCCTTTTTCGGCTATGTGATATGATATTCCCTCCGTGGTTGGGTTTTGTCTTTTGTTTTGCATTTTATTAATGTCATGCATATCATATCATGTCATCATGTGCATCTGATTTGCATACGTGTTCGTCTCATGCATCTGATCTTTTTCCCCGTTGTCCGTTTTGCAATCCGACACTCCCACGTGCACCGGTGCATCCCTCTTGTCTCTTTTCGTGTGCGGGTGTTAAACATTCTCGGAATGGACCGAGCCTTGCCAAGTGGCCTTGGTACACCACCGGTAGACCACCTGTCAAGTTTCGTGTCATTTGGAGGTCGTTTGATACTCCAACGGTTAACCGCATAACCGCAAAGGCCTCTTTTGAGTTGCAGCCCAACACCCCTCCAAAACAGCCCAATAACCCATCTAAGTCACTTCCATGCTCTCCGTCGTCGGATCATGATCGTGTGGGCGAAAACCGCACTCCATTTGGAGTCTTCTAGCTCCCTCTACCTATAAATATGTGCTTCCCCCCGGATTTTTCGCAGTCCAACCCTAGCCCCGCTCCTCTCCGCGCCACCGGATACGTCCGGACGGAGCCGGACGCGTCCGCCCCGCCGACGAGCCAATCGCAATGCGACACGTGGCCCGCTCCGCCGCCCCCGCGCCGCCGGCCCCCGCGGCCCATCGCCCGCGCC
>NC_041391.1:400419950-400441409 GCF_002162155.2 Triticum dicoccoides | reverse complement strand
GCCTCGTGCGCCGCCCGGCCGCGCCTGGGATCCACCGCGCCCCGCCCCGGCCGGAGCCGCACCGCCCTCCGCCGCCCGAAGTCCTCTCCGGCGCCGGCCGCCTCCGCTGCCCTTCCCCGCCGTTGACCATCGTCGTCTCCGGCGTCGCCTCGGCTTTCGCGCCAAGCCGGATCCAGATCCACCCTAGGGTTGACTTTCCTCCTCCCCCGAATTTCGTCCAAGTCCTTATCTAAATTTTGTTGCATGTTCATCGCCCCACAACTTTGCACCCGTGGCCCCGTTTTGGGCGTGTAGCATACCGAATTGTTCACCTTGAAGAGTACATCATTTATTATCATTGCATCATTGTCATTTGAGCTCATCTTGATGCCCGAAATGCTGTTGGAAGAGTGCTTCATAATGTTAGTTTTAGATTCTTATCAGAACATGCACTTTTGTCATTTTTGCCATGATTGATGTGTGCATCTTATGTACTTGAGCCCTACATGTGAGTTGAACTATGCCATTTATTATTTGCAGAGGTACTTGCCATGTATTTTTGTGATCAATGTGGTGACTAGCACAAGCATGCAAACTAGGCTTCGTGATATTGCTGATTTTAGTCCCTGTTCTGTTGTTATTTTCATGCCATGTAAACATGATGGTACAGATAGATCCATGCATAATTTGAGATACTTCAGTAAGGATGTTTTGAACATATGGTTATTCTCTATCCATCCATGGCCCTGGTTGCAATTATGGAGTAGTCTACCATGTCATTTTCATGCTCTACTTTTGCTTCAGAATGTTTCCTGGCAGATTGTTTACATGTTATTCAATTTTGCCAAGGTTGTTGTAGTTGATCCGTGTATGCTATGATGTTGTTCTTGCCATGTATAGCTTCTATGTCATGTCTTCTTGATGGATGTATACTTAGTTTATCATGAAGTGCTCTATAGTGAGTGCATCGAGCTCACGAAGGTGCCTTCGTAATTCTGTCAATGTCATGCTTTGTTTGCTGAATCTGTTAACGGAACTTGCTATGTTCACATGGGCGCCATCATATTTTCTGATCCTTTTTGGCTTATGGTCAGTAAGGGATTTTTGATCTATGCTTTGAGTAGATTCATGCCATGCCTTGTTTTGATATTATAAGTTCCTGTAGCATGTGGATAACTTTCTCTGAACATTGCTTTGTGATGCTGTTTATGCCATGTCCAACCTGATATTTTTTGCACTTTCACCATGCTTGTTTGAACCTGTTATGATGTGATTTAGCCGTAGCTCAGTGTTCCTCTTTTGTTAAGCATCTCCTGTAGATCACTGCCATATGTTTTGTTTTTATGCTGGGGTGCTGTAGCATGGTTTCTTGTTGCATGCTAAGTAGCATCGTGCTGTTAATCGCAGCTTTGGGCCATTATTGTTTTGCTTGCCATTTGCAAACCGTGCATCCGTTCCCGGTGATCCTTATATCGATTTCAACCGAAATCATCTCATCTTTCCAGCGGCATACTTGTTTTGCCAAGTTGATGCCTTGTTCATCATTTTCTCCTCTCGAAGCACGCATACGCATAGCATATCACATCTCACATATCATGACATGTATTGCATCATGTTGCTTGTGCATTGCACCGTGATTTATCGTGGTTCCTTTGCTTGTGTTCTTGCTTTGGGTAGAGCCGGGAGACGAGTACGTGCACGAGGAACCTGTTGAGTACACTAACGAGGATCAAGCCTTCGACAAATCTGAGAACCTTGCAGGCAAGATGATCATACCTTCGATATCACTTCTATCTTTGCTTGCTAGTACTCGCTTTATCGCTATGTTAGCACTAACTGCCACTGTTTATCATGCCTCCCTATTGCCACGTCAAACCTCTAACCATCCTTTCCTAGCAAACCGTTGTTTGGCTATGTCACCGCTTTTGCTCAGCCCCTCTTATAGCGTTGCTAGTTGCAGGTGAAGATGAAGTTTGTTCCTGGTCGGAACATGGATATTTTGGGATATCACATTATCTCTTGTTTAATTAATGCACCTTATATACTTAGTAAAGGGTGGAAGGCTCGGCCTTATGCCTGGTGACTTGTTCCACTCTTGCCGCCCTAGTTTCCGTCATACCGTTGTTATGTTCCTTGATTTTGCGTTCCTTACATGGTTGGGTGATTTATGGGACCCCCTTGACAGTTCGCTTTGAATAAAACTCCTCCAGCAAGGCCCAAACTTGGTTTTACCATTTGCCACCTAAGCCCTTTTCCCTTGGGTTTTCGCGAGCCCGAGGGTCATCTTTATTTACCCCCCGGGCCAGTGCTCCTCCGAGTGTTGGTCCAAACTAGAGCACCGTGCGGGACCATTCCTTGGCAACTTGGATTCATCGGTTCCTGTACGCTTTGCTTATCCGGTGTGCCCTGAGAACGAGATATGTGCAGCTCCTATCGGGATTTGTCGGCACTTCGGGCGGCTTTGCTGGTCTTGTTTTACCATTGTCAAAATGTTTTGCGAACCGGGATTCCGAGGCTGATCGGGTCTTCCCGGGAGAAGGTATATCCTTTGTTGACCGTGAGAGCTTATGATGGGCTAAGTTGGGACACCCCTGCAGGGTATATTATCTTTCGAAAGCCGTGCCCGCCTTTATGAGGGAGATGGGAATTTGTTAATGTCCGGTTGTAGATAACTTGACACTTGACTTCATTAAAATGCATCAACCGTGTGTGTAGCCGTGATGGTCTCTTCTCGGCGGAGTCCGGGAAGTGAACACAGTTTGAGTTATGCTTGACGTAAGTAGTTTTAGGATCACTTCTTGATCACTTCTAGCTTCTCGACCGATGCGTTGCTTCTCTTCTCGCTCTCACTTGCGTATGTTAGCCACCATATATGCTTAGTGCTTGCCGCAGCTCCACCATATTACCCCTTTTCCTACCTATGAGCTTAAATAGTCTTGATCTCGTGGGTGTGAGATTGCTGAGTCCTCATGACTCAAAGATTCTACCAAAATAGATGCAGGTGCCGAGGATACCAGCGCAGATGGCGCAACTGAGCTGAAGTGGGAATTTGATGAGGACCTTGGTCGTTACTATGTATCGTTTCCAGATGATTAGTAGAGGTGCCCAGTCGGGATGATCGGGGATCTAGCATTTGGGGTTGTCTTCTTTTCTTTTGAATTTGACCGTAGCCGGTCTATGAGTGTATTTGAATGATGTATGATCTTAATTATGTATTGTGTGAACTCTCTTTATCCCATTCTTGTTCATTACATGGGATTGTGCGAAGATGACCCTTCTTGCAACAAAACCACCATGCAGTTATGCCTCTAAGTCGTGCTTCGACACGTGGGAGATATAGCCGCATCGTGGGTGTTACACATTCTCTCCAAGAGAGCACCGGCTCGGGAGGGCCTCCGACCCCTTCTTCCTCTCTACGGTATTGTGGCCAAGATGCGGCCTCCCGACGCCGTCTTTGCCACATGCCGACGACCCTCAGGTATATATTCCTTTGAAACTTGCCTTGCTCTACTGCCCCAGCTCTTCCCCCTTCGTGTGGATCCTTTTCTACTTCCGTCCGCTGTTCCAAAGCCACCTAGACTTCTACTATTATTAGAAGTAAAGCTAGTTCATACAGTTAAATCAAAGCGTTGGTTCAAACAGGGAAGAAAGTGGGAAAGCTGTAGCATGAATCTAGGACTTGGTTCTAAGAGGAAACGGGGGAAAGTAGTAATATCTGTCAGTGTTTAAATAACCGTATTTCGTATTTGTGCAAACAGGGATGTCTGTCTCCATACCGTTTTGGGATGTCTGTCTCCGTATCGTTTCTATCCGCGCAACCAAAAGCACACACCTCAGTTTTAGTACAACTGCGCAAAATGAGATGGCTATCCCTCGTTGCCGTCGTCTAACCTCCCGTCTTCAAGGTATCCCTACATTGGTAGTAACTAAGGTAGAATGACCAACACAATCTAAAAGAAGCTGATTCATACGTTTTACTTCCTGATTGCAGTGCAGGGACGAGCGAAAGCAACTGTATCCTAGTCTGGAATGCACTTTCTACCAGTTCATCCATGGACCAAGGACTAGCTGGCACGGCTGCATGGCTGTTTTTTGGACAGGTGCGCGGACAAGAGGCATTGTGGTCTGCTTATTTCTGCAAATAACGGTGCTTAAATTTAGTGGAATGCACAAGAATTTCACCTGGTCAGTACACTGCATGGTTCAGTTCAGCATTCCAGCTGAGACGACAATTATAATTGGTTATTCTGAAATGAGAGAACCTAACCCTGGATGGTGGCAACAAGAAAAAACTAGAGTGAACTCCAGGAAATTTAAGCCTGTCGGGAGGCCCTTTGCTCAGAGAAGCCTTGCTTGTTTTTGCTGATTTGTAAACCTTCTCACAACTTTGTCTTTTGCTGTGAACTAGTATATGTTTGTTATGTTCTATGAATCATTGAGATGTATAAAACTGCTTAACTTATGATTTTCAAGATTTTTATGAAGACGAGTTTAATGTGAGTGTTCCACATGCGCGCTGGACTAGCGTTGAACGTTTGGAATTTATTACATTGTGGCCTCAATTAACTGCATGAACCACTGTAACAAGATACATAGTTGCTTATATGTCAGACAGCAGATTGTTGATTGTTAGTTGGTCGATAGCCTAGTGTTGAAGCGAGCTGAGCCAATGTGCTGTGTTTTGCACAACTGCTTACAAGTGGGGTGGCACCAACAGTGTTTACAAGTACTTATGTATACGTCGGCGCACGGTTCTCGAACGAGTGCTCTATTTCATCAAAACACACACTGCTCGTATGATAAACCGTGACAACTTATGTCTTACCATGCCATATTCATAAAAAACTAGTGAGGACGCATCTGTTTCGGCAACAATTCCGGTGGTTCTCACATGATTCACGGGCACACAAAAGTAGCAGCAGTTCCTGTCGGCGTTCTGGGAACGGGGGTCCCCAGACTTGCCTGCCTGCAGCCTGCGGCGTGGCTTAAAGGAGGCCCAGCACAGCCTATCCCCATCAACGCAAGCTCAAGACCCTCGCGAGGGGACAAGCCTCGCGGGGCGGATGACAAGGAGCTTCCTCAGGCACGGCCTCATCAGGCAAGCTCATGAGGAGGCAGAGAGTTCAAGGCAGGGTACCTCGCGAGGTGCCCCTGACGCAAGCCATGACGACCAAGGGCGCCAGTCGGGTGCCAGCCCGCGCAGTGTCCTCCTTTCCTCTTTGATGCAAAGGGAGCAAGCGCAGGCGAGAGCATCAAGAAAAGGCGTCCATTTCGGTGCAGCAAGACCAAGACCAGCCCAACAGCAGGGAAGAAGTCATTGCGAAGCCCAAGCAGGCGTCATCACCAGAGCCTTTGACAGGCGAGGACCAACTTTAGTCAGGATAAGTGTACCCGCTGTTCCCCTTCAAAATGGTCAATTGTTGGTGCCCTTCCCGCTCAATATTTGGGAAGAGGCCCAGGGCCTTTGGCTATAAATAGGACTAGCCACCCCCGGGGTAGAAACATCTAGGGACCGGATCAAGAATCCAAGAGCCAGAACCAAGTAGCACCAGCTAAGAGCAGACCCTCGCGAGGCTGTTCTCCCTTTGTATTGTTCCTCATCAGCCCAAGAGGCAATCCACCACACCACACACTGGAGTAGGGTATTACACCACAATGGTGGCCTGAACCAGTATAAATCTTGTGTCTCTTGTGCTGTTCAGTTAGTAGTTTAGGTCCTAGTGATTCGGTGAGGAGCGAGCCAGTAGAGGGTTGAATCTCCATGCGCACCCCAGTGTTCGAACCTCAAGGGTCTGCCGGAACCCGAAATCCGACATTTGGCGCACCAGGTAGGGGTGCGCCGGAATTTGCCTTCCGTCATCTCTCTTCTTCGACCATCGTGTCCATGTCTGACGCTCATCGGGCTCGCGCCGAGCGCCGAGCCACCCTCGCTTCCCGTGTCGCCCAGACGGCTCCCGCTGACGGGCGCCCTCGTCGTTCCCCGTCGCCCGCCGTCAACACCGCCACCGGCCCGGCGGGGAACGGGCAGCAAGCATCACCCCTGCACTCCCCAGCGACCTCTAGGGAGGACCCGCGCAGCTTCTTCATCACCCACCCCATCGCGCCGGCTCCTTCGGTCGTCGCAGCCCTCCTGGGCGGCTCGCAGGCGCCACCCTCCAGCCGCCATGTCAAGCCATTCGTCCGCCGGGTCCGCATCACTGCCACGCGGCAGGGGGCTCCCTTGGGCTGGACGGAGCTGTCGACCGGGCTGACCTTTGACTCTAGGGACCACCCCACCAACTCGGCCGGCTCGGGTGCGCTCCCCATGCTTTGCACACCCACCATCTGCCAGGTGGCCGTCACTAGGACCCTCATCGACGGTGGTGCGGGCCTCAACGTACTCTCGGTTGAGGCCTTCAACCTCCTCTGCATACCCCGGGAGCGACTGCGCCCCAGCCAGCCTTTCTCGGGCGTAGGAGGCAGGTCGTCCAGCTCCTTGGGACAAATCCGGCTTCCGGTGACCTTCGGCACCTACGACAACTTCCGCACGGAGCTGGTCGACTTCGACATCGCCCCCATCGGCCTCCCCTACAATGCCCTCCTTGGCTATCCAGCATTGGCCAAATTCATGGCCGCGACTCACCCGGGGTACAACCTCATGAAGATGCCCGGGAGCAACGGCGTCCTCACCGTGCCCGGGGATACGGAAGGTGCGCTGCGAGTGCTCAAGCTCGCCCTCCAGACGGTGGCGGCGGCGCGGCCCGCCAATGCGGAAACCCCCAAGCCCAAGGGGGCTGCGCCCACCAAGAAGAAGCAGTTGTTCACCCAAGACAAGGCGGAGACCAAGCAGATACCTGTCGATGAGGACGGGTCCACTAACGCCACTTTCACCATAGGCGCCAACCTCGAGCCCGAGCAGGAGGAAGCCCTGGTCAAGTTCCTGTGTGCAAACAAGAAGGTGTTCGCCTGGGAGCCCGATCAGCTGGCAGGGATCCCACGGGGCATAATCGAGCACCACCTCAACGTGTGTCCCAACGTGCGTCCTGTGAAGCAAAAGGCGAGGAGGCAGTCCACTGAAAAGCAGGCCTTCATCGTCCAAGAGACCCGCAAGCTAGAAGCCGCAGGGGTTATTCGTGAGGTTCGATACCCGGATTGGCTGGCCAACCCTGTGGTTGTGCCGAAGAAGGGAGGAAAGGAACGCATGTGTGTCGACTTCACCAACCTCAACAAAGCATGCCCGCAAGATCCGTTCCCGCTCCCTCGCATCGACCAGATCGTCGATTCCACCGCTGAGTGTGACCTGCTATGCTTCTTGGATGCCTTCTCCGGGTATCACCAGATCAAAATGGCGGTGGAAGACGTGGAGAAGACGGTCTTCCTAACCCCGTGTGGGGTGTAATGCTATACATGCATGCCATTCGGGCTGCGCAACGCGGGGGCAACCTTCCAGCAGCTCATGCACATCACCTTGGGTCCGCAGCTCGGGAAGAATGTGGAGGCTTACGTCAACGACATCGTAGTGAAGTCTCGCGAGGCCAAGACCCTTATACAAGACCTGGAGGAAACCTTCGCGAGCCTCAACGCAGTGAGCCTGCGACTCAACCCGGAGAAGTGTGTGTTTGGAGTTCCCTCGGGCAAGCTCCTAGGTTTCCTCGTATCCCACCGAGGCATCGAGGCCAACCCAGAAAAGGTCAAGGCAGTTGAGGACATGAGCCCACCAAAGACCCACAGGGAAATGCAGAAGCTCACGGGGCGCATGACGGTGCTGGGGCATTTCATCTCCCGATTGGGGGAGCGGGCACTGCCTTTCTTCCAGCTGATGAAGAAGAAGGGGCCCTTCAAATGGACTGAAGAGGCCGACAAGGCGTTCCAAGATCTCAAGAGGTACCTTACCAGCCCTCCAGTGATGGTGGCCCCGCGCCCTCGGAAGCCCTTGGTACTCTACCTCGCCGCCACTCCCTACTCCGCTAGCGCAGCCCTGGTGGCAGTTAGAGAGGAGCGTCGGGCCAAGACCACGGCAGCCACCCGAGCCAAGGCAAGGCTGAATCAAAAGGAACTCGCAGAAGCCACCACCACGACTGAAGGAGATCTGTCGTCGCAGCAGAGCGCACCAGGGGCGGAAGAGGCCCTCCTTCCTTGCACCCAGCTTCTTGAGGCTCCGCCACCTCAGGAGGTACCACGGCTTCCGGAGGACGCCACCAGCACTGACGCCCCTAGCCTTGTCGAGCATCCGGTGTACTTCGTCAGCACAGTGTTACGGGATGCGAGGGCATGGTACGCCATGCCGCAGAAGCTCCTCCTCGCGCTACTAGTGGCTTCGTGCAAGCTGCGGCACTACTTCCAGGGTCATCCAATCAAGGTTGTCTCGGCATACCCCTTGGAGAGGGTGCTCAGGAGCCCCAACTCAGCCGGAAGGGTCGCCGAGTGGAACATTGAACTGCAAGCAATCCAGCTCGAATTCAGCACGACCAGGGTCATCAAGGGGGCCGCGCTGGCAGATTTCATGGCCGAATGGACAGAGGCACCGGGCCTCAGGGCCGGAGAGGATCGATCCCTCTCCCCAGGGAGCGAAGCGCCAGAGGGCTGGGTTATGTACTTCAACGGAGAGTTTTCCAGGCAGGGCGCTGGAGCTGGGGCGGTGCTCATATCTCCCACTCAGGACAAGCTCTACTACGCCGTGCAGCTCTGTTTCCAGCAGGGCGAGAAGGTCTCCAACAATATAGCAGAGTACGAGGGGCTGATAGTGGGCCTGAAGGCCGCCGCTACCCTGGGAGTGAAGCGTCTTACTATCAAGGGCAATTCGCAGCTCCTCGTCAATTTCTCCAACAAGGTGTACGAGCCAAGAGATGAGCACATGGAGGCCTACCTTGCGGAGGTCCGCAGGATGGAGAAACAGTTCTGGGGGTTGGAGCTGCAGCATGTGCCCGGCGGCACTAATCAAGAGGCCGACGATATCGCCAAACGAGCCTCCAGGAGGTTGCCCCAGGAGCCAGGCGTCTTTGAGGAACGACTCTTCAAGCCTTCAGCCCTGCCACCATTGTCAAGCACAACACAACCTCAGGTGGAGCTCCCTCAGCCACCTGCCTCGGGAGCCCCAGCCTGTGGCCCGGCCTCAGGAGCACGCCTGCTCCTAACGATGGAACCTCAAGAGGGGTGCTAGTTCACAGAGCTCAGGAGTTACTTAACGCAAGGGACCTTGCCGGAGAAGGAGGAGGAAGTAGAGCGTGTGGCGCGGCAAGCCACATCGTACTGCATCATGGATGGAGAGCTCTACCGGAAATGACCGAACGATGTGTCCCAGCACTGCATCACCAGGGAGCAAGGTAAAGGACTGCCGGCAGATATACACGGTGGAGACTGTGGGCATCATTCGTCGTCACGGACCCTCGTCGGCAAGGCGTTCCGCAATGGTTTCTATTGGCCCACTGCGCTCAATGACGCTGTTGAGCTTGTGAAGGCTTGCGAGGCCTGCCAATTCCATGCCAAGCAGATCCACCAGCCGGCAGGAAGTCTGCAAACCATCCCCCTCACTTAGCCGTTCGCGGTCTGGGGGCTGGACATCCTGGGCCCTTTTCCTCGGGCGCCAGGGGGCTACCGCTACCTCTACGTCGCCATGGACAAGTTCACCAAGTGGGCCAAAGTCGAGGCCGTCCGCACCATCCCTGCTGGTTCTGCGGTCAAGTTTATCAAGGGCATCGTGAGCCGGTTCGGAGTGCCGAACCGCATCATCACCGACAACGGTTCGCAGTTCACCAGTAACCTTTTCAAAACATATTGTGCTAACCTTGGGACGCAGATATGCTACGCTTCGGTGGCACACCCCCGAAGCAACGGCCAGGCCGAGCGGGCCAACGCGGGGGTCCTAAGGGGCCTCAAGACCAGGACATTCAAGAAGAAACTAGAGGCCTGCGGCAGAGGCTGGTATATGACGAGCTTCAGTCCGTGTTATGGTCCATCCGCACAACCGCGACCAAGCCTACTGGAGAGACCCCCTTCTTCCTGGTCTACGAAGCCGAAGCGGTCCTCCCTCACGAGGTCAGGCGTCAATCCGTGCGGGTCCTGGCGTTCGATGAGACACTTCAGGACGCCATGCGGGGGATGGACCTCGTGCTGGGGGAGGAGCGTCGTCGAGAAGCTGCGCTGCGAGCGGCAAGGTACCAGTAGTCACTCCGGCGATACCACTGCCGCAACATCCGCCCCAGGACCCTCGAGGTAGGGGACCTCGTGCTCCGGCGGGTCCTCTCCAGGGAGGGACTACATAAGCTCTCTCCTATGTGGGAGGGCCCGTTCAAGGTTGTTCATGTTTCCAGGCCCAACTTCATGCACTTGGAGACTCAGGAGGGAGTACCTGTACAGAATGCGTGGAACATCCAGCACCTCCGAAGGTTTTACCCCTGAAAAGGCCCAGAGCCTATGAAGAAGGCGAGTGCCTGTGAAGCTCATCTTTTTGGAAAAGGTCCAGAGCCTGTGAAGAAGGCGAATGCCTGTGAAGCTCATCTTTTTGGAAAAGGCCCAGAGCCTGTGAAGAAGGCGAATGCTTATGAAGCTCATCTTTTTGGAAAAGGCTCAGAGCCTGTGAAGAAGGCGAATGCCTGTGAAGCTCATATTTTCTGAAAAGGCCCAGAACCTTTGAAGAAGGCGAATGCCTGTGAATCTCATCTTTTTGGAAAGGCCCAGAGCCTGTGAAGAAGGCAAATGCCTGTGAAGCTGTCGCGTTTTGGAAAGGCCTGGAGCCTATGAAGAGGGCCAACGCCCGTGAAGCTTGCTTCCCCAAAGAAAGGTCCGGGCCTGTGAAGAAGGCCAACGCCTGTGAAGCTCGCCGCTCGTGACACTCTCACGTAATAATGAGTTGGGGCTGTACACGCCCCGGAGTCTCAGGGGTGTCGGCCTCAGGCCCTGGAGATCCCTCCCACGCCGAGTGGCAGCACTTAGCTCCGCGCTGGTGAGAAGACGTTGAAGACTAGACTAGGTGCCGGACGCGGCTTTTTCATTTGCTTTCTGCAGTTGGCTAGTTTATTCCCATTTGGAGTTTTTATCGAAATTATCGCTGCTTTTTGACCTGTGGTTCTTCGGCTTCTTTCGCTCTCTAGCCTCGGTTTCTCTTGCACGGGGGCTCGCGAGGCGGAAGCCCCGGGAGCCCTCGCGAGCGTTCTTGCCCCTATCGCTCAAGTTTCACGGCCCAGGTCTACTACCGGAGCACCCCTCCGGACCATGCCTCACGGGCATCATGACGCGAATACAGGGCCCGGGTCAGTCGCCCCTGCGGCCGAGGCTTGGGATTACTTGCGAATGGGCATACAACGGAAAGGAGCAATACCGGGATAACAAAAGCGGTACAATGATTGACGACATTAACCCAAACGCGCCCCCATGGGGCCTCACATTGCTGTCTTTTTGCGCAGGAGAAAAGAAAGGAAAAGAACAAAAGCAGGCGAAGCACGCCCCGCGCCGGCCCTCTTGGAAGACTCGAGCCGCCTCCGGAGCTTAGGCGGACTCCCTCTCGCACTTCACCGGGGCACGACGGTGAGCAGACCCGCTGCCGCCCTCCAAGCAGGCGCGACGACATGGAGGCTGGCCGCGGCTGCTGGTAGAAGAGTCACTGCCCGAAGAAGAGCTGGTGAAGCTTGAGGAGTCACGGACATCGCCAGCCGCCCGCGCGCTGCCCTCTCCATCCACACCGGGGCTGAGTCCCCGGCCGCGGTCGTCGTCTTCAGGGCAGCACCCCATGCGGCGACCATCTTCCCCAAACACCCTCACGTAGAGGGTGGCGTCGCCGTCGTACTTGAAGTGCAGGGAGCACCGGTGGCGGAGACCACGCGCGCGAGCAAACATCTGCCAGCCGCGGGACAGGAACAGGTTCCCTGTAGCAGAGACCTCCAGAGAAGCCCACGAAGCCCGGCTGCAGCAGCCATCCGCCTGGAGCCAAAGGTCACCCACGGCTCCATCTGGGAGCTCACCCAGGAGGAAGCGAGGGAGCTGAAGCCGGGCGCCGGACGGCTCTACCGCCCACACCATGAACTCCGGCAGCGCATCCACAGCGTGGAGGCGCGGCCTCGGGGGTCGCCCGGCCGGGGCACGCCCGCCGACCATGGCCAGCCGCTCGTCGCCGCGCCGAGAGCCACCTCCGCGACCACGGGGGCCGCCGTGGAGGCCACGGGATGCTTGCGAGGGCAACCTCGACCGCGCTTGGGCGGGGGAGAGGAATACTCGGCCTGGCGGGCCTTCCCTTTCTCTGCGGTCGAGAACTTCCTTGGTGGAGCCATGGAGAAGAAGGGGCAGCAAGAGGGGATAGGTTGGAAGGGCGCATGCTGTTCCTTACTTATAGCCGGTGAAGGCCAACTGCCGACCTCCATGATCGCAGGTAATCATGACCCGCTTGGCATGCATGGACGTGTCGAATCCGTGCGGTTACCAAGGCGTCGTGGGGAAGCGGAGTCGCCCCCGTCCAATCAACCGCCTCGCGGCACCCAAGGCCGCAGGATGTTAGGGCCTGTGACGCTTCGCACTTGCCCTTTCGCCTCCCTGCTCAGCCAAGTTCGGGCGCGCCATGGGCCCGGGGGCTACTGTCGGCATTCTGGGAACAAGGGTCCCCAGACTTGCCTGCCTGCGGCCTGCGGCATGGCTTAAAGGATGCCCAACACAGCCCATCTCCATCAACGCAAGCTCAAGACCCTTGCGAGGGGCCAAGCCTCGCGGGGCGGACGACAAGGAGCTTCCTCAGGCACGGCCTCATCAGGCAGGCTCATGAGGAGGTGGAGAGTTCAAGGCAGGGTACCTCGCAAGGTGCCCCTGACGCAAGCCATGACGACCAAGGGCGCCAGTCGGGCGCCAGCACGCGCAGTGTCCTCCTTTCCTCTTTGGTGCAAAGGGAGCAAGCGCAGGCGAGAGCATCAAGCAAAGGTGTCCATTTCGGTGCAACAAGACCAAGACCAGCCCAACGGCAGGGAAGAAGTCATTGCGGAGCCCAAGCAGGCGTCATCACCAGAGCCTTTGACAGGCGAGGACCAACTTTAGTCAGGATAAGTGTACCCACTGTTCCCCTTCAAAATGGCCAATTGTTGGCGCCCTTTCCGCTCAATATTTGGGAAGAGGCCCAGGGACTTTGCCTATAAATAGGACTAGCCACCCCGGGGTAGAAACATCTAGGGACCGGATCAAGAATCCAAGAGCAAGAACCAAGTAGCACCAGCTAAGAGCAGACCCTCACGAGGCTGTTCTCCCTTTGTATTGTTCCTCATCAGCCCAAGAGGCAATCCACCACACCACACACTGGAGTAGGGTATTACACCACAATGGTGGCCTGAACCAGTATAAATCTTGTGTCTCTTGTGCTGTTCAGTTAGTAGTTTAGGTCCTAGCGATTCGGTGAGGAGCGAGCCAGTAGAGGGTTGAATCTCCGCACGCACCCCAGTGTTCGAACCTCAAGGGTCTGCCGGAACCCGAAATCCGACAGTTCCCATAGACGGATTCAAACAGAGTACTAGCCCCGGAGGGGTCAATAACAGGCAAGGTTCGGATAATTAGACACAATCCAAACAACTATTAAACACTAGCTGGGGCAACTATTTCATGCCTCGATCTAATTTGGGCTGGACATAAGATGGACCTTGCCATGAACATCATCGAGGACGTCCTGCAGCAGCTCAATCCTGTGAACCTTCATGAAGACAACCTTGTGGCCTTGCCACTGATAAACTTGTTTGTGGAGGAATGCCACGTCATCTTCCTGCGTAAGCTAGACAAGAACAGTATGCCTCACAAACAAAGGAGTAGCTTTGAACTTCTGGTGCTTCAGTACACCCTGGACAACACGCCTGACAACAGTGAGGCTGGAATACACCTCTTCATTGGTATAACCGCAAATGGCTTCCAGGATCCAACAGCCTAAGAACTCTGTTTTCCCAGTGCGTATATTCAGGTCGTCTGCCTCATAGCGAGTGGCATGCACAACCACACAATCCTTGTCTGCATCAGGGCTCTAATTGAAACAGAAACAAATTCTGAATTACTTTTCAGTATAAGAAACACAAGTTATTTAAACCACTATGTATAGCATGGCATCGAAGCTAATAAAATTTTGCATTATTAATCACCACATAGTTCCTTTTCTAAAAAAATCACCACGTACTTAGATGAAAAACCACAATCGAGGTCGGCAAAGAAGGAAATCACCTTGGGCAGCTCAGTGTGGGGGGACACATCCTCGAAGGGGGAAAACTGCTCCTGCAGTGCCACGGGGGCTGTAACCTCAAACGGGGCGTTGACCATCTCAGTAGTGGTCGTGAGCGTATCTGGGGTCGGCTCGGTGGTTGCCTCCATCTTCTTGGATCTCTCTGTCTCGTGGGGATCAGCCTCCCGCGTCTGCTCCAACATCGGCAGATCTTTGCCTGGTTCTCCTTGGTCCATCATGAAACTGACAAATACTAGGAGACCACTGAAAGGAAAACACAATCGCAATGACAATGAAACAAAAAAGAGAGTGAGGATCGGTTACTGCTTTGCAAAAGTTCTTTTTTTTTCTCTGAACGAAAATATACCAACATCACGGATCCGCTTACCTTCCCTTCGTTGGGAGAGAAGAACAATGGCAGATGCGAGTGTTGCCTTTCTTGAAGATGGTGAGGGAGAAGGGGATTCAGCGAAGAGTGAAATGATGGTTGCTTCATCCGTCAAACTTAGACTGCGGGGAGGTGGGGTTTTGTGATACGATGGTTCGTTACTGCCGCGCTATGACCGGGGTGACTCTCCGCCTGCATACTGCCTTCTAATTTGGTGGATGGCATTTGGGCCCGCGCGCTGCATGGCCCGCATGTCGGTGAACAAAAGTATAACGGCATTCAGTAGAGGGAGACGTTTCAATGACCTAGGAGGAGCCAGAAGCGGTAGAGTGTCTCCACTGTACTAGTAGTAATTGTTTTTCTAGGTAGTTGTAGAGTGTCTCCACTGTACTAGTAGTAATTGTTTCTCTGGGCCCAAGAAAAAACAGCCAATCCACACTAGTAAATAGTAAAATCAATTCAAAAGGCGCTACCCACACCCAGCACACCGCCCCCCCACAAAAAAACCTGGGTGCTCTTCTTCCTCCTCGCTCCCACCCACCTCACGTCAGCTCGCTCCACTCGTACCCCCAAATTCTCACCTCACTCCTACAGAAAACCCCAGCTCCCCTTCTTCCTCACTCCTACAGAAAACCCCCAGCTCCCCTTCTTCTTCGCTCGCACTACAACTAGGCTCGTCATTCGTTACTCTGCTCAAATCCAAGAGCGCGACGCGATGCCCTCGAGGAAAATGGAGTCGACTGACCCAGCGCCAAGAAGATGAGGCTCCCACTAGCGGTGATGCCTGTTGTAGCGGGGGAGAAGCAGCGACCCTGCCCCCACCGGATCCCAGGAAGCCGTAGAATCTCGGGTGGACCGCATCAGCGATCTCCCGGACGTCGTCCTTGGGGAGATCATCTCGCTTCTCCTGACCAAGGATTGCTGCCGCACCCAAGTCCTCTCAATTTGGTGGTGCCCTCTATGGTGCGCCGTGCCCCTTAATCTCGACTGTCGTCAGCTATCTCTCTTCAATGATCTTGAAATTGCCAGAGCCGTCATCTCCTCCCACCAGGGCTCCATTCAAAGCCTATGCATCCCGTCATGCTACCCGAGCAAGCATACCATGCCCTGCACAGTGGACGCCTGGCTGAAATCCCCTGAATTCACAGAACTACAGCTGCTTGAGTTCTACTATTCCCCTGGAAATCACATACCACGTATCGAACACCATGAACTTGTGCTCTCAGCACCGATGTCCACGTCGCGGTTTTCCTCCTCTCTCCACACCGCCACCTTTGCGCTGTGCTACCTACCAGACAATCTGGTACTACCCTTCGACTCCCATTTCTCAAGAAACTTTCACTTGTGCGGGTTCGTATATAGGAGGCCTCATTGCACATCATCATCCACTCGAGCTGCCCTGCACTGGAGTGCTTGGTGCTTGTTTTCACAGTTAGAATCGGTTGTCTCGAAATAAAGTCGCCTAACCTTGTAAGAATTGGAATTTCTTTTGACGGAAGGCAGCTCATCATCCAAGATGCCCCTTCACTCCAAAGGTTGATCCTTGATTCTAGTTATTCAACGTTGCAAATAACCGTCCTCTCTGCGCCTAAACTGGAGACCATGGGTGTAATACATGATCTCTGTGCTCATTTCAATATGGTGTTTGGCTCTACAGTTCTTCAGGTACTTTATATTATCATCTACACTTGTAACCATAAGCTGCATTTTAAATTTCTGCGCATAATTTATATATCATCTTGGAGTACACATTTTGTACTAATATTATGTTCTATGCTCAATGAAGAGTTTCTCCATGGATGGCCTATCAATGGTGCTGGATTCTGTCAAGATCTTATATATCCAAATGAATAGTTTTGATCTGAACAAGATTATTGGCTTGCTGCAATGCTTTCCATGTCTGGAGAAGTTGTATATAAAGGTGATAATTTCACGCACATTGGAAGCCCGCATATAGTGTACTAGAATTAACCGTTCAACTGTTGCTCTTTCGACACTCTTCTTTTAGACCTTAACTGTTTTCAATCTTCATGTCTATTTAGGCAACAGGACGGGGTAATAAAGTTATAACCAATCGGTGGATTCGCAAGCATCGGGATTTTCTCACTTCTCATGAGATTCGATTGAAGACAATAACGCTAGAACGATATGTAGCCAACCATACAAACACAAGATTTGTCACATTCTTCCTGCTGAATGCGAGGTTACTATTGTCCATCAGGCTTAAGTTTATCAGCAGCATGGTTTTGACTGATGGGTATGTCGAAGAGCAAAAAAAGGAGTTTCAGGTGGGCAAAAGAGCTTCTGAACGTGCCGGGCTTCTATTTACAACATATTGTGGTCATAATCCAGTAAATTTTACGACCCAGGATGTTCATTCGATGGACCTGACCGATCCATTTGACTGTGACTGCCGAAAACAGTGCTGGAGTTAGATGTTGTTGCCCTTTTCAATCTGGTTTCTTTTGTAAACCTGATGAACAATCAACCCTCGTGTTTTGTACAGTTTGTAAGCTGGAGTTAGATGTTCCTGCCCTTTTCAACTCGGCTGTGAGTATCATATTTTCTTTGAAACAAGGAAAATGGCTTGCCATTCGTTTAATTTAGAGTGAACTATTGTAACAAATCACAACCAAGGGAAATAACATCACTCACGTCGGCTGCTTGAGCTCATTATGCATTACAGAAGCCAAGTGATTAGCCCCCACTAGCACCCACAAACTTATTTCGAACTAGCACATCAAATGGGCTGTAAATTTTCATAGGAAAGGCTGCATGACCGTGACAGATTTGGATTCTGACATCTGTCGTGTATCTTCTATATATCTCTTGTCTTCTTCTTCCTCCAGCCGCCCAAACCAAACCACCCCATCGGCTCCGCCTGCTCCCGCCTCCCATGGCTGGCTGCGCCTCCGTGGCCCTACCGTACGTACCCTCCAACGTTGGCCAGTCCCTCCCTCTATTCCCCCACACGTCCTGTTATTCTCCGGCGACGTCAGCCCCAACACGCACCCATGCCCGAACCAGTCAACCCTTGTACTCCCCACCGCCTGCGACTGGACTGACGCATCTTCAACGGCTCTTGTTTGTTCCGTCTGAGGCCTCACCGTCGTCCTCCGCCTTGCGGCCTTGGTTCGCTCGCCGTGCGTGGTGCGCGGCCCTCTTGCATTGTCAACATCATCAACAACCAAGAGGAACAAGGAGATGACTGTATGTGGAGAGGATGACAGTAGGGACCCACCAGCGTCATGGCAGTACGCAAGCAAGTGCCTCTATAGTACAAGCCCAAAAATATGGTTCCTCCTAATAGTTGGACATCTGGGGCTCACGCTATTGTCAACGTAGTCAATAAACGAGAGAATTACACTACGAGCGGCTGACACCAGGGACCCAGCAAGCCGCACAATTTTTTTTGAGGAACAAGCAGTTGTTATTTGTACTAGTTTTAGCGACGGATCAGGGTAACAACGGGGCTGTGCGGGGGTTGTGGCCCGTCTAGCCAGGGTTTTATTTATGTTTACCACATCATGAGCCCAGTTGTGTTTTTTTCCTGCTGAAAATGGCTAGCCCGGTTCTATTTCTTAAAAAAATACCCAAACAAGGCCTACTTGCTTTATCGGCCCTGCTAGGCTGCAAATCTTTCAAGACAATGAGAGTTTCATTCGGTTTGCCCAGAAATGGCCTGTACATTTTTTAAAACACATCAAACCGGGAATTAGTTTCAAATTTTTTTAATTACCAGATCTTAAATTCCATTGATTTTTGTGCGTGGACAGTTTTTTGGATTTTATATTTATATAAATTATTTTTCAAAATAGTTTGAATGTGAATCGATATTTCTGGATTAAAAACAGTTGACCGCACCAAAATATGCAAAATTTCGTATACTTTTTAACCGTGGCCACAATATGGGGTGTAATGCTAACAAAAAGAAGATGGGCTCCAAAAAAAATCTTAAGAATTAGCAAATGGGCTGTATATTATTAGAAATAATGGCAGATGGGCTGTATGCTGTTTTCCACAGATTTGAGGCTGACTTGTGCGCCTAGTACAGGTTGACACGTATGCTTTCATAAAAAGAAGGTTGACGCACACGCAACGCCTTGTCAACTTAGTCAACACACGAGAGCAGTGACTGTTGGATGTCCATCCAACGGCTGTCGTGCTTCTTCAATCTCTGCTCTTCATGCTCCACCCGCTCAAACAAGCGCCGGCGGGACTTCCTGCTCCCTCCTCCCGCGGCCAGCTATGCTACCGCGCAGGCCTCACGGCCCCACCGTACTCCCATCGCTTGCCTAGCCATCCCTCTACTCACCCACACATGCTGTTATTCTCCGGCGACGGCAGACAAACCAGTAAACCCTCGTACTCCTCCGCGTGGGAAACAACTGTTGAGTATTCCCTGGCTCCGTGTCGTTCCCTTCCTAAGCCTCACCGTCGTCCACCGCCCTGGTGCTCTCGGCGCGGCCTGGTCAACGTGGTCAATGAACGACATCCATCAGTAGTGGACCGTGCGTGGAGAGGCTGACAGCTGGGTCCACGGCCGCACGCAAGGAAATGCCTCCTTATTACGCGCAAAATAATGATTCCTCCACCTGACAGCTAGGACCCATAGGAAGGGCCTATGTATTTAACGAAAAAAACGTTCCCCCCGCTGACAGGTCAGACCCACCAGCTATATCTTCGCACGCAAGGAGGTGCCTCCTTATTACGCCTAAAAAAATGAATACCCCTCTGCTAGCTGGGACCCACCATATTGTTGGGCTGACTTGTGGGCCTACTTAGTTGACGGGGACGGAGGGCTTTGTCAACTTAGTCAATACTCTAGTGACTGTATGATTTCCATCCAACGGCCATAGTGCTTCTTCAACCTCTGGTCTTCTTGCTCCAGCCGCCCAAAGCAGCGCCGATCGTGCTGCCTGCTCCTGCCTCCCATGGCCGGCTGTGCTACCGCCTGCTTCTGCCTCCCGTGGCCCAGCTCCGCGTCGTCCCCTTCCTAGGCCTTGCCGTCGTCCACCATCGTGGTGCTCTCGGTGCGGCGTGGTCAATGTGGTCAACGACCGACTTCCATCAGAAGAGTACTGTACGTGGAGAGGCTGACAGCTGGGTCCACGGCCACAACCTAGTTTTTTTGTGATTTGCCAAGTAAGTCGCTTTGTCAGGCCTCTTGGGCTGCAAATCTTTCAAGACAAGGAGGGCTTTCATTCGGCTGGCCGAGAAAATGGCCCATCAGTAATGAGAAATGGGCTGTACATTTTTAAAACACATCAAACCAGCAATTAGTTTCAAATATTTTTTTTTCATTTCAAGATTTTAAATGACATTAATTTTTATGCGTGGAGAATTTGTTGGATTTTATATTGATATACATTTATTTTTAAAATCAGTTTGAATGTGAGTCGAAATTTCGGGATTAAAAACAGTTCAGACCACACCGAAATATGCAAAATTTCTTATAATTTTTTAACCGTGGCCACAATATGGGCTGTAATGCTAACAAAAAGAATATGGGCTCCAAAAAAACCTTAAGAATTAGCAAATGGGCTGTAAATTATTAGAAATAATGGCAGATGGGTTGTATGCTGTTTTCAACATATTTGAGGCTTTCCTAAAAAAAAGGTTGACACACAAGCAATGATGGTTGGATGTCCATCCAACGGCCGTCGTGCTTCTTCAATCGCTGCTCTTCCTGCTCCAGCCACTCAAACAAGCGCCAACGGGACTGCCTGCTCCCTCCTCCCTGCAGACGGCTATGCTGCCGCGCAGGCCTCACTGCCCCACCATACTCCCATCGCTGGCCTAGCCATCCCTCTACTCACCCACACCTGCTGTTATTCTCCGGCGATGGCAGACGAACCAGTAAACCCTCGTACAGTCGTACTTCCCTTCGCGTGGGCATCCACTGCCGCGTCTTCCTCGGCTCCGCGTTGTCCCCTTGCTAGGCCTCGCCGTTGTCCACCGCCGTGGTGCTCTCGGCGCGGCGTGGTCAATGTGGTCAACGACCGACTTCCATCGGAAGAGTACTATGCGTGGAGAGGCTGACAGCTGGGTCCACCGCCACAGCAAGGAAGTGCCTCCTTATTACGCACGAAATAATTATTCCTCCACCTGACAGCGGGGACCCACCGGACGGGCCACCGTATTTCACGAAAAAAACGTTTCCCCCCTGACTGCTGGGACCCAACAACTACATCTTCGCATGCAAGGAAGTCTGTCCGGGCAAAAAAAACCCAAAACGATTCGCCCCCTGACTGCTGGGACCCACCAGCTACATCTTCGCACGCAAGGAAGTGCCTGACAGTCGGGACCTACCTGGTTGAAGCGTACGTAGTGTTGTCATTCTGGTCGCGAACGTGTACGTACATTGATGTAGAGGCGCGCACGTGTCGTAGTAGAGGCGCACACGTAGCATGTACACGTACGTACAACGGCGAGGGTGCAAGAAAGAAAATACGGCCACGTACGTACATACGGGCAGGTTCTCGAACGCCTACTCGCGGATACGTACATGGCTGGGTCGGAACGGAGAAACAGCATCGTCGTCGTGTTCATGGGGAGGCAACGGAATGCGTCGTTTTCATTGGGAGGCAACAGAATGCATCGTGTTCATCGGGAGGCAACGGAACACGTGGGAGCCAACCGGCTTGGACGGAACAGGCGATGGAAATGAGGCCTAGCATACCGCACAACGGAGGAAAGGGACCTCCTACGTTCGGAACGGGGTCCTGTTGATCAGGAGGGGTGTGGCGTACCGCAAAACGGAGGAAACGGACCTCCTACGGTCGAAACGGGGGTCCTGTTGATCGGGAGGGCTGTGGCATTCCGCAAAATGGACGAAACGGACCTCCTACAGTCGAAATGGGGGTCCTGTTGATCGGGAGGGGTGTGGCGTACCGTAAAACAGACGAAACGGACTTGTGTTGGAGCGCTACGGTCGAAACGG
>NC_041391.1:400386399-400419605 GCF_002162155.2 Triticum dicoccoides | reverse complement strand
GATACTGTTCATCTCCACCGTCGACCTCCTCCAGCCTCCACGGGCTACCGTCGACCTCCTCCTGCCTCCACGGGCTCTTGTTCATCTAGCATCCACCGCACGCTACTCCACTGGCTACTGTTCAACCACCCCTCCATCGTCTACTATTCATCGAGCCCTCCACCGTCTACTGTTCATCCAGCCCTCCACACCACGGGGTCCTGTTCAACCACCCCTCCACGGCCACCCCTCCACTGTCTACTATTCATCCAGCCCTCCACACAACGGGTTCCTGTTCATCCAGAGGCAACGCCACCGCTCACTGTTCATCCAAACCCCCCCGCAACGCTCACTGTTCATCCCAGAGGCAGCATCGATCGGCTTTAGTTAGCAGCAGTAGCGAAGGAATCGCTCCATCGGGTTCAGTTAATAGCCATCGACCGATCGCTCGGGTTCAGTAACGCGTAGCCTGCAGTGCAATCGCTCGGGTTCAGTTAGAGCCCAACGCCTCGCTCTGGTTCAGTTAGAGCCAACGCCTCGCACACACGCACATACTTGTACGAGAGAAACACGCATCGCTCTCCCACCGTAACCGACAACTCCCCGAAATTTTCCTCCCCCTCGCTTCTACCACAGTTTTTTCCATCATGGACGGCCCAAAGAATGTCATGCAGCTGCGTCTCCGGCCCGCCCAGGATGAAAAGCCCTTTTTTTGTCATGTTTTTTTGTCATAGAAGTAGGAGCCCACCACATCTATGATGATACCGGGTTTTGTCAAGATTATCGTCATAGAAGTGTCATATGTATGACAGAAAAAAAATTCGTTCGACCCAAAATGTCACGGATGTGTCTTTTTTTTGTAGTGCGTGCTCAAGGGAGCAGAACACATCCTTCTCATAACAGGCGACAGTGATGATGCCGCTACACCTTTGGCAGCTTGAGGACATTGTAACCCTGATGAGTGGCTTCCATGAACATGGCGAGGGCCAGGTACCCCAGGATGGCGTTGTACGGGAGGCCAATGTGGGCCATGTCGAAGTCGATTAGCTCGGTGTGGTAGTTGTCGTGCTTGTCAAAGGTGACAGGGAGGCGCACCTGCCCCCGAGGAGTGGTGGAGCCGTTGGTCACCCCAAAGAATGGCATGGTGGGCATGAACTGGTCATATGACACTTAAAGCGTCTCGAAGGTCTCGACAGAGAGCATGCTGAGGCCGCTGACATACTCGGAGGGTCTTCGTAACGGAGACGTTGCTGATGGTGGGCGTGCACAGCATGGGGAGTGCGCCAGTAGTGGCTGAGCACCTAAGGTGGTCCTTCGAGTTGCAAGTGATGGCATATCGTGACCACTTGAGGGGACGCATAGCCTCAACCCTTAGGAGGGCAGCGTTCACCTCACGAGAGGACTGCTTGAAGATCCGGTTTGAGGTGGGAGCCTGAGCACCACCGAGGATGCAAGCGACCGCGTGAGGCTCCTAGTAGCCCCCTGCCCCCTCGTCGTGCTGATTGTGGTCGTTCCTCCTGGGTGGCGGCGGCTGCGGGAGGCCAGTCTTGCCTTGAGGGTGCGCCTCGTGAGGCTGATCACGCCAGCCACCCTTGCGAGGCTGGTCGCACCAGCCTTGACGAGGGTTGCGGTTTCCCCAGCGGCCTCCTGCACGGACCCCTCCGCAGTCGAAGCCACAGTCATTGCGCTCGGGGCAACGTCCCAGATGCTCGTCCAGGAGCGCCTTGAGCTCCTGACAATCGTCGGTGTTGTGAGTGTGCACGTTGTGGAAGATGCAGATGTGCGACCATCCTTGGAGAGCTCAACATGGTCAGGACCGCGCGCCAGTTCAGGCTCGGCTGCCAGCATGGCGGGGCCCTTGTGCTTCACTTCCTTAGTCTTGGCCTTCTTGTCTTCGGGGTCGTCGTCCTAGTTCTTGATGAGCGAGAGGCGGCCTTCCTCTACCCTGGCGCACTTGCCAGCCAGGTTGAACAACTCCAGCGCCATTCACATGTCATTGTTGATGGCGAGCTCCTAGCTCATCTTGACGTCTATGACGCCCTCGGTGAACGTGATGTAGGGCAAAACCCTAGGTGGTTGATCTTTCACGTTTGGAGGGATCCCACGGGAGAATCACGAAGAACACGCGGAAGCAAAAAGGAGAAATCACGGGGAGAACGAGAGAGAATCGCGAAACCGACAGAGAATCAATCACACGAGTGCTAGATCACCGAACAAAAAGAGATACATATGATCCACAATCAACAAAGGTAAGGATACAAAGGACAGTTCATCTCCTAACGGAGGTCTTGATGGTCTTCCCTAGAAAGGGGTCTTAAATCCGCTTGAGGGTTCTTCTCCGAAGAGGTCCTGAACTCCGAGGAGAAGTATCCAAGTGGATGGGCAAAGGCTCTCTCACAAATATGAGCTAATCCAGTGCTAACCCTAAAACGTATGGGATGAATGAGTATATATAGTCTAAGGGGCAAAAGGGTACACGGGCCTCGTCCCAAGTGGCTGCGCGCAGGCAGGGCCAGAAGCTCCGGGCCAGGCCGGAAGTTCCGGGCGCCGGAGGTTCCGGGCGGGGTCCGGCCTAAGCCGAAAGTTGGCACAGTGGCGGCAAAGCTGGCTTCCGGGGGCCGGAAGTTCCGGGCCGGGCCGGAGGTTCCGGGGCCGGAAGTTCCGGGCCAGGTTCCAGGCTAAGCAGAAAGTTGGCATGCCTGGGGTGGTCGATGTCGAAGGAGGCCGGAAGTTCCGAGGGCCGGAAGTTCCGGGCAGGTTCCGGGATGGGCAGGGAGTTGACGCCTGTCGCTTCTCCTTCAGTGTTGTACCTGATCACATACGGAGTTTCTGTCTGAGGTAGCAGCCATGTCTCTTGAGTAGAAAGAGGGATTTCGGAGAGGAGCGAGTTCACCTTATCTTTGATAGCCTTAGAGCGGGCTCGAGTCATGGGTCCACTTGGTGTTGAAGGCGATGTAGATGCGTCCATGGGGATGATGGAAGGATGCTCCGCATCATCTCCCCTCCTTTGGGAAAGATCCGACCTCGGATCAAAATCTTCATCACCATGGAAAGGCGAGAGGTCTTTGACGTTGAAGATGTCGCTCACGGTGTACTTGTCTCGTGGGAGTTCGATCTTGTAGGCATTGTCGTTGTAGCGTCCTAGCACCTTGAAGGGTCCGTCGGCTCGAGGGAGAAGCTTGGACTTGCGTTCATTGGGGAAGCGGTCCTTGCGAAGGTGTAGCCACATGAGATCACCAACGTTGAATACCATGGGATGCTTGTTGATGTTAAGCTTGGTCGCTAGTTGTTGTACTTGGCGCTCGATGGTGAGTCTTTTATCCTCATGCATCTTCTTGATGTAGCTTGCCCATGCACTCGCATCCATGTTGGTGCGCTCTTGTAGAGGAAGAGGTAGAATGTCCAATGGTGACAACAGGTTGAAGCCGTAGACGACCTCGAAGGGGGACTTGCCGGTAGTCAAATGTCTTGCACGGTTGTAGGCGTACTCGGTGATGGGTAGCCACGCCTCCCACTCCTTGATGTTCCTCTTGATCAACACGCGAAGTAGAGTGGATAGTGTCCGGTTCGTCACCTCCGTTTGGCCGTCGGTTTGAGGATGGTATGCGGATGAGAAGAAGAGCTTGATTCCGAGCTTGGCGCATAGCGTCTTCCAAAAGTAACTCAGGAACTTGACGTCACGGTCGGAGACGATCGTATTTGGCAATCCATGAAGTCGCAAGATTTCCCTACAAAAGAGATTTGCAATATGTGAAGCATCGTCTATCTTGTTGCAAGGAATGAAATGTGCCATCTTAGAAAATCTGTCCACAACAACAAAGACGGAATCCTTGCCATTTTGAGTTTTAGGCAAACCCAGTATAAAATCGATGCTAATGTCTTCCCAAGGTTGGTAAGGAATGGGAAGGGGCATGTAAAGACCATGGGATTGAGCTTTAGACTTAGCTTTGCGACATGTGGAGCAACGGTTGGTGAAGCGTGAGACATCACGAAACATCTTGGGCCAAAAGTAGTTCTTGGAGAGCGTGGCGGAAGTCTTGTCGCGTCCAAAGTGTCCCATAAGTCCGCCTCCATGAGCCTCTTGCAAAAGGAGCAAACGAAGAGAAGACTCGGGAATGCAAAGTTTGTTAGCTCTCATAAGATAATCATCCTTTATGTAGTATCGTTCCCAAGACGTGTGTGTCAAACACTTAGTGTAAGGACTAGCAAAAGAAGGATCATGCTCATACAAGTCTTTTATATGCTCAAACCCAATAACATTCAACTCAAGTTTAGTCACAAGTGTGCATATGCGTGAAAGTGCATCTGCAACTACATTTTCCTTACCCTTAATGTACTTGATCACATAGGGGAAAGACTTAATAAATTCACTCCATTTTGCATGACGCTTGTTCAACTTAGTTTGACCTTTTAGGTACTTAAGCGTTTCATGATCGGTATGGATGACAAACTCATGAGGTCTAAGATAATGTTCCCAAACATGTAGCACACGTAGTAAAGCATACAATTCTTTGTCATATGTGGGATAGTTAAGTTGAGCACCGGAGAGTTTTTCACTAAAATAAGCAATGGCTCGTTTTTCTTGCATCAAAACTCCGCCAATTCCGGTACCACTTGCATCACAATGAACCTCAAAAGTTTTGTCAAAGTTAGGTAAAGCAAGAATCGGAGCATGAGTAAGTAAAGACTTGAGCTCATCAAAAGCGGTGGATTGCAAAGATCCCCAAACAAAAGGAGCATTCTTCTTACTCAAAGCATGTAAAGGAGCAGCAATTGTGCTAAAGTTATTCACAAAGCGGCGATAAAATCCTGCAAGACCAAGAAAACTTCTCACTTGTTGCAAATTGGTGGGTTGGGGCCAAGTTTTAATCGCTTGAATCTTAGTTTCATCAACATGGACACCCTTGGAAGAGACAACAAAACCCAAGAAAATCACGTTGTCAACGCCAAAAGTGCATTTTTTCAAGTTTGCATAAAGACGTTCCTTGCGAAGAGTTTGCAACACAGATTTAACATGATTAATATGCTCTTTCATGGTTTTGCTAAACACAAGGATATTATCAAAGTAAACCACAACGAAGACTCCAATGTAAGGTCTAAGCACATGATGCATAAGACGCACGAAAGTTCCGGGTGCTTCCGACAAACCCATAGGCATCACTAACCACTCATATAAGCCAAATTTGGTTTTGAAAGAGGTTTTCCATTCATCACCTTCTTGAATGCGAATTTGATAATAGCCACTTTTAAGGTCAATTTTGGAGAAAAAGTTGGCTCCACTAAGTTCATCAAGCATATCATCTAAACGAGGAATGGGGTGCCTATAATGTACGGTGATGGCGTTTATGGGTCTACAATCGGAACACAAGTTAAAATTGCCATCGGGTTTAGGTACAAGTATAACGGGAACGGCACATGGGCTTAGGCTTTCAAGTACCTGACCGTTGTTGATGAGTTGTTGTACTTGTCATTGAATCTCCTTGGTTTCTTCGGGATTGACATGGTATGGGGCTTTGTTTGGAAGGGGGGCTCCGGGGATGAGGTCGATTCGATGCTCAATGCCTCGTAGTGGAGGTAGACCCGGAGGTAGCTCATCGGGGAAGACATCTTTGAATTCCTGCAAAAGAGACTGAAACACTAAAGGTAACTCGTGAAATGTGTTAGTTGTTGGCTCTCCATCTTTGCACACGAGGACGAAGTGCATCACACTCGATGGGTTCTCACACACTTCTCTTATCTCACTTTTGGTGGCAAATAGGATGAGGTTTTTCTCTCTAGGCGAAGAGGCGCTCATATTTGGCTTGTGGCTCTCACTCACTTTTGGGTGGGTCACTTTCTCACTCTTCTCTCCATAGTGGGTGGCTTGCTTGTCGGCTATCACTTGACTAGGAGACATAGGTCGTAGCACATACTCCTTTCCTTTCATCTTGAAGCTATAGTGATTGGTACGCCCATTGTGGAAGACACCACGGTCGAATTGCCATGGTCGACCAAGAAGGAAGTGGCAAACGGTCATTGGAACCACATCACACTCCAAAGTGTCTTCATAAGCACCTATTTTGAAAGAGACTTGGACCGTATGCTCGACTCGTATAGTGCCGGAGTCACTTAGCCATTGAACCTTGTAGGGGTGTGGGTGCTTCTTCTTGATCAATTGAAGTTTGGAGCATAGTTCTTCACTTGCCAAGTTGTGGCAACTACCTCCATCAATGATGACCTTGACGGACCTTCCATTGATGCCGGCCTTTGTGTGGAAGATGTGGCATCTTTGGTCTTCTTCTTGTTGATGTTCAAGTGTCGAGACTTTGGAGACAACGAGAGCGGGGCTCGAATCCTCATCACAAAAGACTTGATTATTTTCATCCTCATTCACGCGCCGGTGCATGGCCACTTGCTCAATAGCTTCCATTTCATCTTCACTCATTGAGTCGTAGGTGCCATCGTCGTTGAGGATCATGGTGCGCTTGTTGGTGCATTGGAAGGCTTTGTGGCCTCGGCCACCACAAGTGAAACACTTGAATGAACTTGTCTTGATGGTCTCATCGGTTGGAGTAGATGATGAAGCACGCGGCTTGAAGTTGCTTGTCGTAGGAGGAAGGCGACTTGAACTTGCTGAAGTTTTCTTGTAACTTGACTTTTCGTCGTTGCTTTGAGCGGGTTTGGTTGATGTAGATGTTGAAGGAGTCGTTGAAGCTTGGATGTTGGAGAAACCGTAGGTCTTGGATGAGTACTTGGCGTACTTGAAGTCATCTTGCACTTGACGTTCCGCCTTGGTTGCTTGATGTATGAGCTCAATGAGGTTGGCATAGGGTTGGAAGTCGGCGATCTTCTTGATGGGATGATTGAGTCCATTCAAGAATCGTGCCATTGTTTGCTCATCATCTTCCTTGACATTGGCTCGAATCATGTCTATCTCCATTTCCTTGTAGTATTCTTCAACACTCTTTGTGCCTTGCTTGAGGAGTTGTAGCTTCTTGAAGAGATCGCGGTTGTAGTAGGTTGGTACAAAGCGTGCGCATGACATCCTTCATTTGAGCCCAAGTGGTGATTGGAGGTTCACCTCTTGCTTCGCGGCGTTCAAGGACTTGTTCTCACCATATGAGCACATAGTCTTGGAACTCAAGTGATGCCATAGCGATCTTCTTCTCTTCCTCATAATTGTGCAAACGAAAGATTTTGTCGACCTTCATTGCCCATGAGAGGTACTCTTCCGGATCATTGCTTCCATTAAACTTGGGCATTGTGAACTTGAGCTTGCCATAGCGTTGCTCTTCATTGTGTTGTTGGCGATGGTGATGATGACGTCCTTGACGTGGAGGATAGTCATCCTCATGTTGCTCTTGGTGCGGAGGAAGTCCATGATCAACTTGCTCTTGTTGAACTTGAGGTTGAAGAGGAGCTTAACGAGCTTGTGGAGGGGTTTGTGGAGCTTGACGATGCACACGCGGTTGGTAGTTCCTCTCTTGGATTTCTTCTCGAAGAGCTTCCTCTTGATTGCACCGTTCGCGATTGCGGTTGGCGATGGCTCGACTTGATTCTTGAAGGGCATGTTGCGCCTCAAGAGCATGCGCTTCTCGTTGTTGTTGTTGAAGACGTTGAGCCTCGGCGTCTTGTTCTTCTTGGTGTAGACGCGCTCGTTCTTCTTCTTGGCGCCGTAGTCATTGCCGTTCTTGAGCTTGAGCAAAAGCCACTTGGTTTGATTGAGGATGAGGGACTTGCTCATCAACTTGCTCTTGTGAATGCTTGTCTTGTAGTGGGTTCCGAGGTGCATGACGGCCTTGATGCGCGGCTCGTCGAAGAATGGTCGAAGACGGTGTACTTGAGCCGGAGAAGGTGTCATCGGAGTGTCGACTCGAGCGGCTCCGTCTTGAGGAGGAAGAAGTGGAATGATGCCGGTTCCTCATCAAGGCGCGGATCTCGTCCATTGTTGCATCATTTTCTTGCTTGTGAGAGTCGAACTTGTCGTCAAAGTAGTCTCTTGTGCGTTGCTCGGATAGTCACAAGTCGGTGGCGAGGTTGTCGATGCGGTCGCTCATAGCTTGTTGCTCTTGGTGTAACGCCCTTTGAGCACCAAAGAGGTGGCTCTTTGTGACGAATGAGGACATGTCGTCACCATTCTCGATGAGAGGTGGATTGGTAGAAGAACTTGGCTTATCCATCATACCAAGCAAAATGTAAGTCATAGAAGGAAAAGAACGTGTACCAAATGTACCTTGACCGATGTTGAAGATGAATCAAATTCACTCAAATGTGGACAATGAAATAGCACTGTTGGTACCAATTCTTGTCGGTTCTCACACCTACACAAGTAAAAGCTTTTGGTGGAGCTTGGTTAGGATGGTGGCACAAAATTTGATGCAATAGTAAGTGAGCTTCAATAATGTTGGAGAAGGTTCACAAATTTGCAAATGCAACAAGTAGACCAAGCAAGTATGGGTACACGGAAACACACACGCAAATAGATAAGTGGGATTGTGCAATCCAAAAGTGAGCCGAATTGTGGAAACCACGAAAATGCTCTTGTTGCACAATACTAGAGAGACGCTAGCATGATTGCACAATAGGCGGATACGCAAACTTGTGCACAACCTACTAGGCAAAATGCAACTATCTCTATCCCAAGTATGCTATATGTATGGTATTTCGGTGCAATGATCCAAGATGATCCAATATGACAATCTTAATGTAGTATGATGCTATGGTTCTTGTTCATAAGCTCTTTGCTTATCTTTCCTCTTTTGCTTAAAAGCTTGGGTGGCTCTTTCACTCTTTGAGCTTTTTTCTTATGCAAAACTTTACGAAGCAAGATAGCAATTGTGTTTGCTATGACAACTTTGTGACACACAAATGGATCCCAAGATATGCACCACTATGGTATGGTATGTATGCTTATGGAGTATGATCCCTAATGTGCACAAGTCACGTTGCCTGCAATACTCAATGGCTAGTCTCGATGGGTAAGCTACGCGAAATGAGGCAATGTGGGTTATCAATGCAATTGCAAGGTATGACAAAGATGTCGTCGATGTTACCGTCCTTGCTTCGGTTGAGGGTTGAAACGGATGCGAAAGTCGATGGGGACTCAGTGCACGGTCTTCAGTACGTTGGCGAAGATGCCGCTGCACCGTGATCGAAGTTTCCGAAGTAGCGAAAGTGTCGAAGAAGTGCAACCTTTCTGTCTAGGCCGGAAGTTCCGGGGGCCGGAAGGTCCGGGATGGCCGGAAGGTCCGGGGGCCGGAAGGTTCGGGATGACCAGAAGTTCCGGGTGCCAGAAGTTCCGGGCAAGGCCAGAAGTTCCGGGGGTCGGGAATCTGCCAAGAACAGGGACTTCGAGATCGCGGATTTGGGCGGAAAAACTTGGGGAAAAACCCAAATCCGAGGGGAGAAAGAAGAAATTAGAAGGAAGGAAGGGCAGGGAAGCTAGATCCACTCGAAACAAAGCAAATCCATGGATCAAATCCAACAAAATCTCAACTCACCAACAAATCACAAAATAATTTGGGGCTATTTTTGATGGGGAATTTTCGGAATTAGGACGAAAACAACAAAATCAAGCTAGAAAAAGAGGGGTAGGGGCTCCAAAAACGTGATCAACGTGGCTCATGATACCATATGATGTAGGGCAAAACCCTAGGTGGTTGATCTTTCACGTTTGGAGGGATCCCACGGGAGAACACGAAGAGCACGCGGAATCACAAAGGAGAAATCACGGGGAGAACGAGAGAGAATCGCGAAACCGACAGAGAATCAATCACACGAGTGCTAGATCACCGAACAAAAAGAGATACATATGATCCACAATCAACAAAGGTAAGGATACAAAGGACAGTTCATCTCCTAACGGAGGTCTTGATGGTCTTCCCTAGAAAGGGGTCTTAAATCCGCTTGAGGGTTCTTCTCCGAAGAGGTCCTGAACTCCGAGGAGAAGTATCCAAGTGGATGGGCAAAGGCTCTCTCACAAATATGAGCTAATCCAGTGCTAACCCTAAAACGTATGGGATGAATGAGTATATATAGTCTAAGGGGCAAAAGGGTACACGGGCCTCGTCCCAAGTGGCTGCGCGCAGGCAGGGCCAGAAGCTCCGGGCCAGGCCGGAAGTTCCGGGCGCCGGAGGTTCCGGGCGGGGTCCGGCCTAAGCCGAAAGTTGGCACAGTGGCGGCAAAGCTGGCTTCCGGGGGCCGGAAGTTCCGGGCCGGGCCGGAGGTTCCGGGGGCCGGAAGTTCCGGGCCAGGTTCCGGGCTAAGCAGAAAGTTGGCACGCCTGGGGTGGTCGATGTCGAAGGAGGCCGGAAGTTCCGGAGGCCAAAAGTTCCGGGCAGGTTCCGGGCTGGGCAGGGAGTTGACGCATGTCGCTTGTCCTTCAGCGTTGTACCTGATCACACACAGAGTTTCCGTCTGAGGTAGCAGCCATGTCTCTTGAGTAGAAAGAGGGATTTTGGAGAGGAGCGAGTTCACCTTATCTTCGATAGCCTTAGAGCGGGCTCGAGTCATGGGTCCACTTGGTGTTGAAGGCAATGTAGATGCGTCCATGGGGATGATGGAAGGATGCTCCGCATCAGAACACTGAGATGATGGTTTCGTCCGAGGCCTTCGGGACCTTGAGCCAGCTTGGGTCAAGTGCTAAATGTACTTGCGGAGAGTCTTGTTGGGGCGCTACTTCATGTGTCACAGGTCGTTGACGGTGAGAGCATGGTCATGGGTGCCTTGGAAGTTGGCGATGAACCGCTCGCGGAGCTCATCCCACGAAGAGATCGACCCCTCTGGGAGGTGCATGAGCCAGGAGCCCACGCCATCCTTGAGGGTCATGGGGAACCAATTTGCCATAACCTTTTCGTCCCCGTTCGCCGCCTCGATGCTCAAAGCATTGAGCTCGAGGAACTCCGTTGGGTTGGGGATGCCGTCGTAGCACGGGGGCAGCTCCAACTTGAACTTGACTGGCCAGACCACTTGGCACAGCTCTCGGGTGAAAGCGCGGCTGCCCGCGACGCTCACGGGCATGGCGCGCGCTGATAACCCACAAGTGTAGGGGATCATTTGTAGCCTTCTTCGATAAATAAGAGTGGCAAACCCAACGAGGAGCTAAAGGCAGAACAAATATTCCCTCAAGTTCTATCACCACCGATACAACTCTACTCACACTTGACGTTTGCTTTACCTAAAGCAAGTATGAATCTATTTTGCAAGAATAAAACTACGAGTACTTTGTGAGAATAAAACTACAAATAAATTGCAAGGTGATAAAAGTGGATAGCTTTTGTCAACAAGGAAGTCATTTGTCCCTAGGCAATCGATACCAAGTACTGGTAATCATTCTTGCAATTTGATATGAGGGAGAGGCATGAGCTAACATACTTTCTCTACTTGGATCATATGCACTTATGACTGGAACTTGAGCAAGCATCTGCAACTACTAAAGATCATTAAGGTCATGAAACCCAACCATAGCATTAAGTATCAAGTCCTCTTTACTCCAATACGCCATAACCCACTTATCCGATGTCACCCCCGCAACACTGAGAATAAGCAAACCATGAAAATATTGCAACACCCAACGGTGGGGGCCCCTCACGTTTGCACGAGACGGAGGGCACCGTAGGACAGCACCATAAATAAAATATACAATCATACCAACCAAGATCACGATTAACCCATAGGACAAAACGGATCTACTCAAACATCATAGGATAAACATAGATCTTTGGGAAATAATATATGGAGTTGAGCACCATGTTTTAAGTAGAGATTACAGCGGAGAGAAGGGGTGTTACACCATTGCATAGAGGGGGAGAGAGTTGGTGTTGACGGTAGCAAGATTGTTGATGAAGATCGCCGTCACAATCCTAGCCCCTATGGCACTCCGGCGCCACCAGGAGAGAGAGGGGGAGAGAGACCCCCTCCTTCTTCTTCGTTGGCCTCCCCCTTAGATGGGAGGAGGGTTCCCCCTCTGGTCCATGGTCTCCATGGCGGCAGAGGGGTAGGAGCCCCTCCGAGATTGGATCTCCCTCTTTGTTCTCTTCTGTTTCGCGCTCCCAAATCTGGCCCTTTGCGGTTTCTTATATTCCCGGAGATCCATAACTCCGATTGTGCTGATCTTTTTACACAATTTTTTCCGGACATAAGCTTTCTTGTGCTCGAAGTATAGCTCCAACCGACTTTCGAGGAGGGCACGATACACCAGGGTGCGCCTGGGCTTGGTGGCGCGCCTTCGTGGGTTGTGGTGGCCTCGGGCCTCCGTTTACGTTGATTCCCCCTCCTAAAATTCACAAATATTCCAAAATAATTCTCCATAGAGTTTCATCACGTTTGGACTTCGTTTGATATGGATATTCTGTGATGCAAAAACATGCAAGAAACAGGAACTGGCACTAGGCACTGGATAAGTAAGTTAGTCCAAATAAATCATATAAAACGTTGCCAAAAGTACGTAAAAGTTGAATAATATTGGCATGAAACAATCAAAAATTATATATACGACGAAGACGTATCAGCATCCCTAAGCTTAATTGCTGCTCGTCCTCGAGTAGGTATATGATAAAAAAAGATAATTTTTTATGTGGAATCCTACCTGGCATAAACTTGATCATATATCTAGTCATGGCATGAATATTAAGACATAAGTGATTCAAAGCAATAGTCTATAATTTGACATAAATACATCAATACTCAAGCATCCCAACAAACAATCATGTCTGTCAAAATATCAATGCTAAACAAAGCTATCCCTACAAAATCATATAATCTTGTCATGCTCTGCCTTCCTAACACAAAGTATAAATCATGTACTATCCCGGTGTCGGCCAAGAAATTGGTTCATACTTTTTAACGCGCTTCAACTTTTTCAACACTCACGCAATACATGAGAGCAAGCCATTAATATAGCACTACGGGCGGAATAGAGTATGATGATAGGGGTAAATATAGAGAAGACAAAAAAGTAAGAAAGTCTCACATCGACACGGCTAACCAACGGGCTATGGAGATGCCCATCAATTGATATCAATGCGAGGAGTAGGGATTGCCATGCAATGAGTGCACTAAGAGCTATAAGTGTATGAAAGCTCCATATGAAAACTAAGTGGGTGTGCATCTAATCCTATAATGAAAAATTAACACTATTAAATTAAAGTGACAAGATAGGAGACTCTCTATATGAAAAACATGGTGCTACTTTGAAGCACAAGTGTGGTAAAGGATACTAAAATGCCCCTTCTCTCTTTGTTTATTTTTTTCGTTTTCTTTTTTTTTCTTCCCCTTTTTTCTTCTTTTTTTCTCTTTTTTTCTTTTTTTTCTTTCTCTCATTGTCCGGAGTCTCATCCCTACTTGTGGGGGAATCATAGTCTCCATCATCCTTTCCTCACTAGGGCACTGCTCTAAAATGATGATCATCACACTTCTATTTAATTATAACTCAAAAGGAATAAAAATTACAACTCGATACCTATAACAAAATATGACTCGATATGAATGCCTCTGGCAGTGTACCAGGATGCGCAATGATCTAGCATAACATGTATGAAAAATGATGAATGGTGGATGAGCCACAACTACTATGTCAGCTATATGATCATGCAAAACAATATGACAATGAATGCTCAAGTCATCAAAACAGAAGTGGTGGAAGTTGCATGGCAATATATCTCGGAATGGCTATGTAAAGGCCGTAATAGGTAGGTATGGTGGCTGTTTTGAGGAAGATATAATTAGGTTTATGTTTGATAGAGCATATCATATCACGGGGTTTGGATGCACCGGCGAAGTTTGCACCGACTCTCGAGGTGAGAGAGGGGAATGCACGGTACCGTAGGAGCTAGCAAATTGCGGAAAGGTAAGAGTGCGTAGAATCCATGGACTCACATTAGTCATAGAGAACTCATATACTTATTCCAAAAGTTTATGAGCCCTCGAAGCAAAGTAATACTACGCATGCTCCTAGGGGGGAGGTTGGTAGGAGTTAACCACCGCGCGCCCCCGACCTTCACACAAAGATAAACAATCAAGGATAAATTGTGCTCCAACTGCCCGGCATAATGAGAGACTATACATGCATGCATCGGGAATCACAAACCTTAACACCGTTATTCTTACTAAGCATAACTGTTTACTAGTACCTCCCACATATTATCATCTCTATATCGCAAAACTATTGCAGGAATCAAACATATCATATTCAGTGATCCACAAGTTTTATTTAGGATTTATGACTAACCATGCAATTGACCAATTCCACTTGTCTCTCTAAATAGATACTCCCTCCTTCCCAAAATCTAGGGCGTATTAGTTGTTAGCATGAAAATTAGCGCAGAGTCAGTTACGTGAGCAAATCGCAGGAGGGAGCCATCCACGATTGGAGATAAAAAAGTAAGGCATGCATGATTTGGGTGCTAACCCCACAAGAGGATTGGCTGCATCTTTTTATTTCCAAAAAAGTAGCGACCCTTGCCTAGGCTTTAACTGTGCGTCCTACATTATGGGATTGCATGTAAATCCTAATACGCCTAAGATTTTGGGAAGGAGGGAGTATAAGTGAAGCATGAGAGTTCAATTCTTTCTACAAAAGATCATGCTCTAACAAATATAAGTGAAGCAAAAGAGCATTCTACGACCATCGGTTTCTATGTGAAGAGAAACAGGCAATCCAAACTTCAACTGATATAAGTGAAGCACATGAAGCATTCTATAAAGCCATACTCAAAAGATATAAGTGAAGTGCAATGATCATTCTATAAATCAACCATCGACTATCTCATACCAGCATGGTGCATAAAATAAAAATGAAAAATAAACACAAAAGACGCTCCAAGATTCACACATATCACATGAACGAAACGAAGATGAAAACATACCGATACTTGTTGAAGAAAGATGGGATGCCTTATGGGGAATCCCCATGCTTAGACGCTTGAGTCTCCTTGAATAATTACTTTGGGTGCCTTGGGCATCCCCAAGCTTGAGCTCTTGCCTCTCCTCCTTCTCCTCATATCGAGACCTCCTCGATCTTTGATCACTTCATCCACACAAAACTCAACAGAAAGCTCGGTAAGATTAGTTAGTATAATAAAGCAGATCACTAATCTAAGTACTGTTGCAAACTGATTCATATTTTAATTTTGCGTTGTAGCTACTGTAATATAACTTTTCCATGGCTCATACCACCGATAAAAATCGATAGTTTCATCAAAACAATGCATCAGAAACAGAACATGTCTTAAACAGGACAGTTTGTAGTAATCTGAACATCTACCCTGGGGCAATTATTAAAAAATAAACAATTTGTATGGAAAGACTGTGCAAAAAGTTTTAGAAATGTTTGACGTTGCAGTAAAAAATGTAAAATCGCACGCTACAGCCAAAGTTTATGTTTCTACACCGCATATACCAACAAGCAATCTACCCATCCTAAAGGCAAATCTTGGCACATTATTTTTATAATACAATGGAATTGTACAAGGGGATAATTATTTTTGTGAGAATCTTCATCAAAAATTCTACATTGTTTCCATGTGCATGAACACAAGTGTTCAAGGTCGGCCCTCACTTCTGCAATGCATCACCTTTCAATCAATTCTCTTTTGTGAAAAGTTTTAAGTTCCCCTATATTTTTTTTGTTTTTAAACTTTATGAAAGCACTCAACAGAAATAAATGACTCTCTAAAACTTCCAGGGTTGTATCCCTGGCAGCGCTTTCTTTAATGGCATTAAGCTAGGCATAAAGTGCTCAAGTAATGGATCCACCCGGATCCCAAGGTATATCAAAGCCAATTTGAATTAACAATGATTTGGCATTTAGTAGTGAGCACAAAGCAACATATATCAAGTAATGGCGAAGTCTAGCTCTCTTCCTATTCATCGGCATGTATATAAGAACAATTCATGCACATCAAGTAAAGGCCAAAACATAGCATAAGTAGTTTCTTGCAATTTTATCGTGTTGGAAACATAGAGAGGTGGATATGTAGTTCCTCTCTCATAATAATTGCAAGTAGGAGCAGCAAGCACATGCACATTATATTCATCAAAATTATCGCGTGCAATGGTAAAAGGCAACCCATCAATATAATCCTTAATAAGAGCAAACTTCTCTGATGTAGTGTAGTTTGGAGAATTCAAAAAGATAGTAGGACTATCATGTGTGGGTGAAATAGCAACAATTCATGTTTAACATAAGGCACAATAGCAAGTTCATCTCCAATAGCATAATTCATATTGGCATCTTGGCCACAAGCATAACAAGCATCATCAAAAAGGGATATTTCAAATGAACCAACGGGATCATGGCAATTATTATAGCATTAATCCTTCGGTAAGAATGAAGGGACATTAAACAATGTATGAGTTGAAGAGTTACTATCATTAGAAGGTAGGCACGGGTAGCTAATCCGCTCTTCCTCCTTTTGTTCTTTGCTCTCCTCATCATCGTTTTCATCCAATGAGCTCACAATTTCAACAATTCCTTCTTCCATAGACTCCTGCAAAACATTAGTCTCTTCTTGGATAGCGGAGACTCTCTCAATAAACGCATCAATATCGGAATTGTATTTGTAATTATCATAGCGATATTTAAGGATAGAAAAAATTTCAGGTGTATAAACATCATCATCAAAAGCTTCATACTTTAAAAACAAAGATTCAATTTCATAAGCACCCTTAAAAGCAACAAATTCTTCTATTCGCTCCACATCATAATAATCATATATACCATTAGCTTAAGAAGCCAAGGTCTCATTATCATTAAATTTGCATGAAAAGGAAAGGTGTGGAGCATTCATCCTAGAGCAACAAGTAAAATCATATCTCAAGCATAAGTCCCGAGCATACCAATGCAACATATAAATTTGATCCCATAAAAGTTTCCCTTTTTGTGTCAAGCAATAATCCCTAAAATATTCACGTTCATCCAACGTTACTCCCATTATATAGTTGAATGGGGTTTTCTCGGGATTATCAAAGTAGTGCATAATATTTTTCACATAACGAGCATCGAGGGTTTTAGGAGGTTCCCCATCTCCATGAGTAGCAAGTACCACTATGGTGTTTCATGTTCCGTATCCATAACTAAAGATAGAGAACAACTTAAAACAAGAAATAAAACTTAGTGATAAAGCAAACAAGCACACAAGAGAATATTCATTGATGCTATTGCTCCCCGTCAACGGCGCCAGAAAAAGGTCTTGATAACTCACAAGTATTGGGGATCGTTTGTAGCCTTCTTCGAAAAATAAGAGTGTCGAACCCAACGAGGAGGTAAAGACAGAAGAAATATTCCCTCAAGTTCTATCGACCACTGATACAACTCTACGCACACTTGACGTTTGCTTTACCTAAAACAAGTATGAAACTATTTTGCAAGAAAAAACTACAAGTACTTTGTGAGAATAAAACTACAAATAAATTGCAAGGTAATAAAAGTGGATAGCTTTTGTCAACAAGAAAGTCATTTGTCCCTAGGCAATCGATAACAAGTACCGGTAATCATTCTTGCAATTTTATATGTGGGAGAGGCATGAGCTAACATACTTTCTTTACTTGGATCGTATGCACTTATGATTGGAACTCTAGCAAGAATCCTCAACTAGTAAAGATCATTAAGGTCGTGAAACCCAACAATAGCATTAAGTATGAAGTCCTCTTTACTCTCATACGCCATGACCCACGTATCTACGTTTAGGCTGCTGTCACCCCTGCAACACTGACAATAAACAAACCATGAACATATTGAACCACCCTTCAGTGGGGGCCCCTCATGTTTGCGTAAGACAAAGGGCACCGTAGGACAGAAACAAAAATTAAATATACAATCATAACAACCAAGATCACGATTAACCCATAGGACAAAACGGATCTACTCAAACATCATAGGATAACCATAGATCATTGGGAAATAATATATGGAGTTGAGCACCATGTTTAAGTAGAGATTACAGCGGAGAGAAGGGGTGTTACACCGCTTCATAGAGGGGCAGAGAGTTGGTTTTGACGGTACAAAGATTGTTGATGAAGATCATCGTCACGATCCTAGCCCTGGCGGCACTCCGGCGCCATCGGGAGAGAGGGGGAGAGAGCACCCCTCCTTCTTCTTCTTCCTTCGCCTCCCCCCTAGATGGTAGGAGGGTTCCCCCTCTGGTCCATGGTCTCCATGGCAGTGGAGGGGCAGGAGCTCCTCCGAGATTGGATCTCCCTCTCTGTTCTCTTCTGTTTCGCGCTCCCAGATCTAGCCCTTCACAGTTTCTTAAATTCTCGGAGATCCATAACTCCAATTGCACTGATCTTTTTACATGATTTTTTTTTCGGATATAAGCTTTCTTGCGCCGGAAGTATAGCTCCAACCAATGTTCGAGGAGGGCAAGATACACCGGGGCGCGCCTGGGCCTGGTGGCGCGCTCTGGTTGGTTGTGGTGGCCTCGGGCCTCCATTTACGTTGATTCCACCTCCTAAAAGTCACAAATATTCCAAAATAATTCTCCGTAGGATTTCATCATGTTTGGATTTTGTTTGATATGGATATTCTGCGATACAAAAACATGCAACAAACAGGACTGGTACTTGGCACTGGATAAGTAAGTTAGTCCAAATAAATAATTTAAAAAGTTGCCAAAAGTATATAAAAGTTGAATAATATTGGCATGAAACAATAAAAAATTATAGATATGACAGAGATGTATCGCGCGCAGGAGGAGCGCAGTCTTGATGCCAGTGCACCGCGGCTTCCTAAACGGCTCGGTCGTGGTGTTGCACGGTGGCGCAGGGAGCGCACGTGTGTCATGCAGGGGCTGCTGCACCACCTGGCAGCTGGCCTCGTCTGGGGCTGGTGTCGACGCCCCCTGGGGCGGGTCGTGCGGTCATGCTTCAAGCTGGGGCTCGGCGTCATTTCTGCGCAAGGGAGGAGGTGGAGGCGCAATGTACGCCACATCGCCCGCACGACAAGGCATGGGATAGAGCGAGTGGGATGGTGTCTTGGCCTCGCCCGCAGCATTGACGAGCTCGGTGATGCGGCCAAGCCAGATGTCATAGCCTTCGTTGGCAGGGGACAGAGCGAGTGGGATGGTGTCGGGGCCTCGCCCGCAGCGTTGACGAGCTTCAGTAGCGTAGCAGCTCATTCTCCATGAGTAGCGTAGCTGCGCATTTGTCGGCCCATGGCGAGCATGGGAAGACAAAGTCATGGCTGGAGTAAGGGAAGGCATGGCGGTGTGGCTGCCGCGCTGCACGAATGGTGGCAGGGATGAGTCCTGCTGCTCATGAGTTGTGGGGTCAGTGGCAGCATTGGCCGTGGCAAAAGTGGAGTTGCATGGGGCGGAGCGGCCTGCCGGTGTCGTCTGGGCGACACGAGCAGCCCGGTGCTTGGCACAAACACAGCATGTGTTGGCCATGGGGACGATGGAGCAGAAGTGGAAGGGAGCGAAGGAGCTGCGGTACACCCGTATCCAGCGTGGCAAATTTCGGAATTGGGGCTCCCCGGACCTGAAGAAAGGTTCAGACTCTGGGGTGTGGGTGAAGAACTCCTCTAAGCTACAGCTTGCTACTCATCATCCAACGGCGATGCTTCGTCATGCTCGAGCGAGAAGGGAGAGGAATGGGACACAAAGATTTACCCAGGTTCGAGCCACCTTGTGGTGTAAAACCCTACTCCTGCTTTGGGGTGGATTGCCTCATGAGGAGGATAAAGATGAACTAGTACAACTGTGAGTTACCTCGCAAGGGCTTTGGGGGTGAATGGATAAGATCCCCTCTCTACAGTGGAGACTAGCCTATATTTATGTTGGCCCCAGTCCTCTTCCTCTAAGGCTTTAGGCGGGAAGGGAAACCACATCGGCCAAATTCGAAGGGGGGACAGGAGTACACCCTATCCTGACTAAAGGTGGTCTTTGTCTGAAAAGCTTATGGTCATGACGCGCTGGTGGGCTTGGTGATGACCTCCGTACTACGGAGCTCATGGTCTTGGTCTTGTTGCACTGAAGAGGTAAGCTTTGGGGATTCCTTGGGAACCCGCGTGACCGCTTTGTCACTTTAGCACCAAAGAGAAAAATGTCCCTGCCTACACCCGTTGGCGCCGTCCTGGCTCCGTTCGTCATGGCTCATGTCACTGTGCGCCTCGTGAGGTGGGTGCGAGCCTAGAGATGTCCGCCCCTCGGGAGCACCTCCTCAGTAGGTCGCTCCTTGGGGGGCTTGAAGTAGTTCGCCTCGCGAGGCAAGGGCCCTCGCGAGGGTCTTACTCGTGAGGTCTTGATGCTGGGCCACGTCAGTCCGTTGGTGGGGCCACCCACTGGGCCATAGGCAGACGGGACTGGGTACCCCCAGTCCCAGAGCCCTAACACCTGTGATGATCATGATGGTATTCTAGATGATGATGAGGTGATCCTGTTATGATCATGATGGTAAGTAATATGGATATTTATGGTGGTTATGAGATAACCTCTCAGCAGAGTAAGTTGGTCCATGAGACCTTAACCATCGACCCCTCCCCTGCATGCTAGTACTAGTACCATCATGTTCATATCATGAATTATGTGCATGCCATGCTCTTGTTGTTCTAGTAGTATCATGCTCCTCATGGATGACTAATCTGTAAATTCCATGCGGTTGTTTGTCTTGATTGCTTTTGGTTGTCGTGAGCTTGCGAATACATTTGAAGTACTCACCTGGCATATCATGCAAGTTTGCAGATCATGCCATGATTGCTTGCTTGTCGAGGACCCCGAGTTAGCGAGCTAGCATATGTGTTCCCGCCAGAGTCCCTGCGGAGTGGAGTTCATCACCGTTGTTGTCATTCTTCTACTAGAAGTTACCCGCTGCTACAAGTTGATTCGTTGCTTGCATAGAGCTACCTTCGCAGGCATAGTGTCGCTGTGCCGATATCATCCTTGGGTCTTCAGAACCCTTGTATCCATATCGGTTGTAATAAAAAGTTGATTTTTTCTATGCCAAGTGGTGTCGTATTCCAAAAGACTTGATCTCTGGGCTGGAATATGGGGTGTTCCGGTCTCTCGGAGCCGGGGTGCCACAGGCTTTGGTACCAAAGCAGGTCTGGTTGTAGGACGCCCTAGTCCGTGCGAGCGTTAGAAAACGGTAGTATAGAGTCTAGTCGATCTGCTACATTTGATTGTTGCATTTGTTTGTCGCATAGCATGTATAAAGACTTGTTAGCTTGCCACTAACAGATGATTTTGTGAGTGTAGGTGGCATCTGTTTCGATCCACTACCTACACCCTCTACTTTGCATCCCAACTTTTCGGTGTTTGGCATCATCTCTGTCCCAGCGGAGTGATGCCGAGGTACCAAGTGTGCTAGACACCATATGCAGGATTTGTGCTCAGGTATCGCGCCAGTATCCTTCCGTCAGCCACCCCCTATCGTTTTGGTGATAGACAAGTTTCTATCCTTGATCGTGCCTTCCGACTCGCTGTTTTGGCAACCCTTACTGATGTTTTCTATCGGAAAAGGGCAATGTCAACAAACCCTGATTTCACTACTATCCTACCTTCTCACCCATTCCATGACGAGTACAGTTTTCTTCTGTCTGCTTGATGATGATGTGGTCATGACCTTCGTGTTCCGAAGCCCGTTTAGATCCAACCGATGTTAATCCAGCGCTCGGTGTGGCTCTATTTACACCTATCCTTCCACACATGGATGCACTTTTGTGCACACCGCCACGGCATGGTAAATCATAGAACCGGAGTTCTCACAAGATTTGTGTGCTTAAGTAGGCATGCATATTGTTGTGAGTAGTAGTAAAATATGATGTTGCTTGTATGTAATCTTGATTCTTTGTGTGCTTTTGTTTTAGTCGTTTCTTTTGCTTATTTCTTTGGGCCTTTGGTGTCACCTTACTTTCCCTTATGAAAGTTGCTCATCAACCGACACCGGACTCAAGGAATTAGTGAGGAGACAAATATTTGGAAGCTCGGCTAAACATTATGGAATTCTCAACCGACTACATTGTATTGGGAATAGCTTCTCTGAATGCAAATAATATCCTGGCTTGATTATCAGCATCAAGTTTACATCAGTGGTGCAATCTTCACAATAGTACTGATGAAAAACACCAAAAGACAAGTTGTGTGCAAGACTAACCTTATATTTTCAGTCAAAGGTGTGGATCATATATGAAGTTTTGTCCCGCTTGGGTAAAATTTGAAACATGCTATACCCCAGAAGCTAGCCAGAATGTGATATGAATTCAGTACTCAACAAGAAGGATAGTCGAACACCCTTTTTCATGAAAGTAACCGGCAGCAGAAATATTAAGATGGTATATATATGGCATTCAGTCTTCATATCACAAAGATAAGCTTCTAGTGTAAACAACCCAACCTTCCTCCAAAAGCTACCAGAGAAGCTTACAATGCAAGGCTCCTCATTTTTCCCGAGCGTAATATGTGGGTAGCTTCTAGTGTAAGGTTGCTCAGTCTTCTTCAGTAAGCTACCACAAAAGCTTCTGACATAAGATACTGAATCTTCGCCAGGAAGACACAAGGAGGAAAAGCTTTTAAAGTACGATACCAAGTCGTCTTCAGCAAGCTGCCTGGCAAAAGCTTCGAGCCTAAGCTATCCAGTCTTCCTCAGCACGATACTGTCGATAGCTTCCAACGCAAGCTATCTGATCTTCTTAAGTACGGCATCATAAAACATTTGTCAAAAATGGTACCAGACATTACACAGTGAGTTGGTAACATATGGCAGTGCATCCCAAGAATCATATCCGCAACAATTTTGTTAGAAGCCAGAATCAGTCAAGACACAAGTCTGCCTCAGGAATCAAATGCTCAGCTATACATGCTTCCTTATATATATTAAGAGCATGTTGCCAAGGACATGAAAGTCACTCATACGAGGACGCCAGGATCTACCGAACGAAGGTGAAAATCCACCCATCACGTAAGTGATGCAAAAAGAAGGAAAACCAGTTATACACCTCAGTGTGTGATGCAAGGACCTACAAGCTTTGAAGAAATACAATATGGACAACTATTTTGGTAGTGCTTATCAAGGCCAGCTTCCTCAGACCTGACAAAGTGATATCATTAACCTTTGTCATGATCGTGTATGATTGACAACAACAATGAGCTCCGTGCAAGCACACGTGAACCTGCTATATCTCCTAAGACACGTGAAATGTACAAGGATACAACAAGATTGCTAGAATATTGCACCTGACAGCACCTATGGTCACACGAAGAAATAAGGATATATATGACCAACCTCTTTCCAACAAAAGAACCATACAAAGAGAACAATACGGAAGGAGCAAGACCCACAATACAAGTATGATATTTTTTTGCAAAATCAACATGGGGCAGTTACCAAGGACAGTTTGATTCAGTATTGATCACCATAAACATACGCCCAAGGGGTCTACTCCAATTTTGGAAAGGACCTCATATCAAGGCAACCCGTTTGTCCCACTGTATATGCTAAGAATCTTTAGTATGGTATACTGATGCGGAGCATCCTTCCATCATCCCCATGGACGCATCTACATCTCCTTCAACACCACGTGGACCCATGACTCGAGCCCGCTCTAAGGCTATCAAAGATAAGGTGAACTCGCTCCTCTCCGAAATCCCTCTTTCTACTCAAGAGGCATGGCTGCTACCTCAGACGGAAACTCTGTGTGTGATCAGGTACAACGCTGAAGAAGAAGCGACAGGCGTCAACTCTCTGCCCAGCCCGGAACCTGCCCGGAACTTTCGGCCCCGGAACTTCTGGCCTGCCCGGAACTTCTGGCCTCCTTCGACATCGACCACCCCGGGCGTGCCAACTTTTTGCTTAGCCCGGAACCTTCTCGGAACCTGGCCGGGAACTTCCGGCCCCTGGAACCTCCGGCCCGGCCCGGAACTTCCGGCCCCCGGAAGCCAGCCCTGCCGCCACTGTGCCAACTTTCGGCTTAGGCCGAACCCTGCTCGGAACCTCCGGCACCCGGAACTTCCGACCTGGCCCGGAACTTCCGGCCCTGCCTGCGCGCAGCCACTTGGGCCGAGGCCCGTGTACCCTTTCGCCCCGTTAGACTACATATACTCATTCATCCCGTATGTTTTAGGGTTAGCATTGGATTAGCTCATATTTGTGTGAGAGCCTTTGCTCATCCACTTGGATACTTCTCCTCGGAGCTCAGGACCTCTTCGGAGAAGATCCCCCAAGCGGATTCAAGACCCCTTTCTAGGGAAGACCATCAAGACCTCCGTTAGGAGAAGAACTGTCCTTTATATCCTTACCTGTGTTGATTGTGGATCATATGTATCTCTTTGTGTTTGGTGATCTAGCACTCGTGTGATTGATTCTCTGTCGGTTTCGTGTTTCTCCCTTGTTCTCACCGTGATTTCCCCTTTGTGCTTCCGTGTGTTCTTCGTGATTCTCCCGTAGGATCCCTCCAAACATGAAAGATCATCCACCTAGGGTTTTGCCCTACATCATATGGTATCATGAGCCAGGTTGATCACATTTTCGAGCCCCTATCCTTTGTTTTCTAGCTTGATTTTGTTGTTTTCGTCCTAATTCCGAAAAATTCCCCACCAAAAATAGCCCCAATTTTTTTTTGTGATTTGTTGGTGAGTTGAGATTTTCTTGGATTTGATCCATGGATTTGCTTTGTTTCGAGTGGATCTAGCTTCCCTGCCCTTCCTTCCTTCTAATATTTTCTTTCCCCCCTTGGATTTGGGTTTTTCCCCAAGTTTTTCCGCCCAAATCCGCGATCTTGAAGTCCCTGTTCTTGGCAGATTCCCGACCCCCAGAACTTCCGGCCCCCGGACCTTCCGGCCACCCCGGACCTTCCAGCCCCCAGAACTTCCGTCTTGCCCGGAACTTCCGGCCTAGACAGAAAGGTTGCACTTCTTCGACACTTTCGCTACTTCGGAAACTTCGATCACGGTGCAGCGGCATCTTCGCCAACGTACTAAAGACCGTGCACTGAGTCCCCATCGACTTTCGCATCCATTTCAACCCTCAACCGAAGCAAGGACGGTAACATCAATGACATCTTTGTCATACCTTGCAGTTGCATTGATAACCCACATTGCCTCATTTCGCGTAGCTTACCCATCGAGACTAGCCATTGAGTATTGCAGGCAACGTGACTTGTGCACATTAGGGATCATACTCCATAAGCATACATACCATACCATAGTGGTGCATATCTTGGGATCCATTTGTGTGTCACAAAGTTGTCATAGCAAACACAATTGCTATCTTGGTTCGTAAAGTTTTGCATAAGAAAAGAGCTCAAAGAGTGAAAGAGCCACCCAAACTTTTAAGCAAAAGAGGAAAGATAAGCAAAGAGCTTATGGACAAGAACCATAACATCATACTACATTAAGATTGTCATATTGGATCATCTTGGATCATTGCACCGAAATACCATACATATAGCATACTTGGGATAGAGATAGTTGCATTTTGCCTAGTAGGTTGTGCACAAGTTTGTGTATCCGCCTATTGTGCAATCGTGCTAGCGTCTCTCTAGTATTGTGCAACAAGAGCATTTTCATGGTTTCCACAATTTGGCTCACTTTTGGATTGCATAATCCCACTTATCTATTTGCGTGTGTGTTTCCGTGTACCCATACTTGCTTGGTCTACTTGTTGCATTTGCAAATTTGTGAACCTTTTCCAATATTATTGAAGCTTACTTACTATTGCATCAAATTTTGTGCCACCATCCTAACCAAGCTCCACCAAAAGCTTTTACTTGTGTAGGTGTGAGAACCGACAAGAATTGGTACCAACAGTGCTATTTCATTGTCCGCATTTGAGTGAATTTGATTCATCTTCAACATCGGTCAAGGTACATTTGGTACACGTTCTTTTCCTTCTGTCACTTACATTTTGCTTGGTATGATGGATAGGACAAGTTCTTCTACCAATCCACCTCTCATCGAGAACGGCGACGACATGTCCTCATTCGTCATGAAGAGCCACCTCTTTGGTGCTCAAAGGGCGTTACACCAAGAGCAACAAGCTATGAGCGACTGCATCGACAACCTCGCCACCGACTTGCGACTATCCGAGCAATGCACAAGAGACTACTTCGACGACAAGTTCGACTCTCACAAGCAAGAAAATGATGCAAGAATGGACGAGCTCCGCGCCTTGATGAGGAACCAGCATCATTCCACTTCTTCCTCCTCAAGACGGAGCCGCTCGAGTCGACACTCCGATGACACCTTCTCCGGCTCAAGTACACCATCTTCGACCATTCTTCGACGAGCCGCGCATCAAGACCGTCATGCACCTCGGAACCCACTACAAGACAAGCATTCACAAGAGCAAGTCGATGAGCAAGTCCCTCGTCCTCAATCAAACCAAGTGGCTTTTGCTCAAGCTCAAGAACGGCAACGACTACGACGCCAAGAAGAAGAACGAGCGCGTCTACACCAAGAAGAACAAGACGCTGAGGCTCAACGTCTTCAACAACAACAACGAGAAGCGCAAGCTCTTGAGGCACAACGTGCCCTTCAAGAATCAAGTCGAGCCATCGCCAACCGCAATCGCGAACGGCGCAATCAAGAGGAAGCTCTTCGAGAAGAAACCCAAGAGAGGAACTACCAACCGCATGTGCAACGTCAAGCTCCACAAGCCCCTCCACAAGCTCGTCAAGCTCCTCTTCAACCTCAAGTTCAACAAGAGCAAGTTGATCATGGACTTCCTCCGCGCCAAGAGCAACATGAGGATGACTATACTCCACGTCAAGGACGTCATCATCACCATCGCCAACAACATAATGAAGAGCAACGCTATGGCAAGCTCAAGTTCACAATGCCCAAGTTCAATGGAAGCAATGATCCGGAAGAGTACCTCTCATGGGCATTGAAGGTCGACAAAATCTTTCGTTTGCACAATTATGAGGAAGAGAAGAAGATCGCTATGGCATCACTTGAGTTCCAAGACTATGTGCTCATATGGTGGGAACAAGTCCTTGAACGCCGCGAAGCAAGAGGTGAACCTCCAATCACCACTTGGGCTCAAATGAAGGATGTCATGCGGGAACGCTTTGTACCAACCTACTACAACCGCGATCTCTTCAAGAAGCTACAACTCCTCAAGCAAGGCACAAAGAGTGTTGAAGAATACTACAAGGAAATGGAGATAGCCATGATTCGAGCCAATGTCAAGGAAGATGATGAGCAAACAACGACACGATTCTTGAACGGACTCAATCATCCCATCAGGAAGATCGCCGACTTCCAACCCTATTCCAACCTCATTGAGCTCGTACATCAAGCAACCAAGGCGGAACGTCAAGTGCAAGATGACTTCAAGTACGCCAAGTACTCATCCAAGACCTACGGTTTCTCCAACATCCAAGCTTCAACGACTCCTTCAACATCTACATCAACCAAACCTTCTCAAAGCAACGACGACAAGTCAAGTTACAAGAAAACTTCGGCAAGTTCAAGTCGCCTTCCTCCTACGACAAGCAACTTCAATCCGCATGCTTCATTATCTACTCCAACTGATGAGACCATCAAGACAAGTTCATTCAAGTGTTTCACTTGTGGCGGCCGAGGCCACAAAGCCTTCCAATGCACCAACAAGCGCACCATGATCCTCAACGACGATGGCACCTACGACTCAATGAGTGAAGATGAAATGGAAGCTATTGAGAAAGTGGCCATGCACCGGCACGTGAATGAGGATGAAGATGATCAAGTCTTTTGTGATGAGGATTCGAGCCCCGCTCTCGTTGTCTCCAAAGTCTTGACACTTCAACATCAACAAGAAGAAGACCAAAGATGCCACATCTTCCACACAAAGGCCGGCATCAATGGAAGGTCCGTCAAGGTCATCATCGATGGAGGTAGTTGCCACAACTTGGCAAGTGAAGAACTATGCTCCAAACTTCAATTGGTCAAGAAGATGCACCCACACCCCTACAAGGTTCAATGGCTAAGTGACTCTGGCACTATACGAGTCGAGCATATGGTCCAAGTCTCTTTCAAAATAGGTGCTTATGAAGACACTTTGGAGTGTGATGTGGTTCCAATGACCATTTGCCACCTCCTTCTTGGTCGACCATGGCAATTCGACCGTGGTGTCTTCCACAACGGGCGTACCAATCACTATAGCTTCAAGATGAAAGGAAAGGAGTATGTGCTACGACCTATGTCTCCTAGTCAAGTGATAGCCGACAAGCAAGCCACCCACTATGGAGAGAAGAGTGAGAAAGTGACCCACCCAAAAGTGAGTGAGAGCCACAAGCCAAATATGAGCGCCTCTTCGCCTAGAGAGAAAAACCTCATCCTATTTTCCACCAAAAGTGAGATAAGAGAAGTGTGTGAGAACCCATCGAGTGTGATGCACTTTGTCCTCGTGTGCAAAGATGGAGAACCAACAACTAACACATCTCACGAGTTACCTTTAGTGTTTCAGTCTCTTTTGCAGGAATTCAAAGATGTCTTCCCCGATGAGCTACCTCCGGGTCTACCTCCACTACGAGGCATTGAGCATCGAATCGACCTCATCCCCGGAGCCCCCCTTCCAAACAAAGCCCCATACCGTGTCAATCCCGAAGAAACCAAGGAGATTCAACGACAAGTACAACAACTCATCAACAACGGTCAGGTACGTGAAATCCTAAGCCCATGTGCCGTTCCCGTTATACTTGTACCTAAACCCGATGGCAATTTTAACTTGTGTTCCGATTGTAGACCCATAAACGCCATCACTGTACATTATAGGCACCCCATTCCTCATTTAGATGATATGCTTGATGAACTTAGTGGAGCCAACTTTTTCTCCAAAATTGACCTTAAAAGTGGCTATTATCAAATTCGCATTCAAGAAGGTGATGAATGGAAAACCGCTTTCAAAACCAAATTTGGCTTATATGAGTGGTTAGTGATGCCTATGGGTTTGTCGGAAGCACCCGGAACTTTCGTGCGTCTTATGCATCATGTGCTTAGACCTTACATTGGAGTCTTCGTTGTGGTTTACTTTGATGATATCCTTGTGTTTAGCAAAACCATGAAAGAGCATATTAATCATGTTAAATCTGTGTTGCAAACTCTTCGCAAGGAACGTCTTTATGCAAACTTGAAAAAATGCACTTTTGGCGTTGACAACGTGATTTTCTTGGGTTTTGTTGTCTCTTCCAAGGGTGTCCATGTTGATGAAACTAATATTCAAGCGATTAAAACTTGGCCCCAACCCACCAATTTGCAACAAGTGAGAAGTTTTCTTGGTCTTGCAGGATTTTATCGCCGCTTTGTGAAAAACTTTAGCACAATTGCCGCTCCTTTACATGCTTTGAGTAAGAAGAATGCTCCTTTTGTTTGGGGATCTTTGCAATCCACCGCTTTTGATGAGCTCAAGTCTTTACTTACTCATGCTCCGATTCTTGCTTTACCTAACTTTGACAAAACTTTTGAGGTTCATTGTGATGCAAGTGGTACCGGAATTGGCGGAGTTTTGATGCAAGAAAAACGAGCCATTGCTTATTTTAGTGAAAAACTCTCCGGTGCTCAACTTAACTATCCCACATATGACAAAGAATTGTATGCTTTACTACGTGTGCTACATGTTTGGGAACATTATCTTAGACCTCATGAGTTTGTCATCCATACCGATCATGAAACGCTTAAGTACCTAAAAGGTCAAACTAAGTTGAACAAGTGTCATGCAAAATGGAGTGAATTTATTGAGTCTTTCCCCTATGTGATCAAGTACATTAAGGGTAAGGAAAATGTAGTTGCAGATGCACTTTCACGCATATGCACACTTGTGACTAAACTTGAGTTGAATGTTATTGGGTTTGAGCATATAAAAGACTTGTATGAGCATGATCCTTCTTTTGCTAGTCCTTACACTAAGTGTTTGACACACACGTCTTGGGAACGATACTACATAAAGGATGATTATCTTATGAGAGCTAACAAACTTTGCATTCCCGAGTCTTCTCTTCGTTTGCTCCTTTTGCAAGAGGGTCATGGAGGCGGACTTATGGGACACTTTGGACGCGACAAGACTTTCGCCACGCTCTCCAAGAACTACTTTTGGCCCAAGATGTTTCGTGTTGTCTCACGCTTCACCAACCGTTGCTCCACATGTCGCAAAGCTAAGTCTAAAGCTCAATCCCATGGTCTTTACATGCCCCTTCTCATTCCTTACCTGTGACGCCCCCGATTCAATCGTACACTAATCATGCACGCAAATGTGTACGATCAAGATCAGGGACTCACGGGAAGATATCACAACACAACTCTACAAATAAAATAAGTCATACAAGCATCATAATACAAGCCAGGGGCCTCGAGGGCTCGAATACAAGTGCTCGATCATAGACGAGTCAGCGGAAGCAACAATATCTGAGTACAGACATAAGTTAAACAAGTTGCCATAAGATGGCTAGCACAAACTGGGATACAGATCGAAAGAGGCGCAGGCCTCCTGCCTGGGATCCTCCTAACTACTCCTGGACGTCGTCAGCGGGCTGCATGTAGTAGTAGGCACCTCCGGTGTAGTAGGGGTCATCGTCGACGGTGGCGTCTGGCTCCTGGACTCCAGCATCTGGTTGCGACAACCAGAAGAAAGGAAAGGGGGAAAAAGGGGGGAGAAAGCAACCGTGAGTACTCATCCAAAGTACTCGCAAGCAAGGAACTAAACTACATATGCATGGGTATATGTGTAAGGAGGCCATATCAGTGGACTGAACTGCAGAATGCCAGAATAAGAGGGGGATAACTAGTCCTGTCGAAGACTACGCTTCTGGCAGCCTCCGTCTTGCAGCATGTAGAAGAGAGTAGACTGAAGTCCTCCAAGTAGCATCTCCAAGTAGCATCGCATAGCATAATCCTACCCGGCGATCCCCTCCTCGTATCCCTAAGAGAGAGCGACCACCGGTTGTATCTGGCACTTGGAAGGGTGTGTTTTATTAAGTATCCGGTTCTAGTTGTCATAAGGTCAAGGTACAACTCCAAGTCGTCCTGTTACCGAAGATCACGGCTATTCGAATAGATTAACTTCCCTGCAGGGGTGCACCACATAGCCCAACACGCTTGATCCCATTTGGCCGGACACACTTTCCTGGGTCATGCCCGGCCTCGGAAGATCAACACGTCGCAGCCCCACCTAGGCAAAACAGAGAGGCCAGCACGCCGGTCTAAACCTAAGCGCGCAGGGGTCTGGGCCCATCGCCCTGAGCACACCTGCACGTTGCGAGGGCGGCCGGAAGCAGACCTAGCCTAGTAGGCGTTCCAGTCCAATCCGGCGCGCGCCGCTCCGTCGCTGACGTCTGAAATGCTTCGGCTGATACCACGACGTCGGGATACCCATAACTACTCCCACGTAGATGGTTAGTGCCTATAGGCTCGTAGCCGACTCAGATCAAATACCAAGATCTCGTTAAGCGTGTTAAGTATCCGCGAACACCGAACAGGGCCAGGCCCACCTGTCTCCTAGGTGGTCTCAACCTGCCCTGTCGCTCCGCCACAAAGTAACAGTCGAGGGCCGTCGGGAACCCAGGCCCACCTCTACCGGGATGGAGCCACCTGTCCTTTCAGCCCCCTCGTCAGAATCACTTGCGGGTACTCAATGAGCTGACCCGACTTTAGTCACCATCTGTATAGTATGTATGTATGTATAGTATATACCCGTGATCACCTCCCAAGTGATCACGGCCCGATAGTATAGCAAGGCAGACTGACAAGAATGTAGGGCCAATGATGATAAACTAACACCCTATACTAAGCATTTAGGATTGCAGGTAAGGTATCAACAGATGTAGCGATAATGTCAGGCTATGCATCAGAATAGGATTAATGAAAGCAGTAACATGCTACACTACTCTAATGCAAGCAGTATAGAGGAGAATAGGCGATATCTGGTGATCAAGGGGGGGGCTTGCCTGGTTGCTCTGGCAAGAGAGAGGGGTCGTCAACTCCGTAGTCGAACTAGTCAGCAGCAGCGTCGGTCTCGTAGTCTACCGGAGAGAAGAGGGGGAAGAAATAATGAATACAGAGCAAACAAAGCATCACAAAATATAACAAGGCAATACGCGGTGTTCGGTGTGCCCTAACGCGGTAGTAGGTGATACCGGTGAAGGGGGGAAAACATCCGGGAAAGTATTCCCGGTGTTTCGTGTTTTCGGGCAAAGGAGCCGGAGGGGGAAAGTTGCGGGTTCGATAGGTTAGGGGGGTGTGGCGGACGAACGGACTGCGTATCCGGAATCGTCTCGTCGTTCTGAGCAACTTTCATGTACAAAGTTTTTTCATCCGAGCTACGGTTTATTTTATATGATTTTTCAAAGTTTTAAACAATTTCTAATTTTTTTTGAATTTATTTATTATTTCAGAATTAAAGGTGAAATTGCTAAGTGTACCCACAGCTTGTACACAACAATGTACTAAAGGGGCTGACAGGTGGGGCCCAGTTGACTTCCCAGTCAACAGTCAACTGGGACCGTTGACTGGTCAAAGGGGTCTAGTGGGACCCTCCTGTCAATGACTAAACTAGTCCAGTCAGCAGTTTGACTTGGTCAAACTGGACAGCAGGCCCACCTGTCATTGGCTATACTGTTAATTAACAGTAGTTAATTAGGTTAAGTAGTTAATTAGGTTAATTAAATTAGGATCAATTAAGTTAATTAATTAATTAATTAATTAATTAATTTAATTTTTTTTGGTGCGGGTCCACATGGCAGTGGCCCGAACCGGCCGCAGCTGGGCACCCGTGGCTGCATAGGGCGCCGGCGGCCACTGCGGTCGTGCACGCCATGGGCAGCAGGGGGCGGCCGGGGTAGGGGCGGAGCAGAGCAGCACGGCGGCAGGTGGGGCACGTCAGGGGGCGCGCGAGCATGCGGGAGCAAGCAGCAGCAGCAGAGCGGGGCCGCCAACATGGGGCGCCGTCAAGCGCGGCGGCCAGCCGCAGCAGCGGGGACCGAGGCGGGGCGAGGGGCATGGCCCCGAGCGGCTTGCGCGGGTGCGGGACGGTGAGCAGCGGGCGCGGGGGGGCTCTCCGTGCGGCGCAGCGGGGCGAGGCCACTACGGCGACGGGGCTCGCCCGGCCCTACTGGTCCCTGGCGCCGGCTGGGACGGAGGAGGGCGCATGCCAGGGCAAGGGAAAGGGGCAGAGTCGGGACGGCGGACGGCGCGGTAGCTCACCGCGGGAGCGTGGGGTCTAGGCAACGACGCGCGGGGAGCGGCTTGGGGAGGAGGTCGAGGATGTCGGCGGTTCGACGGGGAGGCAGGCCGGCGAGGGAGTCCGGGCGGCGATGGACGAGGGCGAGGCGATGCGGCATCGCG
>NC_041391.1:400378433-400386168 GCF_002162155.2 Triticum dicoccoides | reverse complement strand
GAGCGAGAGGGGTTGCGGGGGCGCGAGGAAGAGGGTGGAGGTCCGGCGGCGGCGGGCGTCGCCAGGGAGGCGGCGGCGTCCGAGCCCTCCCCTTTCTCGATCCAGATCGGGATCGATGGGGGGGGGTGGAGGAGAGACGTGCGGGAGTGGGGAGTGGGCTAGGTCACGGGGGGGAGAGGGGGGTTAGGTAGTGGGGTGGCTCGGTCCGAGTGGGCCGGCCAGTTGGGCCGAGGCCCAGGTGGGCCAAGGGGGACTTTTATTCTTTTTTTTGTTTTGTTTTGTTTTCTCTTTTGTATTTTCTTTTTATTTATTTTACCTTTTCTGTCTAAGTTTTGTTTCCTATTATTTTAGTTTTATTAGAATATACACGTAGCATTTAATTTAGTATTTCAACTTAGTCCATAGTCACAAAAAGTCTAGTCCGTAAACAAATTAGTTTGACAATTTATTAATTACAAAAGGTATTTAAATAATTGTTTTCACTATTGTTTTAATTATTTTAGGGCCTTTAAACATTTTATCAAAGTTTGGTTTCTCCACCATAATTACCTATGTATTATTTGGTTCACTCCGAACATTTAACTTTTCATATTTGAAAACTTTTATTGTTTGCTCGATTTTGAATTTGAAATTCGAACTAGGTTCCGAACTAACGCGAGTTTATCCACAGTAACCGAGGTGACGTGGCATCATTAGTGGGGATTACTGTAGCTTAATTACCCGGGCGTCACAATTCTCCTCCACTACAAGAAATCTCGTCCCGAGATTTAAGCGGTGGAGTAAGGGGCGAAGGTGTTGGTAGCGAAAAACCTAACGAGTCTTCTCGGTCTTGGTTGCTCTTCTCGAAGTAGTCGATCCATTACATTGATGTCTTCATTTTTCTGCTTCAGGTCATTAAGATGAAGTCGGCATCCTTTCTTCGGAAACTCCATCGTACTAACGAAAGAATAAAGGGGGAGTATTCCGGGAGAACGGGCCTCGGCAAGGTTGACTATTTGGTAGATAACATCGGGGAATGGGGTAGGAAGTAACTCTCGAATTGAACTTAAGAAAATATCGAGAGTAAAGTAAGAAGGTACCATGAGAAGTTTCAAACGGATAGGCCATAGTTCGATGTCTGAAACAACATGCGAAAGGGGTCCAGAGCAATGAGATTGAGTATTGCGTCTGATACCAGAATAGATCAATAGGCAAGTGGCCCGTGAATTATATACAAAGTCAAGCACGAGGAATAACTTTGACATCAGGTTGTACAGGAGAGTCAGGTTTCGATCCTGTGGAACTGTGGGTTATGGGCCCACCATGTGGGTTAAAAGTAGAAAAGGGGGGGGGGACTGACATCTTGTACGATCACGATAGCAAGGCATGTCAGAGAGTAGCATGTCAGTTATGTCGGCAACAATGTCGGTACCCAGGGCGAGGGACGAAGAGAACCATTTTCCTGCTCGTTGAATGAGGCGGACCAGTAGGCAAGGTTCCCGTCCATCGGTGGTTACCGGAATGTCATCAACAAAAGTAACAGGGTCTTACTGACAGAATTGTACAATGAGGTGTTTACATAAGCAGGAGAATATTACTGCTCAGATCATATAGTTCACAAGAAAGGTTAAACCAACCAATGGAAAGGAAAACAAGATTATCAGATTAAACAAAACAATGAAAAGGAAAATGTGTTTTAAACACATATATTAGGGGGTATATCCTTCCCAAGGGCAAGCAACGCATGATATTCATGACGGGATATAGCATAGAAAACCCCTTTAGGAAAGGGAAGAGAAATTTTTATGACATTACCCATTCAACGGTGTTCGGATAATTGAGCAAGAAACATTTAGCATTGGGCTTCGGATGTTCTTGTTGAAAATCAGAGTATCGCAGACATGCTTCGAGATAGCATTGACATGGCCTTCAGGTGAAGATCAGACTTTGGAATCACGAAGGATCCATCTGGAATAACTTGTAGAATCGGTATTACAATTCCCTCATGGATGAATGGATAACCTTGTTAAAAAGGAAACATTAACAATAGGTCCTCCGGCCAGGTGTACTGGGCAAGACATCACCTTACCGGGTCATAAAAGAACATTTTTATTACCCTTGGAAATATATTCCAACCATCATATCTGACTGGGATTCAGATCTGGTCGGTGTTAGGATACCTCAGACTCAGGGTACCTGAGAAGAAAAGGTGTAACACACATTGACTAGATGATAATGTAAGATCCTTGGAAATGAACTATGGAAGCGAGTTCCAAAACAAGAGTTCATCATTTAACCAATGAGAGGACGAGGAGGTGGCTGATGGACTCAGCGTCAATTCCTCGAGATTTCCAAAAGGATGGATTTCCGCAACTATGTGAATAAGGAGATAACATTTCTCAGGTCAGATGACATAAGGAGGTATGCTCGAGGAAAACATACACAATTAAACATTTGTTGAAAGGTGCGCCCAAAATATGGGTTGGGTTGCACGACCAATGTCAGAATGGTGATTCAATAATCAATAGTCTAAGAACGAACGGCCGACCATTAACTTCAAAGCAATAGGGTTGCTAGAGGGGCAGAATCCAAACAACACCGTTCACCTGTTGGTATCCTGGTTATATCCAACACGGGGACCAAGAAAGAATGGTGATGGTGATAAGTATTACCTGTATCAAGAATTCTTAGGAGGTGGTGAAATTCTCACGACATTCTTGACATAAAGGATGGTAATACTCAGAACAATTGCTGGATAGCACGGGTCTCAAGGTATAACACAAAACACGGACAAGTTTGTGTTGAACGGAAGGCAATCGAGTGGTCGATGATAACACAAATCATCGAGGGCAAGGATGGTATTTCTCATCAGGAATTCAATTGATACCCTTGAATAGCTCGAAATGTTGATGATGATCATGACAATTTCTGTCGAGAGGTTTCATGGAGATGTAATTGGTCGGCAATGACATCAAGTCAAACGAATGATGAAATGAAAGGTTATTGGAACCAAGGGTACGACACAAACTCGAAATCAAGTCTGTTGTTTGAGGTGAAACGATAAGACAAGGAAGATCGACGTAATCTTAGCCCATCGTCAAAATTGTGCTTCGGAAAGAAGGACCAGGTAGCACAGTTAAAATTTGGCACGATAATGATATAGCCGAGTAGGCTCGGAATGACGTGATCGAGTTCAGACTCGTAAGTAATGAAGGTTACCAAGAGTTGGTGAATCGTAGTGCGGACTCAATTCAGTTGTCGATGTCCTTGAGGGGTTCTAACAACTGAGAACCCGTTGGAAAAATGGAATCGGCAAGAATATTAGTTGATGAAGAACTCATAAGAAGTTATGTATCCCGTGGTATCCTCGAGATACCAGGGGGTAATACTTGACGACAGATCAAAGTAGAGGTTGGACTGGGGTATTGCTCTGCAGAAGACAAGTGCTTAAACTTGCACGAGAAACGGTACCTAAAAGAGAACATGGTCGAAACCACGATTGCAAAAGGCCAGATCCCAGATATAATATGAACTTATACCAAGGGAGTAATTAATTTAAAAGAAGCTTTAATAATAAGATCTACATCGTGTCCATGGGCATGAATACAAAGTTCAAGGTCGACTCCCACTTCTTCAATGCATAACCTTACATTTACTTCTCACGTTCGATGAAGTTGTAGTGTTGAAATTTTGTCTGGTGAAGCACCAGAGGGGTATGACTCGTGAAAACTTTCGGGTTCACACATTTTAGAGAAGGCATATGTTCAACCCATAGGGGCTTCTTAGAAACATATACCACAAGTTTCAAGAGTAAATAACACAAACTCGATGGCAGAGCATGGGTGGCCAAGCAGAGGATACAACTTAACAAAGGCATTATGTATCAGGGAAGAACTCACAAGGTGATCAAATGTGAAGGTCACTGTCGGATAACAATCCAACAAAGGACTTGATGGTCCACAAAGGATCTGATACGAGTATCGGTACTCAACTAGAGGAAGAAGAATGCAAGGAGATCAGATTATAGAAACAACTGACTAACTCAATTGTCAAATGCAAAGGAATTATGATTTCCAAATCAAGGGATCAAAAGCAATGCTCTGATTAGGGATGGATAAGTTGAATAGCCTTAGGGTACAATCAACGACAATTGGATTGGTCGAGAACCAATTCCAGTTAAAAGAATGGAAGCTCAGCCGGAAAGGTAATTTATAAGGATCAATGATGATTGCGTGTATTCGCAAACATATTGAGTCAACAGACTCAAAATGATAATGACAATGGATGTCATTAAGACTACGAGACTTATGGGATTAACCATAATGCAAGCAAGCAAGAATTTCAAGAGCCAAAGGCTCCAAAGGGTTTTCGGAAGATCGAATATTATTTTGAAGACTTTTGTGAAACACAAGAACAACTGGGGATGAGCGGATACTCGGTAAGCGCGAGTAATTATACGTAAGGGTATTCATGCAGCAAGGAACTGCAGGGCAGTAAGCGCAAAGAATTCTCGGAATATCGAAGAGTATTTCAGGACATCTTGTAATAACAAGAGCAACTGGGGATGACAATATGAACGATAGGTGTAAGTAGTTATCCAGAGGGATTTATCGATGGAAGTGAATTGCAAAAGCGATGGCACATAGTCTCGAGAGCACATCGTAGAGTATCTTCGGAATCTTCTGGTGCAGCAGGCGGTCATCGGTAACAAGTGGCTCTCCGGGAGAAAGTACTTGCGAGAACCTAAAGTTAGTTTTGTTTTTAGCGAAATCATTTAACCCGAATAGAAGAGAGCTCAGAGTCCCAGAGTAAAGGGTCGAGGAGTAAAAGATCCTAGTACCACCCAATGGCGACGTGGGCCCGTAAGGCTCACAACCATGTTAGTAAAAGTTTTGTAGTGACTAGACTCGACTTCGGCCAAGGAGTGTGGAAGGGGGATTCCTACAGGAAGTCGGCTCTGATACCAACTTGTGACGCCCCTGATTCAATCGTACACTAATCATGCACGCAAATGTGTACGATCAAGATCAGGGACTCACGGGAAGATATCACAACACAACTCTACAAATAAAATAAGTCATACAAGCATCATAATACAAGCCAGGGGCCTCGAGGGCTCGAATACAAGTGCTCGATCATAGACGAGTCAGCGGAAGCAACAATATCTGAGTACAGACATAAGTTAAACAAGTTGCCATAAGATGGCTAGCACAAACTGGGATACAGATCGAAAGAGGCGCAGGCCTCCTGCCTGGGATCCTCCTAACTACTCCTGGACGTCGTCAGCGGGCTGCACGTAGTAGTAGGCACCTCCGGTGTAGTAGGGGTCATCGTCGACGGTGGCGTCTGGCTCCTGGACTCCAGCATCTGGTTGCGACAACCAGAAGAAAGGAAAGGGGGAAAAAGGGGGGAGAAAGCAACCGTGAGTACTCATCCAAAGTACTCGCAAGCAAGGAACTAAACTACATATGCATGGGTATATGTGTAAGGAGGCCATATCAGTGGACTGAACTGCAGAATGCCAGAATAAGAGGGGGATAACTAGTCCTGTCGAAGACTACGCTTCTGGCAGCCTCCGTCTTGCAGCATGTAGAAGAGAGTAGACTGAAGTCCTCCAAGTAGCATCTCCAAGTAGCATCGCATAGCATAATCCTACCCGGCGATCCCCTCCTCGTATCCCTGAGAGAGAGCGACCACCGGTTGTATCTGGCACTTGGAAGGGTGTGTTTTATTAAGTATCCGGTTCTAGTTGTCATAAGGTCAAGGTACAACTCCAAGTCGTCCTGTTACCGAAGATCACGGCTATTCGAATAGATTAACTTCCCTGCAGGGGTGCACCACATAGCCCAACACGCTTGATCCCATTTGGCCGGACACACTTTCCTGGGTCATGCCCGGCCTCGGAAGATCAACACGTCGCAGCCCCACCTAGGCAAAACAGAGAGGCCAGCACGCCGGTCTAAACCTAAGTGCGCAGGGGTCTGGGCCCATCGCCCTGAGCACACCTGCACGTTGCGAGGGCGGCCGGAAGCAGACCTAGCCTAGTAGGCGTTCCAGTCCAATCCGGCGCGCGCCGCTCCATCGCTGACGTCTGAAATGCTTCGGCTGATACCACGACGTCGGGATACCCATAACTACTCCCACGTAGATGGTTAGTGCGTATAGGCTCGTAGCCGACTCAGATCAAATACCAAGATCTCGTTAAGCGTGTTAAGTATCCGCGAACGCCGAACAGGGCCAGGCCCACCTGTCTCCTAGGTGGTCTCAACTTGCCCTGTCGCTCCGCCACAAAGTAACAGTCGAGGGCCGTCGGGAACCCAGGCCCACCTCTACCGGGATGGAGCCACCTGTCCTTTCAGCCCCCTCGTCAGAATCACTTGCGGGTACTCAATGAGCTGACCTGACTTTAGTCACCATCTGTATAGTATGTATGTATGTATAGTATATACCCGTGATCACCTCCCAAGTGATCACGGCCCGATAGTATAGCAAGGCAGACTGACAAGAATGTAGGGCCAATGATGATAAACTAACACCCTATACTAAGCATTTAGGATTGCAGGTAAGGTATCAACAGATGTAGCGACAATGTCAGGCTATGCATCAGAATAGGATTAATGAAAGCAGTAACATGCTACACTACTCTAATGCAAGCAGTATAGAGGAGAATAGGCGATATCTGGTGATCAAGGGGGGGGCTTGCCTGGTTGCTCTGGCAAGAGAGAGGGGTCGTCAACTCCGTAGTCGAACTGGTCAGCAGCAGCGTTGGTCTCGTAGTCTACCGGAGAGAAGAGGGGGAAGAAATAATGAATACAGAGCAAACAAAGCATCACAAAATATAACAAGGCAATACGCGGTGTTCGGTGTGCCCTAACGCGGTAGTAGGTGATACCGGTGAAGGGGGGAAAACATCCGGGAAAGTATTCCCGGTGTTTCGTTATTTCGGGCAGAGGAGCCGGAGGGGGAAAGTTGCGGGTTCGATAGGTTAGGCGGGTGTGGCGGACGAACGGACTGCGTATCCGGAATCGTCTCGTCGTTCTGAGCAACTTTCATGTACAAAGTTTTTTCATCCGAGCTACGGTTTATTTTATATGATTTTTCAAAGTTTTAAACAATTTCTAAATTTTTTTTGAATTTATTTATTATTTCAGAATTAAAGGTGAAATTCCTAAGTGTACCCACAGCTTGTACACAACAATGTACTAAAGGGGCTGACAGGTGGGGTCCAGTTGACTTCCCAGTCAACAGTCAACTGGGACCGTTGACTGGTCAAAGGGGTCTAGTGGGACCCTCCTGTCAATGACTAGACTAGTCCAGTCAGCAGTTTGACTTGGTCAAACTGGACAGCAGGCCCACCTGTCATTGGCTATACTGTTAATTAACAGTAGTTAATTAGGTTAAGTAGTTAATTAGGTTAATTAAATTAGGATCAATTAAGTTAATTAATTAATTAATTAATTAATTAATTTAAATTTTTTTGGTGCGGGTCCACGTGGCAGTGGCCCGAACCGGCCGCAGCTGGGCACCCGTGGCTGCATAGGGCGCCGGCGGCCACTGCGGTCGTGCACGCCGTGGGCAGCAGGGGGCGGCCGGGGTAGGGGCGGAGCAGAGCAGCACGGCGGCAGGTGGGGCACGTCAGGGGGCGCGCGAGCACGCGGGAGCAAGCAGCAGCAGCAGAGCGGGGCCGCCAACGTGGGGCGCCGCCAAGCGCGGCGGCCAGCCGCAGCAGCGGGGACCGAGGCGGGGCGAGGGGCAT